>NW_027192826.1:0-300000 GCF_949987515.2 Delphinus delphis
ACCAGAAAACTACTAGAGCTAATCAATGAATCTGGTAAAGTTGCAGAATACAAAATGAAGGCACAGAAATCTCTGGCATTCCTACACACTAATGTTGAAAAATCTGAAAGTGAAATCAAGAAAACACTCCCATTTACCACTGCAACAAAAAGAATAAAATATCTAGGAATAAACCTACCTAAGGAGACAAAAGACCTGTATGCAGAAAATTATAAGACACTGATGAAAGAAATTAAAGATGATACACATAGATGGAGAGATATACCATGTTCTTGAATTGGAAGCATCAACATTGTGAAAATGACTCTACTACCCAAAGCAATCTACATATTCAATGCAATCCCTATCAAACTACTACTGGCGTTTTTCAGAGAACTAGAACAAAAAGTTTCACAATTTGTGTGGAAACACAAAAGACCCCAAAAAGCCAAAGCAATCTTGAGAACGAAAAACGGAGCTGGAGGAATCAGGCTCCCTGACTTCAGACAATACTACAAAGCTACAGTAATCAGGACAGT
Source organism: Delphinus delphis (assembly GCF_949987515.2). NCBI lineage: Eukaryota > Metazoa > Chordata > Mammalia > Artiodactyla > Delphinidae > Delphinus > Delphinus delphis. The sequence goes on from NW_027192826.1 coordinate 519, forward strand.
ATGGTACTGGCAAAAAAACAGAAAGATAGATAAATGGAACAGGATAGAAAACCCAGAGATAAACCCACGCACATATGGTCACCTTATCTTTGATAAAGGAGGCAGGAATGTACAGTGGAGAAAGGACAGCCTCTTCAATAACTGGTGCTGGGAAAACTGGACAGCTACATGTAAAAGTATGAGATTAGATCACTCCCTAACACCATACACAAAAATAAGCTCAAAACGGATTAAAGACCTAAATGTAAGGCCAGAAACTATCAAACTCTTAGAGGAAAACATAAGCAGAACACTCTATGACATAAATCACAGCAAGATCCTTTTTGACCCACCTCCTAGAGAAATGGAAATAAAAACAAAAATAAACAAATGGGACCTAATGAAACTTCAAAGCTTTTGCACAGCCAAGGAAACCATAAACAAGACCAAAAGACAACCCTCAGAATGGGAGAAAATATTTGCAAATGAAGCAACTGACAAATGATTAATTTCCAAAATTTACAAGCCGCTCATGCAGCTCAATAACAAAATAACAAAGAACCCGATCCAAAAATGGGCAGAAGAACTAAATAGAAATTTCTCCAAAGAAGATGTACAGACTGCCAACAAACACATGAAAGAATGCTCAACATCATTAATCATTAGAGAAATGCAAATCAAAAATACAATGAGATATCATCTCACACCAGTCAGAATGGCCATCATCAAAAAATCTAGAAACAATAAATGCTGGACAGGGTGTGGAGAAAATGGAACACTCCTGCACTGCTGGTGGGCATGTGAATCAGTACAGCCACTATGGAGAACAGTATGGAGGTTCCTTAAAAAACTACAAATAGAACTACCATATGACCCAGCAATCCCACTACTGGGCATATACCCCGAGAAAACCATACTTCAAAAAGAGTCATGTACCAAAATGTTCATTGCAGCTCTATTTACAATAGCCTGGAGATGGAAGCAACCTAAGTGACCATCATCGGATGAATGGATAAAGAAGATGTGGCATATATATACAATGGAATATTACTCAGCCATAAAAAGAAACGAAATTGAGCTATTTGTAATGAGGTGGATAGACCTAGAGTCTGTCATACAGAGTGAGGTAAGTCAGAAAGAGAAAGACAAATACCGTATTCTAACACATATATATGGAATTTAAGAAAAAACAATGTCATGAAGTATCTAGGGGTAAGACAGGAATAAAGACACAGACCTACTTGAGAATGAACTTGAGGATATGGGGAGGGGGAAGGGTGAGCTGTGACAAAGCGAGAGAGAGGCATGGACATATATACAGTACCAAATGTAAGGTAGATAGCTAGTGAGAAGCAGCTGCATAGCACAGGGATATCAGCTCAGTGCTTTGTGACCACCTGGAGGGGAGGGAAAGGGAGGGTGGGAGGGAGGGAGATGCAAGAGGGAAGAGATATGGGAACATATGTATATGTATAACTGACTCACTTTGTTATAAAGCAGAAACTAACACACCATTGTAAAGCAATATACCCCAATAAAGATGTTAAAAAAAGAATTAGAAATGAAAAAGAAGTAACAACTTACACTGCAGAAATAAAAAAGATCATGAGAGATTACTACAAGTAACTCTATGCCAATAAAATGGACAACCTGGAAGAAATTGACAAATTCTTAGAAATGCACCACCTGCCAATACTGAGTCAGGAAGTAATAGAAAATATGAACAGACCAATAAGAAGTACTGAAATTGAAACTGTGATTCAAAATCTTCCAACAAACAAAAGCCCAGGAACAGATGGCTTCACAGGCAAATTTTATCAAACATTTAGAGAACAGCTAACACCTATCCTTCTCAAACTCTTCCAAAATATAGCAGAGGGAGGAACACTCCCAAACTCATTCTATGAGGCCAACATCACCGTGATACCAAAACCAGACAAGGATGTCACAAAGAAAGGAAACTAAAGGCCAATATCACTGATGAACATAGATGCAAAAATCCTCAAGAAAATACTAGCAAACAGAATCCAACAGCACATTAAAAGGATCATACACCATGATCAAGTGGGGTTTATTCCAGGAATGCAAGGATTCTTCAATATACGCAAATCAATCAACGTGATACACCATATTCACAAATTGAAGGAGAAAAACCATATGATCATCTCAATAGATGCAGAGAAAGCTTTTGACAAAATTCAACACCCATTTATGATAAAAACCCTGCAGAAAGTAGGCATACAGGGAACTTTCCTCAACATAATAAAGGCCATATATGACAAACCCACAGCCAACAATGTTCTCAATGGAGAAATACTGAAAGCATGTCCACTAAGATCAGGAATAAGACAAGGTTGCCCACTCTCACCACTCTTATTCAACATAGTTTTGGAAGTTTTAGCCACAGCAATCAGAGAAGAAAAGGAAATAAAAGGAATCCAAATCGAAACGATGAAGTAAAGCTGTCACTGTTTGCAGATGACATGATAATATACATAGAGAATGCTAAAGATGCTACTAGAAAATGACTAGAACTAATGAATGAATTTGGTAAAGTAGCAGGATAAAAAATTAATGCACAGATATCTCTGGCATTCCTATACACCAGCAACGAAAAATCAGAGAGAGAAATTAAGGAAACACTCCCATTTACAATCCCAAAACAAATAATAAAATACCTACGAATAAACTAACCTAAGGAGGTGAAAGACTTGTACTCAGAAAACTATAAAACACTGATGAAAGAAATGAAAGGTGACATATACACACGGAGAAATATACCAAGTTCTTGGGTTGGAAGAATCAATATTGTGAAAATGACTCTACTACCCAAAGCAACCTACAGATTCAATGCAATCCCTATGAAACTACCACTGGCATTTTTCACAGAACTAGAACAAAAAAATTTCACAATTTGTATGGAAACACAAAAGACCCTGAATAGCCAAAGCAATCTTGAGAAAAAATAACAGAGCTGGAGGAATCAGGCTCCCTTACTTCAGACTATACTACAAAGCTACAGTAATCAAGACAGTATGGTACTGGCACAAAAACAGAAAGATAGATCAATGGAACAGGATAAAAAGCCCAGAGGTAAACCCACACACATATGGTCACCTTATATTTGATAAAGGAGGCAGGAATGTACAGTGGAGAAAGGACCGCCTCTTCAATAAGTGGTGCTGGTAAAACTAGACAGCTACATGTCAAAGAATGAAATTAGAACACTACCTAACACCATACACAAGAATAAACTCCAAATGGGTTAAAGACTTAAATGTAAGACCAGACACTGTCAAACTTTTAGAGGAAAACATAGGAAAATCACTCTTTGATATAAACCACAGCAAGATCTTTTTGACCCACCTCCTAGAGTAACAGAAATAAAACCAAAAATAAACAAATGGGACTTAATTAAATGTAAAAGCTTTTGCACAGCAAAGGAAACCATAAACAAGACGAAAATACAACCCTCAGAATGGGAGAAGATATTTGCAAATGAAACAACAGACAAAGGATTAATCTCCAAAATATACAAGCAGGTCATGGAGCTCAATATCAAAAAAACAAACAATCCAGTTAAAAAATGGGTGGAAGACCTAAAGAGACATTTCACCAAGGAGGACATACAGATGGCCAAGAGGCACATGTAAAGATGCTCAACATCACTATTATTAGAGAAATGCAAACCAAAACTACAATGAGGTATCACCTCACACCTTTCAGAATGGCCATTATCAAAAAAGCTAGAAACAGTAAATACTGGAAAGCGTGTGGTAAAAAGTCAATTTATACCTACACTGTTTGTGGGAATGTAAATTGATACAACCATTATGGAGAATATTATGGAGGTTTCTTAAAAAACTAAAAATAGAACTACCATATGACCCAGCAAATTCCACTGCTGGGAAAGCCATAATTCAAAAACAGACATGCACCACAATGTTCATGCAGCACTATTTACACTAGCCAGGACATGGAACCAACCTAGATGTCCATTGACAGATGAATGGATAAAGAAGATGCAGCACATATATACAATGGAATATTACTCAGCCATGAGAAGAAACGAAATTGAGTTATTTGTAGTGAGGTGGATGGACCTAGAGTCTGTCATACAGAGTGAAGTAAATCAGAAAGAGAAAAACAAATACCATATGCTAAAGCATAAATATGGAATCTAAAAAAAAAAAAGGTACTGATGAACCTAGTTGCTGGGCAGGAGTAAAGAGGTAGACGTAGAGAATGGACTTGATGACATGGGGTCAGAGGATGAAGCTGGGGTGAAGTGAGAGTAGTATCGACATATATACACTACTGAATGTAAAATAGTTGGCTAGTGGAAAGCAGCAGCATAGCACAGGGAGATTGGCTCAGTGCTTTGTGATGACCTAGAGGGGTGGGATAGGGAGGATAAGAGGGAGGCTCAAGAGGGAGGGGATATGGGGACATGTGTATGCAGATGGCTGATTCGCCCTGTTGTGCAACAGAAACAAACATGGCATTGTGAAGTAATTTTACTCCAATAAAGTTCTATTCAAAAAAAATAAAGCTTCTGTATGCTTTTTTTTTTTAGAATATTTGCTGTCTTTTTCAAAAATAAATTTATTTATTTATTTATTTTTGGCTGCACTGAGTCTTCATTGCTGCACCTGGGTTTTCTCTAGTTGCAGTGAGTGGGGGCTATTCTTCGTTGCCATGCATGGGCTTCTTATTGCGGTGTCTTCTCTTTTTGCAGAGCATGGGCTCTAGTCACATGGGCTTCAGTAGTTCTGGCACATGGGCTCAGTAGTTGTGGCTCACAGGCTCTAGAGCATAGGCTCAGTAGTTGTGACACATGGGCTTAGTTGCTCCACGGCATGTCAGATCTTCCTGGACCAGGGCTTGAACCTGTGTCCCCTGCATTGGCAGGTGGATTTTTATCCACTGTGCCACCAGGAAAGTCCTAAGGCTTCTGTATGCTTTTGAAGTTAAGTTGTTATCAACTTCAAAAAGCATATTACAAGTAATTTTAAGTAAGCCTCATGATAACCATAAAAAGAAAAACCTGTAGTAGAAACACCAAAAAATATTATAAAGGTGTCAAAGCATATCAAATAAAAAGTCATTAAATCACAAAGGACGGTAACAGGAGAGGAAGCAAGGAAGAAGGAACCTGTGACACAGTCCAAAAATAATTAACCAAATGGCAATAGTAAGTTCTTACCCATCAGTAGCACTTTAAACATAAGTGAACCTTTTTTTAAAAATTTATTTATTTTTTATACAGCAGGTTATTAGTTATCTATTTTATACATATTAGTGTATATATGTCAATCCCAATCTTCCAATTCATCCCACCACCACCACCCCCTGCGACTTTCCCCCCTTAGTGTCCATACATTTGTTCTCTACATCTGTGTCTCTATTTCTGCCCTGCAAACCGGTTGACCTGTACCATTTTTCTAGGTTCCACATATATTAATTAATATACGATATTTGTTTTTCTCTTTCTGACTTACTTCACTCTCTCTGTATGACAGTCTCTAGATCCATCCACCTCTCTACAAATGACCCAATTTTGTTCCTTTTTATGGCTGAGTAATATTCCATTATATATATGTATTACATCTTCTTTATCCATTCATCTGTTGATGGGCATTTAGCCATGAACTGGATAATCAATGAACCTCTAATCAATGGACATAGAGTGGCTGAATGGATTTTTTCTTTTTAGTTCTTATTATGATTCTATTTTTTAAAAAGATCTTTATTGGAGTATAATTGCTTCACAATATTGTCTTAGTTTCTGTTGTACAACAAAGTAAATCAGCCATATGCATACATATATCCCCGTATCCCTTCCCTCTTGAGCCTCCCTCCCGCCCTCCCTATCCCACCCTTCTAGGCCACCACAAAGCACTGAGCTGATCTCCCTGTGCTATGCTGCTGCTTCCTGCTAGCTAACTACTTTACGTTCAGTAGTGTATATATGTCGATGCTATTCTCACTTCACCCCAGTTTCCCCCTCCTACCCCATTATGTCCTCAAGTCCATCCTCTATGTCTACGTCTTTATTCCTGCCCTGCCACTGGGTTCATCAATACTTTTTTTGGGGGGGGATTCCATATATATGTGTTAGCATATGGTATTTTTCTCTTTCTGACTTACTTCACTCTGTATGACAAACTCTAAATCCATCCACCTCATTACACATAACTCAATTTCGTTTCTTTTTATGGCTGAGTAATATTCCATTGTATATATGTGCCACATCTTCTTTATCCATTCCTTTGTCAATGGACATTTAGGTTGCTTCCATGTCCTGGCTACTGTAAATAGTGCTGCAGTGAACATTTTGGTACATGTCTCTTTTTGAATTATGGTTTTCTCAGTGTATATGCCCAGCAGTGGGATTGCTGGGTCATATGGTTGTTCTATTTTTAGTTTTTTAATGAACCTCCATACTCTTCTGCATTGTGGTTGTATCAATTTACATTCCCACAAACAGTGCAGGAGGGTTCCCTTTCCAATACACCCTTTCCAGCATTTATTGTTTCTAGCTTTTTTGATAATGGACATTCTGACCAATGTGAGGTGATACCTCCTTGTGGTTTTGATTTGCAATTCTCTAATAATTAGTGATGTTGAGCAGCCTTTCATATGTCTTTTGGCAATCTGTATGTCTTCTTAGGTGAAATGTCTGTTTACGTCTTCTGCCCATTTTTTGGATTGGGTTGTTTGTTTTTTTGATATTGAGCTGCATGAGCTGCTTGTAAATTTTGGAGATTAATCCTTTGTCAGTTGCTACATTGGCAAATATTCTCTCCCATTCTGAGGGTTGTCTTTTCATCTTGTTTATGGTTTCCTTTGCTGTGCAAAAGCTTTTCAGTTTCATTAGGTCCCATTTGTTTATTTTTGTTTTTATTTTGTTTACTCTAGGAGTTGGGTCAAAAAGGATCTTGCTCTGATTTATGTCATAGAGTGTTCTGCCTATGTTTTCCTCTAAGAGTTTTATAGTGTCTGGCCTTACATTTAGGTCTTTAATCCATTTGGAGTTTATTTTTGTGTATGGTGTTAGGGAGTGTTCTATTTTCATTATTTTACATGTAGCTCTCCAGTTTTCCCAGCACCACTTACTGAAGAGACTGTCTTTTTTCCATTGCACATTCTTGCCTCCTTTATCAAAAATAAGGTGACCATATGTGCGTGGGTTTATCTCTGGGCTTTCTATCCTGTTCCATTGATCTACATTTCTGTTTTTGTGCCAGTACCATACTGTCTTGATAACTGTAGCTTTGTAGTATAGTCTGAAGTAAGGGAGCCTGATTCCTCCAGCTCCGTTTTTCATTCTCAAGATTGTTTTGGCTATTCGGGGTCTTTTGTGTTTCCATACAAATTGTGAAAATTTTTGTTCTAGTTCTGTGAAAAATGCCATTGGCAGTTTGATAGGGATTGCATTGAATCTGTAGATTGCTTTGGGTAGTACATTCATTTTTACAATGTTGATTCTTCCAATCCAAGAACATGGTATATCTCTCCCTCTGTTTGTATCATTAATTTCTTTCATCAGTGTCTTATACTTTTCTGCATATATGTCTTTTGTCTCCTTCAGTAGGTTTATTCCTAGGTATTTTATTCTTTTTGTTGAAATGGTAAAAGGGAGTGTTTCCTTAATTTCTCCTTCAGAATTTTCACCATTGGTGTACAGGAATGCCAGAGATTTCTGTGCATTAATTTTGTATCCTGAAATTTATCAAATTCATTTTATCAAAATTTTATCAAATTCATTGATTAGTTCTGGTAGTATTCTGCTGGCAGTTTTAGGATTTTCTATGTATAGCATCATGTCATTGGCAAACTGACAGTTTTACTTCTTCTTTTCAATTTGTATTCCTTTTATTTCTTTTTCCTCTCTGATTGCCATGACTAGGATTTTCAAACCTATGTTGAATAAGCGTGGTTAGAGTGGACATCCTTGTCTTGTTCCTGATCTTAGTGGAAATGCTTTCAGTTTTCCACCATTGATTATGATGCTGCTGTGGGTTTGTTATATATGGCCTTTATTATGTTGAAGTAGTTCCACTCTATGCTCATTTTCTGGAGAGTTTTTATCATAAATGCACATTGAATTTTGTCAAAAGCTTTTTCCACATCTATTGAGATGATCATATGGTTTTTATTCCTTAGTTTGTTTATGTGTTGTAACACATTATTTGATTTGCATATACTGAAGAATCCTTGCATCACTGGGATAAATCCCACTTGATCATGGTGTATGCTCCTTTTAACATATTGTTGGATTCTGTTTGCTAGTATTTTCTTCAGGGTTTTTCCATCTATGTTCATAAGTGATATTTGTCTGTAATTTTGTGTGTGTGTGATATCTTTTTTCTGGTTTTGGTATCAGGGTGGTGGCTTCATAGAACGAATTTGGGAGTGTTTCTCCCTCTGCAAGTTTTTTGAAGAGTTTGAGAACGATCAGTGTTAGCTCTTCTTTTAATATTTGATAGAATTCGCCTGTGAAGCTATCTGGTTCTGGACTTTTGTTTGTTGGAAGATTTTTAGTTATAGTTTCAATTTCATTTGTTGTGATTGGTGTATATATTTTCTAATTTTTCCTGGTTCAGTCTTGGAAAATTTCGTTCCTTTGTTTCTATGTATTTTTAAATTTCTTCTTTGATTTCTTCAGTCATCTCTCCCTTACTTAGTAGCACACTTATTAGCCTCTATGTATTTGTTGTTTTTACAGTTTTTTTCATGTAATTCATTTCCAGTCTCATCGTGTTGTGGTCAAAAAGGTGCTTGTTACAATTTCAATTTTCTTAAATTTTCTACAGCTTGATTTGTGACCAAAGATGTGATCTATCCTGTAGAATGTTCCATGTGCACTTGAGAAGAAAGAGTATTCTGCCACTTTCAGGTGGAATGTTCTATAAATATCAATTAAAACTATCTGATCTATTTTGTCATTTAAAGCTTGTGTTTTCTTGTTTATCTCCTGTTTGGATGATCTGTCCATTGGTGTAAGTGAAGTGTTAAAGTCCCCTAGAATTATTGTGTTACTGTCGATTTCCCCTTTCACAGTTGTTAGCATTTGCCATATGAATTGAAGTGCTCCTGTGTTGGGTGCATAAACATTTGTAATTGTTATTTCTTTTTCTTGGATTATTCCTTTGAACATTACGTAGTGTCCTTTTTTATCTCTTGTAACACTCGTTATTTTAAAGTGTATTTTATCTGACATGACTATTGCTACTCCAGCTTTCTTTTGATTTTCATTTGCATGGAATATCTTTCTCTGTCTCTTCACTTTCACTCTGTACATGTCCCTAGATCTGAAGTGGGTTTCTTGTAGACATCATATATATGGGTCTTGTTTTTCTATCCATTCAGCCAGTCTGTGTCTTTTGGTTGGGGCATTCAATCCATTTACATTCAAGGTTTTTATCAATATGTATGTTCCTATTACCATTTTCTTAATTGTTTTGTTTTTGTTTTTGTGTGTCTTTTTCTTCTCTCGTGTTTCCTGCCTAAAGAAGTTCCTTTAGCATTTGTTGTAAAGCTGGTTTGGTGGTGCTGATTTCTCTTAGCTTTTGCTTGTCTGAAAAGCTTTTTATTCCTCCATCAAATCTGGATGAGATATTTGCTGGGTAATCTTGGTTGTGGGTTTTTCTCTTTCATCACTTTAAGCATATCCTGCCACTCCCTTCTGGTCTGCAGAGTTTCTGCTGAAAAATCAGCAGATAACCTTATGGGGATTCTTTTGTATGTTATTTTTTATTTTTCCCTTTTAATGTTTTTCTTTCGAATTTAATTTTTTTTTTTTTGCGGTACGTGGGCTTCTCATTGCTGTGACCCCTCCCACCATGGAGCACAGGCTCCGGACGCACAGGCCCAGTGGACATGGCTCGCGGGTCCAGCCACTCCGTGGCATGTGGGATCACCCTGGACCACGGCACGAACCCACATCCCCTGCATTGGCAGGTGGACCCCCAACCACTGTTCCACCAGGGAAGCCCTCGAATTTAATTTTTGTTAGTTTGATTAATATGTCTCTTGGTATGTTTCTCCTAGTGTTTATCCTGTATGGGACTCTCTGTGCTTCCTGGACTTGGGTAATTACCTTTCACATGTTAGGGAAGTTTTCCACTATAATCTAGTCAAATATTTTCTCAGGCCCTTTCTTTTTCTCTTCTTCTTTGGGACCCCTATAATTCGAAAGTTGGTGCCTTTAGTGTTGTCCCAGAGGTCTCTGAGACTGTTCTCAATTCTTTTCATTCTTTTTTTTTCTGCTCCTCGGCAGCTATTTCCACCATTTTATCTTCCAATTCACTTATTCTTTCTTCTGCCTCAATTATTTTGTTATTGATTCCTTCTAATGCATTTTTCATTTCAGTTATTGTGTTCTTCATCTGTGCTTGTCTTGGTCTTTTTTAAACATTTCTTGTATTTTTTCAATCTGTGCCTCCATTCTATTTCCAAGATTCTAGATCATCTTTACTATCATTACTCTGAATTCTTTTTCAGGTAGATTGCCTATTTCCTCTTCATTTATTTGGTCTTGTAGATTTTACCTTGCTCTTTCATCTGTGACATATTTTTTGACGTCTCATTTTTTTCCCTTTATTTATGAGTAGGGATTGTGTTCCTGTCTTACTGGTTTTTGGCCTGAGGTTTCAAACACTGGAGTTGGTAGGCTGTTTCGTAGAGCTGGGCCTTGGTGCTGAGATGACTGCCTCCAGGAGACCTCACTCTGATGAATATTCCCTAGGGTCTAAGATTCTCTGTTACTCCAGTGGTTTGGACTCTGAACTCCCACTACAGGAGCTTCAGACTGACCCCCGGGTCGTGAATTCAGTTCCCAAAAGCTACATCAAAGTAAAAAATAAACTTAGACTAGGAACCTAACAGATATTAAAAGAAATATATATATATAAATAAAATTATATATGAAACAACAACCGTAAAGTAAAACAGAACCACAATAGTAAAAAAGAGGAGGAGAAAAAAAAAAGGTGGAAAAGGCCTTGGCTGTAGAGAGCAGAGCCTAAGCAGGGGCAAGGTTTGCATGGTGGGCAGAGCTTATGCTTAGGACCCACAAGGCTGGAAAATGCCCTGGGGAATTGGTGGTGGGGCTCAGGCTCAACAGAACAAAGAGGTCCAGATGTGCCTCCCACCTCTGGTCTCAGAGGGCGGGGGACCTCACCTGGGAGCACAGCAGGCTTCCTGAGCCCAAGTGGGTGGGGCAAGCACCCTCCACTCCTCTCCTGCTTCTTCATCCTGGAGGGCCCCTCCTGCTTGCCTCTCCTGATCTTCTGAGCCTCCCTCCTATGCCTCCAGGATCAACCTGGCCTGGAAGGGACCTCTGAGTGTGTACAACCCAGCCCGATAGCTGGGTCAGACTTCCCTGGCTGATTGGGCAGGGGAAACGCTGGGGCTGTTCCCCCCAATCTGAGCCCTGGGGTGTCCCTCCAGGCATAGGAACCCCTCCCCTCTCTCAGCCACCCCTCAGGGGTGCTGGTCCTGTCTGGCCCTCACTTCTCCTTCCCCCCTTAGTCCCCCAATATCCTACGGGTTTGCTTGCGGTTTTTTCCCCTCTCCTTGGGTGTCCAGGTCCCCACCAGTGTCCAGCAGGCACCCTAGTTGTGGGAAGACGTGAACTCTGCATCTTACCACACCACCATCTTGATTCCAACCCTCTGGATTTTTAAAAAATAGATGCAACGATAGGCTGCCTACTAGAGATTTACTTTCATTTTAAATATGCACAGAGACTGAGAGTAAAGATATAGAAAAAAGATATATTAAGGAAATGGTAAGCAAAAGTAGTAGTGGTAGCTATACTTATATCAGAAAGAAGACTTTAAGTTAAATGTGGTCAAAAGAGACAATAAAAGTCATTCTATAATGATAAAGGTGTCAATTCCTCAAGAAGATAACACACTTGCAAATATTTGTGCACTTATCATTGAAACATCTAAATATATAAAGCAAATACTAAGAGATCTGAAAGGAGAAATAAACAGCAATATAATAATAGTTAAGGACTTTAACACTTTACTGTATAAAAGGGATAGATTATCCAGACAGAGAATAAATAAGGAAACAACAAATTTGAACAACACTATGGACCAAATGGAACTAACAGACTTGTACGGAAAATTTCCTCCAAATGCAGAAGAATATACATTTTCCCAAGCATACATGTAATCTTTTCTAGGAAAGATTACATCTTGGGCCACGAAAGAAATCTTAACAAATTCAGGAAGAAAAAAAAATATGACATGCCTACTTTTTGGAAATAAAATGAGATATCAAGAACTGGAGGAAAGCTAAAAAAATGCATGAATACATGGAAATTAAAAAGCAGGGACTTCCCTTGTGGTGCACTAGGTAAGAATCCATGCTCCCAATGCAGGGGGTCCAGGTTCAATTCTTGGTAAAGGAACTAGATCCCACATGCACGCCACAACAAAGAGTTCGCATGCCACAACTAAGGAGCCAGGGAGCCTCAAATAATGAGTCCTCGAGCTGCAACTAAGGATCCCACCTGCCGCAATTAACACCTGGCACAACAAAATAAACAAACAAATAAATAATTTTTTTTTTTTAAAAAAAGGAAGGTCACAGCTAATGTCATACTCAATGGTGAAAGTTTGAAAGCTCTTCCCATAACTAAAATGACAAGGGTGACCTCTTTAACATTCAACTGGTGCTGGTAGTCCTACTAGAGCAATCAGGCAAGAAAAAGAAATTAAAGTTATCCAAATCAGAAAGAGGAAATAAAATTGTCTCTGTTTGCTGATGACATAATCTTGTATATAAAAAACCTAAAGATTCCACCAAAAACACTGTTAGAACTAATAAATTCAGTAAAGTTGCAGGGTACAAAATCAATATACAAAAATCTATTGCAGTTCTATAAACTAACAATGAACTAGAGAGAGAGATTTTTTTAAAAATCCCATTTACAACTGCATCAAAAAGAATGAAAAACCTAAGAATAAATTTAACCAAGGAGGTGAAATATCTGTGCACAGAAAACTATAAGACACTGAATGACAGACATTGACGAGGACACAAGTAAATGGAAAGAATGGGTTAGAAGGACCTTCAAGATTGTGGATGAATAAGGCATGGAGATCACCATTCTCCACACAAATACATCAAAACTACATCTACATGTGGAACAACTCCTACAGAACACCTATTGAACGCTGGCAGAAGACCTCAGCTTTCCAAAAAGTGTCTTGGTTGTCTGGCCTGGTGTCAGGCCTGAGCCTCTGAGGTGGGAGAGGACATTGGACCAGCATAGACTTGCTGGCCCCATGTAATATTAATCAGCGAGAGCTCTCCCAGAGATTTCCGTCTCAATACTAAGACTCAGCTCCACTCAATGACCAGCAAGTTACAATGGTGGACACCCTATGCCAAACAACTAGCAAGACAGGAACAGAACTATACCCATTAGTAGAGAGGCTGTCTAAAATCATACTAGAAAGACAGGAACACAACTATACCCATTAGTAGAGAGGCTGTCTAAAATCATACTAAGTCCAGAGACACCCTAAAACACACCATGGGACAAGGTCCTGCCCACCAGAAAGACAAGATCCAGCATCATCCACCAGAACACAGACACTAGTCCCCTCCACCAGGAAGCCTACACAACCCACAGAACCACCTTACCACTGTGGGCAGACACCAAAAACAACGGGAATTATGAACATGCAGCCTGCAAAAAGGAAGCCCCAAACACAGTAAATTAGGCAAAATGAGAAGACACAGAAATATGCAGCAGAGGAAGGAGCAAACTAAAAAAAACCCCAGACAAAAAAAATGAAGAGGAAATAGGCAGTCTACCTGAAAAAGAATTCAGAGAAATTATTGTAAAGATATCCAAAATCTTGGAAATTAAATGGAGAAAATACAAGAAACATTTAACACGGACCTAGAAGAACTAAAGAGCAAACAAACAATGATGAACAGCACAATAAATGAAATTTAAAATTCTCTAGAAGGAAGCAATATGAGAATAACTGAGGCAGAAGAACAGATAAGTGACCTGGAAGATAAAATAGTGGAAATAACTGCAGCAGAGCAGAATAAAGAAAAAAGAATGAAAAGAATTGAGGACAGTCTCAGAGACTTATGGGACAACATTAAACACACCAACATTCGAATTATAGGGATCCCAGAAGAAGAAGAGAAAAAGAAAGGGACTGAGAAAATATTTGAAGAGATTATAGTTGAAAACTTCCCTAATATGGGAAAGGAAATAGTCAACTAAGTCCAGGAAGCACAGAGTGCCCCATACAGGATAAATCCAAGGAGAAACACACCAAACACATATTAATCAAACTATCAAAAATAAATACAAAGAAAAAATATTAAAAGAAGCAAGGGAAAAGCAACAAATAACATACAAGGGAATCTCCATAAGGTTAACGGCTGATCTTTCAGCAGAAACTCTGCATGCCAGAAGGCAGTGGCAGAACATATTTAAACTGATGAAAGGGAAAAACCAACAACCAAAATTATTCTACCCATCAAGGATCTCATTCAGATTTGATAGAGAAATTAAAACCTTTACAGACAAGCAATAGCTAAGAGAATTCAGCACCACCAAACCAGCTTTACAACAAATGCTAAAACAGCTTCTCTAGGCAGGAAACACAGAGAAGGAAAACACCTACAAAAACAAACCCAAAAAAGTTAAGAAAATGCTAATAGGAACATACGTATTGATAAATACTTTAAATGTAAATGGATTAAATGCTCCAACCAAAAGACATAGACTGGCTGAATGGATACAAAAACAAGACCTGTATATATGCTGTCTACAAGAGACCCACTTCAGAAATAGAGACACATACAGACTGAAAGTAAGGGGATGGAAAAGGCTATTCCATGAACATGGAAATCATAAGAAAGCTGGAGTATCAATTCTCATATCAGACAAAATAGACTTTAAAATAAAGACTATTACAAGAGACAAAGAAGGACACTACATAATGATCAAAGGATCAATCCAAGAAGATGACATAACAATTGTAAATATTTATGCACCCAACATAGGAGCACTTCAATACACAAGGCAAATGCTAACAGTCATAAAAGGGGAAATTGATAGTAACACAACAACAGTAGGAGACTTTAAATCCCCACTTTCACCAATGGACAGATTATCCAAAATGAAAATAAACAAGGAAACACAAGCTTTAAATGACACATTAAACAAGATGGACGTAATTGATAGTTCTAGGATTCCATCCAAAAACAACAAATATACTTCTTCTCACGTACTCGTGGAATATTCTCCAAGAAAGATCATATGTTGGATCACAAATCAGTCCTTGGTAAATTTAAGAAAATTAAAATTTTATCAAGTATATTTTCCTACCACAACACTATGAGACTAGATATCAATTACAGGGAAAATATCTGTAAAAAACACACACACGGAGGCTAAACAATACACTACTAAATAACCAAGAGATCACTAAAGAAATCAAAGAGGAAATCAAAAAATACCTAGAAACAAATGACAATGGAGACACAATGACCCAAAACCTATGGGATGCAGCAAAAGCAGTTCTAAGAGGGAAGTTTATAGCAATACAATATTAGCTCAAAAAACAAGAAACATCTCAAATAAACAACTTAACATTAAACCTAAAGCAATTAGAGAAAGAAGAACAAAACCCCCCAAATTTAGCAGAAAGAAAGAAATCATAAGTATCAGACCAGAAATAAACGAAAAAGAAATGAAGGAAACAATAGCAAAGATCAATAAATCTAAAAGCTGGTTCTTTGAGAAGAAAAACAAAATTGATAAACCATTAGCCAGACTCATCAAGAAAACAGGGGAGAAGACCCGAATCAGTAGAATTAGAAATGAAAAAGGAGAAGTAAAAATTGACACTGCAGAAATACAAAGGATCTTGAGAGATTACTACAAGCAACTTTATGCCAATAAATTGGACAACCTGGAAGAAATGGACAAATTCTTAGAAGAGCACAACTTTCTGAGACTGAACCAGGAAGAAATAGAAAATATAAACAGACCAATCACAAGCACTGAAATTGAGAGTGTGATTAAAAATATTCCAACAAATAAAATTTCAGGACAAGATGGCTTCATAGGCGAATTCTATCAAACATTTAGAGAAGAGCTAAGACTTATCCTTCTGAAACTCTTCCAAAATATAGCAGAGGGAGGACACCACAAAACTCATTCTACGAGGCCACCCTCACCCTGACACCAAAACCAGACAAAATGTCACAAAGAAAGAGAACTACAGGCCAATATCACTGATGAACATAGATGCAAAAATCCTCAACAAAATACTAGCAAACAGAATCCCACAGCACATTAAAAGCATCATACACCATGATCAAGTGGGGTTTATCTCAGGAATGCATGGATTCTTCAATATATACAAATCAAGCAATGTAATACACCACATTAACAAATTAAGGAATAAAAAACACACGATCATCTCAATAGATGCAAGAAAAGCTTTTGACAAAATTCAACACGAATTAATGATAAAATTCTCCAGAAAATGGGCATAGAGGGAACCCACCTCAACATATTAAAGGCCATATGTGACAAACCCACAGCAAACATCATACTCATTGGTGAAAAACTGAAAGCGTTTCCACTAAGGTCAGGAACAAGACAAGTATGTTCACTCTCACCACTCTTCCTCAACACAGTTTTGGAAGTCCTGGCCATGGCAATCAGAGAGGAAAAAAAATAAAAGGAATACAAATTGGAAAGGAAGAAGTGAAACTGTCACTGTTTGCAGATGATATGATACTATATATAGAAAATCCTAAAGATGCCACCAGAAAACTACTAGAACAAATCAATGAATTTGGCAAGGTTGCAGGACACAAAATTAATGCACAGAAATCTCTGGCCTTCCTATACATTAACAACAAAAATCAGAAAGAGAAAGTAAGAAAACAATCCCATATACCATTGCAAAAAAAGAATAAAATACCTAGGAATAAACCTACCTAAGGCAGTGAAAGTCTTGTACTCAGAAAATTATAAAACACTGATGAAAGAAATCACAGATGGCATAAACAGATGGAGAAATATACCATGTTCTTGTATTGGCAGAATCAATATTGTGAAAATGACTAACCTACCCAAAGCAATCTACAGTTTCAATGTAATCCCTATTAAAGTATCAATGGCATTATTCACAGAATTAGAGCAAATTTTTACAATTTGTATGGAACACAAAAGACTCTGAATAGCCAAAGCAATCTTGGGAAAGAAAAACGGAGCTGGAGGAATCAGGCTCCCTGACTTCAGACCAAAGCTACAAAGCTACAGTAATCAAGACAGTATGGTACCAGCACCAAAACAGAAATATAGATCAATGGTACAGCATAGAAATCCCAGAGATAAACCCACGCACATAGGGTCACTTTATCTTTGATAAAGGAGGCAAAAATATACAATGGAGAAAAGACAACCTCTTCAGTTAAGTGATGCTGGACAAACTAGACAGCTACATGTAAAAGAATGAAATTAGAACACTCCCTAACACCATACACAAAGATAAACTCTAAATGGATTAAAGACCTAAATGTAAGGCTAGACACTATAAAACACTTAGAGGAAAATATAAGTGGAACAGTCTATGACATAAATCACAGCAAAAGGCTTTTTGACTGACCTCCTAGAGAAATGGAAATATAAACAAATCGGACCTAATTAAACATAAACGTTTTGCACTGCCAAGGAAACCATAAACAAGATGAAAAGACAACCCTCACAATGGGAGAGAATATTTGCAAATGAAGCAACTGACAAAGGATTAATCTCCAAAATATACAAGCAGCTCATGAAGCTCAATATCAAAAAAACAAAGAACCCAATCCAAAAATGGGCAGAAGACCTAACTAGACATTTCTCCAGAGAAGATATACAGATTTCCAACAAACACATTAAAGGATGCTCAACATCATTAATCATTAGAGAAATGCAAATCAAAACTACAATGAGATATCATCTCACACCGGTCAGAATGGCCATCATCAAACAATCTACAAACAATAAATTCTGGAGAGGGTGTGGAGAAAAGGGTACCCTCTTGCACTGTTGGTGGGAATGTAAATTGATAGAGCCACCAAGAAGAACAGTATGGAAGTTCCTTTAAAAACTAAAAATAGAACTACCATACGACCCAGCAATCCAACTACTGGGCATATATCCTGAGAAAACCATAATTCTAAAAGAGTCATGTACCACTATGTTCATTGTAACACTATTTACAATAGCCAGGACATGGAAGCAACCTAAGTGTTCACTGACAGATGACTGGATAAAGAAGATGTGGCACATGTATAGAATGGAATATTACTCAACCATAAAAAGAAAAGAAACTGAGTTATCTTTAGTGAGGTGGATGGACCTAGAGACTGTCACACAGAGTGAAGTAAGTCAGAAAACAAAAATCCTATGCTAACACATACATATGGAATCTAAAAAGAAAAAAAATGTTCTGACGAACCTGGGGGCAGGACAGGAATAAAGATGCAGACGTAGAGAATGGACTTCAGGACACGGGGAGGAGGATGGGTAAGCTGCGACGAAGTGAGAGAGTGGCATGGACATATATACACTACCAAATCTGAAATAGATAGCTAGTGGGAAGCAACTGCATAGCACAGGGAGATCAGCTCCATTCTTTGTGACCACCTAGAGAGGTGGGATAGGGAAGGTGGGAGGGAGATGCAACAGGGAGGATATATGGGGACATATGTATCCGTATAGCTGATTCACTTTGTTATACAGCAGAAACTAACATAAGATTGTAAAGCAATTATACGCCAATAAAGATGTTAAAAAAATAGAATGGGCTAGAAGAATTAATATATTTTAAGTGTTTAAATATCAACCCAAAGCACTCTACAAATTCAATGCAATCCCTATCAAAATTCCATTACATTTTTCACAGTAATAGAACAAACAATCCTAAAATTTGTATGGAACCACAAAAGATCTGAAATAGCCAATGCAATCTTGAGAAAGAAGAAAGATGGAGGCACCACATACCCTGATTTTAAAGTATATCACAAAGCTATAGTAATCAAAACAGTATGGTGGGCTTCCCTGATGGCGCAGTGGTTGAGAGTCTGCCTGCTGATGCAGGGGACATGGGTTCGTGCCTCAGTCCGGGGGGATCCCACGTGCCACGGAGCAGCTGGGCCCATGAGCCATGGCCTCTGGGCCTGCATGTCCAGAGCCTGTGCTCCACAGCGGGAGAGGCCACAGTAGTGAGAGGCCCGCTTAACACCAAAACAAACAAACAAAAAAACAGTATGGCATTGGCATGAAAACAGACACAAAAATCAATGGAATAAAATAATGAGCCCAGAAATAAACTCATGCATATAATCAATTAATTTATGATAAAGAAGGCAAGAATATACAATGGGGCAAGGATAGTCTGTCAATAAATGGTGTTGGGAAAACTGGACAGCCACAAGCAAGAGAATGAAACTGGACCCCTATCTTACACCATACACGAAAACTGCCTCATAGTTGATTAAAGACTTAAATGAGAGGCCTAAAATCATAAAATTCCTAGAAAAAAACATAGGCAGTAAACTCCTTGACACTGGCCTTGGCAATGATTTTTTTGCATGTGACTGCAAAAACAAGGGCAACAAAAGTAAAAATTAAAAAATGAGACTACATCAAACTAAAAAATTTCTGCAGAGTGAAGAAAGCCATCAACAAAATGAAAAGGCAACCTACTGAATGGGAGAAGACATAGGCAAATGATACATACAATAAGGGGTTAATATCCAAAATAGGTAAGGAACTCATAAAACTCGAAACAATATTGGATTAGAAAATGGTCAGAAGGGCTTCCCTGGTGGAGCAGCGGTTAAGAATCCACCTGCCAATGCAGGGGACACGGGTTTGAGCCCTGGTCTGGGAAGATCCCACATGCCGCAGAGCAACTAAACCCCTGCGCCACAATTACTGAGCCGGCCCTCTAGAGCCTGTGAGCCTCAACTACTGAAGCCCACATGCCTAGATCCTGTGCTCCCCAACAAGAGAAGTCACTGCAATGAGAAGCCCGCACACCGCAATGAAGAGTAGCCCCCGCTCTCCGCAACTAGAGAAAGCCCACACGCAGCACCAAAGACTCAACTCAGCCAAAAATAAATAAATTAATTAATTAATTTAAGAAACAAAAACAAACAAACCAAAAAAAATGGTCAGAAGATCTATAGACTTCCCTGGTGGTGCTGTGGTTAACAATCTGCCTGCCAATGCAGGGGACACATCTGATCCCTGGTCCGGGAAGACCCCACATGCCATGGAGCAACTAAGCCCATGCACCACAACTACTGAACCTGCACTCTAGAGCCCACAAGCCACAACTACTGAAGCCCGAGCACCCTAGAGCCCATGTGCCACAACTACTGAGCACACATGCTGCAACTACTGAGGCCCACACATCTAGAGCCCATGCTCCACAACAAGAGAAGCTACCACAATGAAAAGCCCGCACACCCCAAGGGAATTTTTTTTCTGTTTCTTTAATTTTGTATCTGTATGAACTGATACAGATAATCATTTCATGATACTTGTAAGTCAAATCAGTACACTGTACACCTGAAACTTATGTAGTGCTGTATATCAATTATATCTCAGTAAAATTGGAAGAGGGACTTCCCTGGTGGTCCAGAGGCTAAGACTCCATGCTCCCAATGCAGGGGGCCCAGGTTCAATCCCTGGTCATGGAACTAGACCCCACATGCTACAACTAAGAGTTTACATGCTACAACTAAAGATCCTGCATGCCACAACTAAAAGATCCCACATGCTGCAACTAAAAGATCCCACATGCTGCAACTAAAAGATCCTGCAGGGCTTCCCTGGTGGTGCAGTGGTTGAGAGTCTGCCTGCCGATGCAGGGGACATGGGTTCATGCCCCAGTCCGGGAAGATCCCACATGTCACAGAGTGGCTGGGCCCGTGAGCCATGGCTGCTGAGCCTGTGCATCCAGAGCCTGTGCTCCACAACGGGAGAGGCCACAACAATGAGAGGCCCGCGTATTGCAAAAAAAAAAAAACAAAAACAAAAAACAAAAAACATTCTGCATGCCACAACTGAAGATCCTGCATGAGGCAACAAAGATCCCATGTGCCACAACTAAGACCCAGCACAGCCAAATAAATATTTTTTTAAAAAGGAAGAAAAAATCTATCAAATGGTTAAAAAAGATCAATACCAATAATTCATAAACTCTTCCAGAAAATAAAATATGGGGCAGCACTTTCAAAATTATTCTATGAGGCCAGTATTACCCTAACACCAAAATCAGATAAAGACATGACAAGGAAACTATAGACCAATATCCCCTAACAATACAGATGCAAAATTTTTCAACAAAATAACGTGGCACAATATAAAAATTATTACATGCCATCTTCAAATGGGATTTTTCGCAGGAATGCAAGGTTGGTTCAACATACAAGAATCATTCAATGTAATACATCATATTGATAAAGGATAAAACCGCATGATCATCTCAGTAAATGCAGGAGAGGCATTTTACAAAATCCAACAGCCATTCACAATTAAAAAAACACTCAACAAACTAGGAATAGAAGGGAATTTCCTCAACCTGATATCGACAGCCAACATCATAGTTAATAGTGAGATTGAAAGCTTTCACCATAAAATCAGCAACCAGACAAAGATGTTTGCTCTTGCCACTTCTATGCAACATTGTACTAAAGGTTCTAGCCTGGGCAATTAGACAAGAAAAAGAAATAAAGAACATCCAGATTTTAGAAGAATAAGTGAAACAATGTATTTGCTGATGACATAATTTTATATATAATAAACTAAAGAATCCACAAAAAGACTATTAGAACTAATAAATGAGCTCAGCAAGCTTACAGGATACAAGGGAAACATACAAAAATCAGTTCCATTTCTATACATTAGCAATAAACAATCTGACAATGAAATTAAGAAAACAGTTTCCTTTACAATAGAATCAAAAAAGAATAAAACACTTAGGAATAAATTTAACCAAAGAAGTGTAATACTTGTACACCCCAAACTACAAAACATTAGTGAAAGAAATTAAAGACCTAAATGAATGAAAATACATTTATGAGAGTGCCAAATCCTAACCATTAGACCAGCAGAGATGGTTGAAAAGGCATTTACAAGGGCTTCCCTGGTGGTGCAGTGGTTAAGAATCTGCCTGCCAATGAAGGGGACACAGGTTTGAGCCCTGGTCCAGGAAGATCCCACATGCCATGGAGCAGCTAAGCCCGTGCGCCACAACTACTGTGCCTGTGCTCTAGAGTCCACGAGCCACAACTACTGAAGCCTGCATGCCTAGAGCCCACTCTCTGCATCAAGAGAAGCCAACACAATGAGAAGACTGAGCACCGCAATGAAGAGTATCCCCCGTTCACCACAACTAGAGAAAGCCCTCGTGCAGCAACAAAGACCTAACTCAGCCAAAAATAAATTAATTAATTAATTTAAAAAAAAGAAAAGGCATTTACAGATTGAAAGACTTAACATTGTTAAACTGGCAAAATGGATAAGCTGATCAAAAATGCATACAGAAAGGCAAAGGGCCCAGAATGTCGAAAACAATCTTGAAAGTGAAGAACAAAGCTGTAAGGCTCACACTTCCCAATTTCAAAACTTATTACAGCGACTTCCCTTGTTGTCCAGTGACTAAGACTCTGCACTCCCAGTGCAGGGCGCCCAGGTTCGATCCCTGATCAGGGAACTAGATCCCACATGCCACAACTAAGAGTTTGTATGCTGCAACTGAAAATCCCGCATGCCGCAACAAAGATCCTGTGTGCAGCAACTAATACCCAGCGCAGGTAAATAAATAAGTAGTAAAAAATAAATAAATAAAAGAACTTATTACAAAGCAACATTAATCAAGTGTGGCACTGGCATAAGGGTAGACATATAGATCAACCGAATATAACTGAAAGTCCAGAAACAAACCCCTACATGTATGATCAAATGACTTTAAACAAAGATGCCAAGACATTCAATGGGGGAAAACAGTCTTTTCAACAAATGATGCTGGCACAAATGGATATCCACATGAAAGGATTAAACTTTGACCTTACCTCACACTATACACAAAATTAACTTAAAATTGATCAAAAACATAAATATAATAAATAAAATATAAAGCTCTTAGAATAAAACATTGGTGTAATCTTCATGATCTTAGATTAGGTAATGATTTCTTAGATAGTACACTAAAAGCATACACAACCAAAGAAAAATATATAAATTGGACTTCATCAAAATTTTAAAAGTCTCTGTGTTTCAAAGAAAACTACCAAGTAAATGAAAAGAGAACATACAGAATGGAAAGAAAATATTTGGAAATTACATGTGTGATAAGGGACTAGTGTCCAGAAAATATAAAAAACTCTTCAACTCAACAATAAAAAGACAACTAATTTAAAATAGGCAAAGGATCTGAATAGACATTTCTCCAAAGAAGATAAACAAATGGCCAATTTATATGAAAAGATGTTCACCATCATTAATCATTAGGGAAATGCAAATCAAACAAAATGAGTTACCACTTCATACCAGAAGGATGGCTATAAGAAAAAATGGAAAATAAGAAATGTTCATGATAACGTGGAAAAACTGGAATCCTCCTACATTGCTGATAGGAATGTAAATTGGTGCAGCCATTTTAGAAAATAGTTTGACAGTTCCTCACAAAGTTAAATGTGGGATTTCCTTATAATGCTGCAATCCAACACCTAGTTATATACCCAAGAGAACTCAAAACAGATAAATAATTGAACATGAGTGTTTATAGCAGAACTATTCATAAGAGACATAAAGTGGAAATCTTCCACATGACCATCAGCTAAGGAATGAATAAACAAAATAAGGTATAGCCTAACAAAGAAATGTTATATGGAAATAAAAAGGAATGAAGTATTAATACATGCTACAATGTGGATAAACTTTGAAAATACGGTGCTAAGCAAAAGAAGCCAGACACAAAGGGCAACATATTGTATGATTCTATACATTTATATATTGATGTCCAGAATAGGCAAATCCACATAAATCTACTTTTTAAATAGATTAGTGGTTGCTAGGAACTGGGTGGGGGAGGATGGGGAATGAATGCTAACTGGTATAGGGTTTTATTTTGGAGTGATGAAAATGTTCTGGAATTAGATAATTGTGATGGTTACATAACCTTGTGAATATAGTAAAAATCATTGAACTGTACATTTTTAAATTGTGGATTTTATGGTATTTGAATTCTACCTCAATTTTTAAGAGTATATATTCTCTAATATAACATAGGGAGAAAACAAATATATTTACTTGATACAAAATAAGCAAGAAAGGAACAAAAAAGGAACACAGACTAGCAGAACAAATAATAAATACATAGTCGATACAGTAAATTATTAATAAATACTCAAGTATTAATAAAGTATTGGCTTCCCTGGTGGTACAGTGGTGAAGAATTTGCCTGCCAATGCAGGGGACACAGGTTCAAGCCCTGGTCCAGGAAGATCCCACCTGCCGCGGAGCAACTAATCCCGTGCACTACAACTACTGAGCCTGTGCTCTACAGCCCATGAGCTACAACTACTGAAGCCCAAGCGTCACAACTACTGAAGCCTGTGCAACTAGAGCCCATGCTCCACAACAAGAGAAGCCATTGTAATGAGAAGCCTTGCACCACAACAAAGAGTTATCCCCACTAACCACAACTAGAGAAAGTCTGCTTGCAGCAGCAAAGACCCAATGCAGCCAAAATAAATAAATAAATGTATAAAAATATCATAAAGTATTAATAAACACATTAAATTAAAGTGAGCTATGGACTTCCCTGGTGGCGCAGTGGCTAAGAATCTGCCTGCCAATGCAGGGGACATGGGTTCAAGCCCTGGTCTGGGAAGATCCCACATGCCATGGAGAAACTAAGCCCGTGCACCACAACTACTGAGCCTGAGCTCTAGAGCTCGTGAGCCACAACTACTGAAGCCTGCCCTCTAGAGCCCGTCATCCGCAACAAGAGAAGCCACCGCAGTAAGAAGCCCACGCACCACAATGAAGAGTAGCCCCCCCTCACCTTAGCTAGAGAAAGCCTGTGCACAGCAATGAAGACCCACTGCAGCCAAAAATAAATAAATAAAATAAAGTGAACTAAATGCTTGTGAGAAAACAAAGATTTTCAGGCTCAGGCTGCATTAAAAACATAGACCTAGATATACATAATATGCTGTTTACAAAAAAACACCCTAAAACTGAAAAGTTGAAATTAAAAAGGTAGAAAATATATACTGTGCAAACACTAACTAAACAAAAACTATTTAAGCCATATTAAAATATGTTTTCTTGTTTTGTTTTTTAAATTTTTAATTTTAAATATTGTTTTTACAGTAGGTCCTTGTTATTTAGTTTAAATATAGCAAAATATCTGTTAAAGCAAAAAGAATGCTAGAAAAAAAGAGTTACTTCATAATGACAGCAGACTGAACTCTAATGAAAGATAAAACAATTCCAGGTTTACCTAGTTACTTATATTCAAAATATATAAGGCAAAAACTGACAGCTCTACTAGAGAAAATAAACAAGTGCAAAAGCATAAAGAGATTTGGTACACTCAGCAATTGATGGAATCTGATCCTCTTACTCCTTCAATGAAGATGATGGATTTAACGATCGTGAGAGTAGTTTTGAGTTGCTTCATTTTTGCAAGTTCCGAGCGTGAGAAGCAGCTTCTAGGTTGGCTCCCAGTGATCCCCACCTCCTCTTCTTCACACACTTGTGTGACTCCCTCTCCTTTGGCGTGGGTTGGACCCAGTGACTTATTTCTAACAAATAGAACACAGCAAAAGTAGTGGATGTTACTTCTGAAATCAACCTATGAAACAGTGTGACATTCGCCTCACACACTTTGCTCTCTTTCTGTCCCTTCTTGCTCACTCAGGGGAAGCCAGGTGCCCTAAGGAGAGACGCGTGAGCCAAGGAACAGAAGGTGATTTCCCACCACAGCCAGTGAGGAGCTAGGCCCTCAGTCTAACAGCCTGAGAGGACCTAGATCTTGCTGGTGGCCCCATGAATGAGCTTAAAGGAAACCCTATCCCCAGGTGAGCCGCTAGATACTGCAGCCTGTGAGTGGCCCCTAGCCAAAAGGCCCAGCTAAGCCACACCTAGATTTCTGTCCCAAGAAAATGTGTTAGATAATAAATGCTCATTTTTTTCTTTTTATATAAATTTATTTATTTTTGTCTGCGTTGGGTCTTTGTTGCTCTGTGTGGGCTTTCTCTAGTTGTGGTGAGTGGGGGCTACTCTTCATTGCAGTGCACAGGATTCTCATTGTGGTGGCTTCTCTTGTTGCAGAGCACAGGCTCTAGGCTCGCAGGCTTCAGTAGCTGTGGCTCCTGGGTTCTAGAGCACAGGCTCAGTAGTGTGGCCCACAGGCTCAGCTGCTCTGAGGCATGTGGAATCTTCCCATCCCAGGGCTTGAACCCGTGTCCCCTTCATTGGCAGGCAGATTCTTAACCACTGCACCACCAGAGAAGCCAAATGCTCGTATTTTAAACCACTCAATTTTGGGGTAATTTGTTATGCAACAGTAGCTAATTCATACACCTAGGATGGTCAGTTCACTATGGTATTTGATAAATGATAGATAGATAAGATGGATGGATGGATGGATAGACAGACAGAGAGATAGGTATATATATGGAGAGAGATAGCCTCTCAGTGAAATTTTTCATCTTAGCATCCTCTTACATGCTGGCAAAATAGTTTGAGCACTGCATTTAAATGCAACTTTAGGGAGCATTGAATAGATATATAACTTTGTAATGGGAGAGAACAAATCTGACTCCATATTAGATCTGTTCCTTTTCCTGTGCTTAGTCATGCTGGCTCTGCACCTTTTATAAAAGAATGTTGCCTATAGCCTGAAATACATAGGATAGCCCATTCTCAAGACTCTGACCTTTAAGGGTATTAACTCCTTTCCATTCATATAGAGATAAAAAGTTGCAGAACAGAGAATAACATTTGTCTTGTTAGAGGTTTACAGGAATATTGTGACCTGACCCACGTGGACAGCCGCAAGAACAAAGGATTACAACACCAAGAAATCTACAACAACCAACCACACCCCTCCCTCACCTTGCCTTTAAATGTGCTTTGCTGAAACCCTTCAAGGAGCTTGGGGTTTGGGGGACATAAGCCACCAGCTCCTTTCTTGGCCCTGCAATAAACCTTTCTCTGCTCCAAACTCCGAAACCTTTCACTTCACAGAGCGTCATGCACACAGTTGTTCAGTAACAACTTTATGTCTACACGATGGAATTCTGTGTAACTCTTTAAAAAATGCAGGGAGTTCCCTGGTTGACTAGTGGTTAGGACTCCATGCTTTCACTGCTGTAACCCTGGTTCAATCCCTGGTCGGGGAACTGAGATCCTGCAAGCCACGTGGTGCAGCCCAAGGGGCGGAAAAAAAAGATGCAATAATGATGATGATCCTGATGATCATTATAATGATGAACATTTATTCTCTCCTAAGTAAGAATCATTATTATCAGCTCCATTTTTCAGATGAGTAAACCAAGATTTTAAGAGGTGATATAGGGCTTCCCTGGTGCAGTGGTTGAGAGTCTACCTGCCGATGCAGGGGACAAGGCTTTGTGCCCCGATCTGGGAAGATCCCACATGCCGCGGAGCGGCTGGGCCTGTGAGCCATAGCCACTGAGCCTGCGCGTCCGGAGCCTGTGCTCTGCAACGGGAGAGGCCACACAGTGAGAGGCCCGCGTAGCAAAAACAAAAAAACAAAAAAACAGGTGATATAATCTTTCTAAGGTTACTCTTTAGTAAGTGCTGGAACAGGGATTTGAAAGCAACCAAATCACACCCAAGAATGTCATTGTCTCCTGCATCATCCTTTGGGGATTTTAGGTTTATAACACAAGGAAGGGGGAAAGAGCTGTGAGTTTGGAGCTTTGTCACTCTCCAAAATTATTAATAAATACTCAAGTATTAATAAAGTAGTAATTAATTAGCAACTCAGAACTATACTTGATTTTGCGCAGAAGTATAAATAAATGTGAATGTATAGATTTCTAGGCAGTGACGTCTGCTCATAAAAACGGAAGTCACTCCTCCTTTCTCCCCACCTCCCCTGGTAAACAACTAATTATATAGACATAAAGGAAAAAAAGTGTTGAGCACTCTAGGCCAAGGGACTCAGAGGGCTATCCAAATATATATCCACAAATAAACAAATAAGGCCTTGGTAAGGGCTGTGGATCCAAGGAGTCAGAGAACTTTCCCTCACTGGAGAGTTCTGACCTGGGCAGATACTCACAGGCAAGAAAGATTGTACAAGCCCAGCCTGCCTGGAGAGAGAGTCCAGCAGGCCACTGGCGTGGGACAGACAGATGGGGACATCAGGAGTGGGAGGACTATGCCAGAACGTCCCCCTTCCCAGGACAGTGCTGCCTGGGTGGCAGGAGCTGTGACCTCTCCCAACGAGAATGTGGAAAGTGGTAACCGCACAGCTACCCAGCTGTACAGGCCACGGTTGGAGAAACCTGTTTGTCTCCAGCAGCACCCGGGTCTCCGAGGAGGGACCTCCATGACTGGGCAGTGGAAAGAGCAAGGAAAGAAAGCAGATAGGAATGCTAGAACATTATAGGAGCAGGTTCCTGCTGTCTGCTTCAGAAGTCAGCATGGGATCTGCCCACTAGGCTTGGATTACCCCACAACAGAGTCTCCCACCCGGGCTGCAGACGTCCCCAAAGCCTCACTGCTAATCCCACGCCTCCGCCGACTCTGATACCAGCTTGTGTGTGCACACCTAGTGCCTCCGTAGAGACGCATCCAGGAGACGGGGAGCTTGCTCAGAAAACAGGCTGCAATCAGTGGGCAAGGGAGAAACCACAAACTTGACTTACAGTGCCACCTTCTGGAATACAAAATAAATGTTTCTAATAGCCCACTGGGTCCATTGTAAGAACCAAAGTAAACATAAATCCT
Source organism: Delphinus delphis (assembly GCF_949987515.2). Classification (NCBI taxonomy): domain Eukaryota; kingdom Metazoa; phylum Chordata; class Mammalia; order Artiodactyla; family Delphinidae; genus Delphinus; species Delphinus delphis. Next base: position 29,566 of record NW_027192826.1, read on the forward strand.
TACCTAAGAAGGGTGTCTGCTACTTCAAAGGTGATAGCACAGTTGCATATATTTAACCACTACGAAAACCCAGGGAAATATGTTATTGCAAAGAGAAAATTCTCCAGCAACTGAACACAAAGGCATGGAATATTATGATCTAACTGATAAAGAATTCAAAATACCTATTAAGAAGAAATTCAACAAGCTACAAGAAAACTCAAAAAGGCAATTCAGTAAACCCGGTAATAAATATAAATGTAAGGAAAAGAAGGATTTCCTTACCAAAGATTTTGAAATTATAAAAATATTGTGGACTGAAAGACTCAATGAATGAATGAGATGAAGAATGCAATGGACAGCATGTGCGGCAAGGCAGACCAGGTGGAAGAATGGGTGACCTGGAGGATACAACCGTAGGAAGCATACAGTTAGAAGAGGAATAGAACTAAGGTTTCCTAAGAGTGAAGACAGCCTGAGAGAGCCATTGGTTTCCTTCAGAAAGGCGAATATCCAACTAACTGGGATTCCAGAAGAAGAGATGAAGAAGGGGGCAGATAGTTTCTTTAAAGAAATAGTAGCTGAGGGAATTCCCTGGCAGTCCAGTGGTTAGGGCTCGGTGCTTTCACTGCCGTGGTCCCGGGTTTCATCCTTAGTCAAGGAACTAAGATTCCACAAGCCACATGGCATGGCCAAAAAAGTAGCTGAAAACATTACAAACCTATAAATAGATACTCTTTTTCAGATTGTTTTCCATTATAAGTTATTCTATGTTGAGCATATTTTCCTGTGCCTATTGGCCATATGTATGTCTTCTTTGGAGAATTGTCTATTTATGGCTTCTGCCCATGTTTCAATTGGGTTATTTGTTTTTTGTTATTGAATTGCAGGAGCTATTTGTATATTTTGGAAATTAATCCATTGTCGGTTGCATCATTTGCAAACGTTTTCTCCCAGTCTGTATATTGTCTTTTCTTTTTGTTAATGGTTTCCTCTGCTGTGAAAAAGCTTTTAAGTTTGATTGCCCATTTGTTTATTTTTGCTTTTATTTCTATTGCCTTGGTAGACTGGCCTAAGAAAACATTGCTACAATTTATTTCAGAGAATGTTTTGCCTATGTTCCCTTCTAAGAGTTTTATGGTATCATGACTTATACTTAAGTCTTTAAGCCATTTTGAGTTTATTTATGTGTATGGTGTGAGGGAGTGTTCTAACTTCATTGATTTGCATGTGGCTGTCCAGCTTTCCCAACTCCACTTGCTGAAGAGATTGTCTTTTCTCCATTTTACATTCTTGTCTCCTCTGTCAAAGATTAATTGACTGTAGGAGTGTGGGTTTATTTCTGGGCTCTCTATTCTGTTCCATTGATCTATATGTCTGTTTTTGTGCCAATGCCATGCCATTTTGATTAATGTAGCTTTGTAGTATAGTCTGAAGTCTGGGAAGTTTATGCCTCCAGCTTTGTTCTTTTTCCTTAGGAATGCTTTGGCAATTCTGGGTTACAATGGACTATTTTATCTATTAGATGTTTTATATAATTCACAAAATAACCACAAAGCAAAAACTAGAGTAGATCCACAAAAGGCAAAGAAAGGGGAAACAGAGCATACCACCAGGGAAATTAAGCAATTTATGAAGTAGGCTGAGAAAGACAGGGAAAGAAACTATGCAAATACAAAACAACAAGAAAGCAAGTCATAAACTGGCATTAGTAAATCCCTACATATCAATAATTACTCTAGATGTAACTGGATTGATTTCACCATTAAAAGTCCCAGAGTGGCTGAATGAATTTAAAATAATGACACCCAACTGTAAGAAAGACCCATTTCAGATTTTTTTTTTTAACATCTTTATTGGGGTATAATTGCTTTACTATGGTGTGTTAGTTTCTGCTTTGTAACAAAGTGAATCAGTTATACATATACATATGTTCCCATATCTCTTCCCTCTTGCATCTCCCTCCCTCCCACCCTCCCCATCCCACCCCTCCAGGCTGTCACAAAGCACCGAGCCAATATCCCTGTGCCTTGCGGCTGCTTCCCACTAGCTATCTATCTTACTACGTTTGTTAGTGTGTACATGTCCATGACTCTCCCCCGCCCCGTCACTGCTCACCCTTCCCCCTCCCCATAACCCCAAGTCCGTTCTCTAGGAGGTCTGCATCTTTATTCCTGCTTTACCCCTAGGTTCTTCATGACATTTTTTTTTCTTAAATTCCATATATATGTGTTAGCATACGGTATTTGTCTTTCTCTTTCTGACTTACTTCACTGTGTATGACAGACTCTAGGTCTATCCACCTCATTACAAATAGCTCAATTTCGTTTCTTTTTATGGCTGAGTAATATTCCATTGTATATATGTGCCACATCTTCTTTATCCATTCATCCGATGATGGGCACTTAGGTTGTTTCCATCTCCGGGCTATTGTAAATAGAGCTGCAATGAACATTTTGGTACATGACTCTTTTTGAATTTCGGTTTTCTCAGGGTATATGCCCAGTAGTGGGATTGTTGGGTCATATGGTAGTTCTATTTGTAGTTTTATAAGGAACCTCCATACTGTTCTCCATAGTGGCTGAACCAATTCACATTCCCACCAGCAGTGCAAGAGGGTTCCCTTTTCTCCACACCCTCTCCAGCATTTATTGTTTCTAGATTTTTTGATGATGGCCATTCTGACTGGTGTGAGATGATATCTCATTGTAGTTTTGATTTGCATTTCTCTAATGATTAATGATGTTGAGCATTCTTTCATGTGTTTCTTGGCAGTCTGTATATCTTCTTTGGAGAAATGTCTATTTAGGTCTTCTGCCCATTTTTGGATTGGGTTGTTTGTTTTTTTGTTATTGAGCTGCATGAGCTGCTTGTAAATTTTGGAGATTAATCCTTTGTCGGTTGCTTCATTCGCAAATATTTTCTCCCATTCTGAGGGTTGTCTTTTGGTCTTGTTTGTGGTTTCCTTGGCTGTGCAAAAGCTTTGAAGTTTCATTAGGTCCCATTTGTTTATTTTTGTTTTTATTTCCATTACTCTAGGAGGTGGGTCAGAAAGAATCTTGCTGTGATTTATGTCATAGAGTGTTCTGCCTATGTTTTCCTCTAAGAGTTTGATAGTTTCTGGCCTTATATTTAGGTCTTTAATCCGTTTTGAGCTTATTTTTGTGTATGGTGTTAGGGAGTGATCTAATCTCATACTTTTACATATACCTGTCCAGTTTTCCCAGCACCACTTATTGAAGAGGCTGTCCTTTCTCCACTGTACATTCCTGCCTCCTTTATCAAAGATAAGGTGTCCATATGTGCATGGGTTTATCTCTGGGCTTTCTATCCTGTTCCATTGATCTATCTTTCTGTTTTTGTGCCAGTACCATACCGTCTTGATAACTGTAGCTTTGTAGTATAGTCTGAAGTCAGGGAGCCTGATTCCTCCAGTTCCTTTTTTTGTTCTCAAGATTGCTTTGGCTATTCGGGGTCTTTTGTGTTTCCATACAAATTGCGAAATTTTTTGTTCTAGTTCTGTGAAAAATGCCAGTGGTAGTTTGATAGGGATTGCATTGAATATGTAGATTGCTTTGGGTAGTAGAGTCATTTTCACAATGTTGATTCTTCCAATCCAAGAACATGGTATATGTCTCCATCTATTTGTATCATCTTTAATTTCTTTCATCAGTGTCTTATAATTTTCTGCATACAGGTCTTTTGTCTCCTTAGGTAGGTTTATTCCTAGATATTTTATTCTTTTTGTTGCAATGGTAAATGGGAGTGTTTTCTTGATTTCACTTTCAGATTTTTCATCATTAGTATATAGGAATGCCAGAGATTTCTGTGCATTAATTTTGTATCCTGCCACTTTACCAAATTCATTGATTAGCTCTAGTAGTTTTCTGGTAGCATCTTTAGGATTCTCTATGTATAGGATCATGTCATCTGCAAACAGTGACAGCTCTACTTCTTCTTTTCCAATTTGGATTCCTTTTATTTCCTTCTCTTCTCTGATTGCTGTGGCTAAAACTTCCAAAACTATGTTGATTAAGAGTGGTGAGAGCGGGCACCCTTGTCTTGTTCCTGATCTTAGTGGGAATGCTTTCAGTTTTTCACCATTGAGGATGATGTTTGCTGTGGGCTTGTCATATATGGCCTTTATTATGTTGAGGAAAGTTCCCTCTATGCCTACTTTCTGCAGGGTTTTTATCATAAATGGGTGTTGAATTTTGTCAAAAGCTTTCTCTGCATCTATTGTGATGATCATATGGTTTTTCTCCTTCAATTTGTTAATATGGTTTATCAAATTGATAGATTTGCGTATATTGAAGAATCCTTGCATTCCTGGAATAAACCCCACTTGATCATGGTGTATGATCCTTTTAATGTGCTGTTGGATTCTGTTTGCTAGTATTTTGTTGAGGATTTTTGCATCTATGTTCATCAGTGATATTGGTCTGTAGTTTTCTTTCTTTGTGACATCCTTGCCTGGTTTTGGTATCAAGGTGATGGTGGCCTCGTAGAAGGAGTTTGGGAGTGTTCCTCCCTCTGCTATATTTTGGAAGAGTTTGAGAAGGATAGGTGTTAGCTCTTCTCTAAATGTTTGATAGAATTCGCCTGTGAAGCCATCTGGTCCTGGGCTTTTCTTTGTTGGAAGATTTTTAATCACAGTTTCAATTTCAGTGCTTGTGATTGGTCTCTTCATATTTCTATTTCTTCCCGATTCAGTCTTGGCAGGTTGTGCATTTCTAAGAATTTGCCCATTTCTTCCAGATTGTCCATTTTATTGGCATAGAGTTGCTTGTGGTAATCTCTCATGATCTCTTTTATTTCTGCAGTGTCAGTTGTTATCTCTCCTTTTTCATTTCTAATTCTATTGATTTGAGTCTTCTCCCTTTTTTTCTTGATGAGTCTGGCTAGTGGTTTATCTATTTTGTTTATCTTCTCAAAGAACCAGCTTTTAGTTTTATTGATCTTTGCTATTGTTTCCTTCATTTCTTTTTCATTTATTTCTGATCTGATTTTTATGATTTCTTTCCTTCTGCTAGCTTTGGGGTTTTTTTGTTCTTCTTTCTCTAATTGCTTGAGGTGCAAGGTTAGGTTGTTTATTCGAGATGTTTCCTGCTTCTTAAGGTGGGCTTGTATTGCTATAAACTTCCCCCTTAGAACTGCTTTTCCTGCATCCCACAGGTTTTGGGTCGTTGTGTCTCCATTGTCATTTGTTTCTAGGTATTTTTTGATTTCCTCTTTGATTTCTTCAATGATCACTTCATTATTAAGTAGTGTATTGTTTAGCCTCCATGTGTTTGTATTTTTTACAGATCTTTTCCTGTAATTGATATCTAGTCTCATGGCGTTGTGGTCAGAAAAGATACTTGATACAATTTCAATTTTCTTAAATTTACCAAGGCTTGATTTGTGACCCAAGATATGATCTATCCTGGACAATGTTCCATGAGCACTTGAGAAAAATGTGTATTCTGTTGTTTTTGGATGGAGTGTCCTATAAATATCAATTAAGTCCATCTTGTTTAATGTATCATTTAAAGCCTGTGTTTCCTTATTTATTTTCATTTTGGATGATCTGTCCATGGGTGAAAGTGGGGTGTTTAAGTCCCCTACTATGAATGTGTTACTGTCGATTTCCCCTTTTATGGCTGTTAGTATTTGCCTTATGTATTGAGGTGCTCCTATGTTGGGTGCATAAATATTTACAATTGTTATATCTTCTTCTTGGATCGATCCCTTGATCATTATGTAGTGTCCTTCTTTGTCTCTTTTAATAGTCCTTATTTTAAAGTCTATTTTGTCTGATATGAGAATTGCTACTCCAGCTTTCTTTTGGTTTCCATTTGCATGGAATACCTATTTCCATCCCCTTACTTTCAGTCTGTATGTGTCTCTAGGTCTGAAGTGGGTCTCTTGTAGACAGCATATATAAGGGTCTTGTTTTTGTATCCATTCAGCTAATCTGTGTCTTTTGGTGGGAGCATTTAGTCCATTTACATTTAAGGTAATTATCGATATGTATGTTCCTATTCCCATTTTCTAAATTGTTTTGGGTTCGTTATTATAGGTCTTTTCCTTCTCTTGTGTTTCTTGCCTAGAGAAGATCCTTTAGCATTTGTTGTAAAGCTGGGTTGGTGGTGCTGAATTATCTTAGCTTTTGCTTGTCTGTAAAGGTTTTAATTTCTCCATCAAATCTGAATGAGATCCTTGCTGGGTAGAGTAGTCTTGGCTGCAGGTTTTTCTCCTTCATCACTTTCAGTATGTCCTGCCACTCCCTTCTGGCTTGTAGGGTTTCTGCTGAGAGATCAGCTGTTAACCTTATGGGGATTCCCTTATGTGTTATTTGTTGTTTTTCCTTGCTGCTTTTAATATGCTTTCTTTGTATTTAATTTTTGACAGTTTGATTAATATGTGTCTTGGCGTATTTCTCCTTGTATTTATCCTGTATGGGACTCTCTGTGCTTCCTGGACTTGATTAACTATTTCCTTTCCCATATTAGGGAAGTTTTCAACTATAATCTCTTCAAATATCTTTTCAGTCCCTTTCTTTTTCTCTTCTTCTTCTGGAACCCCTATAATTCGAATGTTGGTGCGTTTAATGTTGTCCCAGAGGTCTCTGAGACTGTCCTCAGTTCTTTTCATTCTTTTTTCTTTATTCTGCTCTGCAGTAGTTATTTCCACTATTTTATCTTCCAGGTCACTTATCCGTTCTTCTGCCTCAGTTATTCTGCTATTGATCCCATCTAGAGTATTTTTAATTTCATTTATTGTGTTGTTCATCGTTGCTTGTTTCATCTTTAGTTCTTCTAGGTCCTTGTTAACTGATTCTTGCATTTTGTCCATTCTATTGTCCATTCTATCTCCAAGAAATTTGGATCAACCTTACTATCATTATTCTGAATTCTTTTTCAGGTAGACTTCCTATTTCCTCTTCATTTGTTAGGTCTGGTGCATTTTTATCTTGTTCCTTTATCTGCTGTGTGTTTTTCTGTTTTCTCATTTTGCTTATCTTACCGTGTTTGGGGGATGGGGTCTCCTTTTTGCAGGCTGCAGGTTCGTAGTTCCTCTTGTTTTTGATGTCTGTCTCCAGTGGCTAAGGTTGGTTCAGTGGGTTGTGTAGGCTTCCTGGTGGAGGGGACTAGTGCCTGTGTTGTGGTGGATGAGGCTGGATCTTGTCTTTCTGGTGGGCAGGTTCACGTCTGGTGGTGTGTTTTGGGGTGTCTGTGGCCTTATTATGATTTTAGGCAGCCTCTCTGCTAATGGGTGGGGTTGTGTTCCTGTTTTGCTAGTTGTTTGGCACAGGTTGTCCAGCACTGTAGCTTGCTGGTCGTTGAGTGAAGCTGGGTGCTGGTGTTAAGATGGAGGTCTCTGGGAGATTTTCGCCGTTTGATATTATGTGGAGCTGGGAGGTCTCTTGTGGACCAGTGTCCTGAAGTTGGCTCTCCTACCTCAGAGGCAGAGCCCTGCCTCCTGGCTGGAGCACCAAGAGCCTTTCATCCACACGGCTCAGAATAAAAGGGAGAAAAAGTAGAGGGAATTAGTAGAAGTATGAGGAAAGAAAGAAGGAAAGGAGGGAAGGAAGGAGGGAAGGAAGGAAGGAAGAAAGAAAGAAAGAAAGAAGCAAAGAAGGAAAGAAGGCAAGAAGGAACGAAAGGAGGGAAGAAGGGAGGGAGGAAGGAAGGAAGGAGGGAAAGAAGGAAAAGCAGAAAGAAAGAAGATACAGTAAAAATAAAATAAAGTATAATAAAGTTATTGAATTAAAAAATTCTTATTTAGAAAAAAAAAAAGAAGAAAAAAAAAAAGGGACGGATAGAACCTTAGGACAAATGTTGGAAGCAAAGCTATACAGACAAAATCTTACACAGAAGCATACACATACACCCTCACTAAAAGAGGTAAAGGGGGAAAAATCATAAATCTTGCTGTCAGAGACCACCTCCTCAATTTGGGATGATTCGTTGTCTAAAGGAGGGAAGGAGGGAAGGAAGGAAGGAAAGAAAGAAAGAAAGAAAGAAAGGACGAAGGTAAAGTATAATAACGTTCTTAAAATTAAAATTGATTATTAAGAAAAAAATTTTAAGGAAAAACCATGGACGGATAGAACCCTAGGACAAATGGTGGAAGCAAGACTATACAGACAAGATCTCACACAGAAGCATACACATACACCTTCACACAAAGAGGAATAGGGAAAAAAATCATAGATCTTGCTCCCAAAGTCCACCTCCTTAATTTGGGATGATTGGCTGTCTATTCATGTATTCCACAGATGCAGGGTACATCAAGTTGATTGTGGAGCTTTAATCCGCTGCTTCTGAGGCTGCTGGAGAGATTTCCCTTTCTCTTCTTTGTTCTCACAGCTCACAGGGGCTCAGCTTTGGATTTGGCCCTGTCTCTGCATGTAGGTCGCTGGAGGGCGTCTGTTTTTTGCTCAGACAGGACGGGGTTAAAGGAGCCGCTGATTCGGGAGTTCTGGCGTACTGAGGCCGGCGGGGAGGGAGGGGCACGGAATGCGGGGCGGGCCTGCGGCGGCAAAGTCCGGCGTGACCCTGCACCAGCCCGAGGCCCGCTCTGTGCTCTCCCGGGGAAGTCGTCCTCGGATCCCAGGAACCCGGCAGTGGCGGGCTGCACAGGCTCCGCGGAAGAGGGGCATGGAGAACGACCTGCGCTCGCACACAGGCCCCTTGGTGGCGGCAGCAGCAGCCCCAACGTCTCCCGCCCGCCTCTGGGGTCCGCGCCTCCAGCCGCGGCTTGCGCCCATCTCTGAAGTCCGCACCCTCAGCCGCGGCTCGCGCCTGTCTCTGGGGTCCGCGCCCTCAGCCGCGGCTCGCGCCCGTCTCTGGATTCCGCGCTTTCAGCCGCGGCTCGCGCCTGTCTCTGGATTCCGCGCTTTCAGCCGCGGCTCGCGCCCGTCTCTGGATTCCGCGCTTTCAGCCGTGGCTCGCGCCCGTCTCTGGGGTTTGCGCTTTTAGCCGCGGCTCGCGCCCGTCTCTGGAGTTCCTTTAAGCAGCATTCTTAAACCCCTCTCCTCGTGCACCAGGAAACAAAGAGGGAAGAAAAAGTCTCTTGCCTCTTCGGCAGGTGCAGACTTTTCCCCGGACTCCCTCCCGGCTAGCTGTGGTGCACTAACCCCTTCAGGCTATTTTCAAGCCGCCAACCCCAGTCCTCTCCCTGCGCTCCGTCCGAAACTGAAACCCGAGCCTCAGAGCCTCAGCTCGCAGCCCCGCCTGCCCCGGTGGGGGAGCAGACAAGCCTCTCGGGCTGGTGAGTGCCGGTCGGCACCGATCCCCTGTGCGGGAATCTCCCCGCTTTGCCCTCCACACCCATTGCTGTGCACTCCTCCGCGGCTTCGAAGCTCCCCCCTCCGCCTCCTGCAGTCTCCGCCCGCGAAGGGGCTTCCTAGTGTGTGGAAACTTTTCCTCCTTCACAGCTCCCTCCCACTGGTGCAGGTGCCGTCTCTATCCTTTTGTCTCTGTTTATTCTTTTTTTCTTTTGCCCTACCCAGGTACGTGGGGAGTTTCTTGCCTTTTGGGAGGTCTGAGGTCTTCTGCCAGCGTTCAGTAGGTGTTCTGTAGGAGTTGTTCCACGTGTAGATGTATTTCTGGTGTATCTGTGGGGAGGAAGGTGATCTCCGCATCTTACTCTTCCGCCATCTTCCTGCTCCTCTCCCATTTCAGATTTAAGGACAAACATAGAATCAAAGTGAAAGGACAGAAAATTATATTCCATGCACCTGGAAACCAATACAAAGTGGGAAAAACTACACTTATATCTGACAAAATAGACTTTAAGCCAAAAATACTAACAAGCGACAAAGAAGGTGATTATAAAATGATAAAGTGGGCTTCCCTGGTGGCCCAGTGGTTAAGAATCCACCTGCCAATGCAGGGGACGTGGACTCGACCCCTGGTCTGGGAAGATCCCACATGCAGTGGGTCAACTAAGCCCCTGTGCCAAAATTACTGAGCCTTCGCTCTAGAGCCCACGAGGCACAACTACTGAGCCCATGTGCCACAACTACTGAAGCCCACACACCTAGAGCCTGTGATCTGCAACAAGAGAAGCCACCTTAATGAGAGGCCTGCGCACCGCAACGAAGAGTAGCTCCTGCTCACTGCAACTGAAAAGAAAGCCTGAGCACAGCAACTAAGACCTAATGAAGCCAAAAATAAATAAATTTATTTAAAAAAATAAAATGATAAAGTACTCAATCCATCAAAAAGATATAATAATAAACACATACACACCCAATGCTGAAACACCTAAATACATTAAGTAAATACTAACAGATATGAAGGGAGACATAGAAAGATTAATAGTAAGGTATTTCAGCATCCCACTTTCAACAATTGATAGATCATCCAGACCAAAAATCAGCAAGAAATGATGAACTTAAACCATACATTAGACCAAGTGGATCTACCAGGCACCTATAGGACATTCCATCCAACAGCAGCAGAATATACATTCTACATAAGTGCACACTGCACATTTCTAAGGATTGATTATAAGATAGGACATAAAACAACTCTTAGCAAGTTTAGGAAGATTGAAATCATACCAGGTATCCTTTCGAACCACAATAATTTAAACTAGAATCTACAACAAGGAGGAAAGCTGGAAAATCCACAAATAAAGGAAACTAAACAAAACATTCATGAAAAAATCAATGGCTCAAAGAAGAAATCAAAGAAAGTCTCAAAGCAAATGAAAATAGGAACAAAACTTACCAAAACCCCTAGCAGTCCACAGAGGGAGGTTTATAGAGAAATATTCATAGAGTAACATTAGAAAAGCCTAAAATACACAACCTGGGGCTTCCCTGGTGGCACAGTGGTTAAGAATCTGCCTGCCAATGCAGGGAACACTGGTTCGATCCCTGGTCTGGGAAGATTCCCACATGCTCTGGAGCAACTAAGCCCATGTGCCACAACTACTGAGCCTGCGCTCCACTCTAGAGGCCATGAGCCACAGCTACCGAGCCCATGTGCCACAGCTACTGAAGTCCACATGCCTAGAGCCCACGCTCTGCAACAAGAGAAGCCACCGCAATGAGAAGCCCGCACATCACAACGAAGAGTAGCCCCCACTCACCGCCACTACAGAAAGCCTGAACGCAGCAATGAATACCCAATGCAGCCAAAAATAAATAAATAAAATAAATAAATTTATTAAAAATAAATAAATAAAAGAAAATACACAACCTAACTTTACACCTCAAGGAACTAGAAAAAGTAGAACAAAGTAAACCCAAATTTAGCAGAAGAAAGGAAATAAAGCCCAGAGTGGAAACAATGAAAATAGAGAGCAGAAAACAATAGGAGGGATCTTTTATAAAAAATAAACAAAATTGAGGAAGCTTTAGCTACATTAACTAAGAAAAAAGAGAAAAACAAAGTTAGAAATGAAAGAGGAGACATTAAACTGTTAATACAGAAATACATAAGATCATGAGAAACTACTATGAAAAACTTTATGCCAACAAAAATGACCTACAAGAAATGGGTAATTACCTAGAATCATACAACCTACCAAGACTGACTGAACCAGGAAAAAAAATAGCAAGTCTGACAGACAAATAATGAGGAAGGTGATTGAATCAGTAATCTAAAACCTCTCAACACAGAAAACCTCAGGACCAGATAGCTTCACTGGTGAATTCTATCAAATGTCTAAGGAAAAATTAACACCAGTTCTTCTTAAAGTCTTCCAAAATTTGAAGAGGAGGAAACATGTCCAAACTTTTTCTATGATGCAAACACTGCTCTGATACCAAAGCCAGATAAGGACAGCACGAGAAAAGAAAACTATAGGGACTTCCCTTGTGGCACAGTGGTTAAGACTCCATACTTCCAATGCAGGGGGCCCAGGTTCGGGATCCCTGGTCAGGGAACTAGATCCCACATGCAATGCTGCAACTAAAGAGTTTGCATGCCACAATTAAAGAGTTCACATGCCACAACTAAGTAGCCAGCAAGCCACAGCTAAGACCTGGCACAACCAAATTAATTAATTAATTTAAAAGAAAACAACTATAGACCAATATCCCTGATAAACGTAGATAGAAAAACTCTCAACAAAATACTCGCAAACCAAATCCAAGAACACATGAAAAGGATCATACACCATAACCAAGTTGGATTCATCCCTGGGATGCAAGGAGTGTTTGATGTATGCAAATCAAAATGTGATACCCCACATTAATAAAGTGAAAAACATGGGCTTACCTGGTGGCGCAGTGGTTGAGAGTCCGCCTGCTGATGCACAGGACATGGGTTCATGCCCCAGTCTGGGAAGATCCCACATGCCGTGGAGCGGCTAGGCCCGTGAGCCATGGCCGCTGAGACTGTGCGTCAGGAGCCTGTGCTCTGCAACGGGAGAGGCCACAACAGTGAGAGGCCCGTGTACTGCAAAAAAAAAAAAAAGTGAAAGATAAAGATTATATGATCATTTCAATAGACGCAGTAAAAGCTTTTCATAAAATACAACATCGCTTCATGATAAAAACCCTCAACAGACTGGGGATAGAAAGAACACACCTCAATATATTAAGAACATGTACAACAAACATAGAGCTAACATCATACTTGATGGAGAAAAATTGAAAGCTTTTCCTCTAAGATCAGGAACAAGATAAGAGTGCTGACTCTCTCTACTCTTATTCAACATAATTCTGGAAGTCCTAACTACAGAAATCAGCCAAGACAAAGAAATAAAAGACATATAAATTGGAAAAGAACAAGTAAATTTTTGCTATTTGGCTGATGCTATGATCTTATATATTAAAAATTCCAACTCAACTAAAAATCTGTTGGATGTAATCAATGAATTCAGTAAATTTGCAGGATATAAAATCAATACACAGAAACCAGTTGCTTTTCTATAAACTAACAATGACACATCTGAAAAAGAATTAAAGAAAACTCACAGAAAGATTCACAATAGCATCAAACACAACAGAATACCTAGGAATAAATTTAACCATGAAAGTGAAAGATCTGTACAACCAAAACTACAAGACTTTAGGGAAAAAAATCAAAGAAGACACAAATAAATGGAAAGACATCCTGTGTTCATTATTTGAAAGAGTTAATTTTGTGAAAACGTCAAATCAAACCTTATGAAAATTCCAGTGGCAATTTGTTTTGGAGGGGTTTGAGAGTTTAGTTTACCTTTGGGTTCACACAGTGCAACAGGGGTGGAGACAGGGTGCACAGGGCTCCCAGGGCACTGCCCAGCAGAAGAGGGACATGTCGCTGGCTGCCACACCTGCCACATGCTCCCGGTATGGGTGATCCAGGGGCATTTTTATGGAAATAGAAAAAACAATCCTAAAATTTGGATGAAATGACAAAAAAAAATCCCACATGGCCAAAGTAATAGAGAAAGAAAAGCAAAACCGTAAGCATGATGGTTTCTAATTTCAAACTATACTACAAAGCTATAGTAATTAATTCAGTAATAATACTGGCATAAAAATAGACCCATAGACTAATGGAACAGAATGGAAAGTCCAGAATTAAACCCCTGCATATACATACAGCTAAAATCTAATAATGAAGGCAGAAACTTCCAGTGGGGACAGGACAGTCTCTTCAACAATGGTTTTGGGAAAACTGGAGAACCACATGCAGAAAAATGAAATTGGACTACTATCTTACACAACTCAGAAAATTAACTCAAAATGGATCAAACAATTAAACCTAAGATCTGAAACCATAAAACTCCTAGAAGAAAACGTAGAGAAGACTGTCCTCAATATTGGTCTTGTCAATGATATTTTGGATGTGACATCAAAAGCACAAACAACAACAACCTAATCAACAGATGGGACTACATCAAACTTAAAAGCTTCTGCACAGTAAAAGAAACAATCAACAAAGTGAAAAGGCAACCTACAGGATGGGAGAAACATTTTGCAAACTATATATCAGAATAGGGGGTAATATATAAAACATATAAAGAACTCATAAGACTCATAAAACAATCTGATTAAAAAATGAGCAGAGGAACTAAACAGACAGTTTTTCAAAGAAGACATACAAATTACCAACAGGGACATGAACAGGTGCTCAATATCACTAATCATCAGGGAAATGCAAATCGAAACCATGATGTGGTCTCACCTCACATCTATTAGAATGTTGATCATCAAGAAGACAAAAATAACAAACGTTAATGAGAATATGGAGAAAAGGGAAACTTTGTGAACTGTTTGTGGGATTGTCAACTGGTGCCGCACTGTGGAGAACAGTATGGAAGTTCCTCAAAAATGAAAAGTAGAACCACCATGTGATGCAGCAGTCCCACTCCTGGGTATAAACCCACAGGAAATGGAAACTGGTTACTGAAGAGACACTTGCACTCCCATGTTGATGGCAGCATTACTCACAACAGCCATGATATGGAAATAAATTAAATGACTATCAACAAATAAATTAACAAAGAAATTGTGGTATATTTATACAATAGAATACTATCCAACCATGAGAGAAAAGGAGGACTGTAAGAAGAAGAGCTTGTGAAGTGATTGGAGGCGTGTCAGTGGCAGCCTTGCCAGCTCTGAGGGCTGGGATGGACAAGGCTGTACAAGGGGAGGGAGCATGCGGGATGGGAGAGGGGAGACTAGGGTAGATGCTGCGGGTGGAGGAGGGATCATCTCCTGCTGAGTTCTCCTCTGCAGGGTGGACTTGAGCCCAGGCATTGAAAGAAAAATCTCAGAGACTTCATTTTGAGATTGGATTTCAATAACAGGAGTTCTTTTAAGCTCCTGATGACACTCAGGGGGAAAATGTTGATTATTCTCTTCTGTGAAAATTAAAATTTTTATTTTTATTTATGTTGATGTTTTACTTATATTTATGTTTGCATTGAAAGTTTCCATTGGTAACTGGTGTCTTTTCCTGGGCAATCACTTGAATGTCTTCAACTAACTCGGGCATATGTCCGCCTCTCAGGGATGGACCACACATTTATTTGTTCATCCAAGAAACACTTGCCAAGGGCTGGGTCAAGCCTGGGAGTGTAAAGATTCACAAGCTATACGATCCATGCAATGGAATGCATTACTCCTTAAACAGGAAGGAAATTCTGACACAGGCTACAATAAGGAAGAACCTTGAAAACATTATGCTACATGAAATAGGCCAGAGACAACAGGACAAATAATGTATGATCCCACTTAGAACAGGCCAGTTCCTAGATAGAGAATGCAGAAGAGAGGTTATGGGGGCTGGGGGAGGGGAGATGGGGTGTTACCGTGTAATGGGTACAGGATGTCAATTTGGATTGATAAATAAGTCTTAGAAATGGACACTGGAGATGGTTGTACCACATTATCAGTGTACTTAACACCGCTGAACTATACACTTAAAAAGGTCAAAATGGTAAATTTTGATATGTGTATTTTAAGCACAATGTAAAAGAAAAGGTTCACAAACTATAGACCCTGCCTGCTAGAGAGTCATTCTCCAGAGCAGGACAGGGTCATTGTATGCAGTGGGAAAGCCGCTACAGG
Source organism: Delphinus delphis (assembly GCF_949987515.2). Lineage (NCBI taxonomy): Eukaryota > Metazoa > Chordata > Mammalia > Artiodactyla > Delphinidae > Delphinus > Delphinus delphis. The sequence continues at coordinate 45,056 of NW_027192826.1, forward strand.
GAGGAGAGCCTGGGGTGTGTGGAAGCACCTAACCCAGCAGGGGCAGTGGGGGGGTTGAGTCCTGAGCCAGCTCCACATGAGTCAGCCAGGCTGAGCGTGTGGTGGGCGCCAAGCCTGAAGGCAAGCAGGGAAGAGGTTCTCATCAGGGAGAACGTAAGTACCTGGAGAAACTTTTTGCCTGGAGACAGTGATGTGACAGACTTGTGCCTTGTGAACTAAGCAAGGTATCTGAGCTTAGGTGCAACAAGTCCTAGGGGAACGGTGAAATCTGGACGCCCTCTCCTCGCCTGACTTCAACGTGCAGTGCGCATCTATTTACTTCTTTCTATCACTAGACAATAACATCTAGAAAGCAGGGACAACTAAGTTAACAAGCCAAGAAGATGGCAGAGTAGAAGGACGTGCTCACACTCCCTCTTGCGAGAACTCCAGAATCACAACTAACTGCTGAACAATCATCAACAGGAAGACACTGGAACTCACAAAAAAGATACCCCACATCCAAAGACAAAGGAGAAGCCACAATAAGACGGTACGAGGGGCGAAATCACAATAAAATCAAATCCAATAACTGCTGGGTGGGTGACTCACAAACTGGAGAACACTTATACCACAGAAATCCACCCACTGGAGTGAAGGTTTTTTTGTTTTTGTTTTTGTTTTAAGGCTGAGTGGGAGGCAAAAAGCCTACAGCACCTGGTATTCCCAGGCGGTCTCCCATCCAAGTACTAACCAGGCCTGACCCTGCTTAGCTTCCAAGATTGAGACGAGATCGGGCGCGTTCAGGGTGGTATGGCCGTGGTCGGGTGGAGTGAAGGTTCTGAGCCCCATGTCAGGTTTCCGAACCTGGGGTTCTGGCAACGGGAGGAAGGAACAGTGACCCCAGGGGAGACTGAACCAGCCCTACCTGACAGTGTTGGAGGGTCTCCTGCAGAGGCGGGGATGGGGCTGTGTCTCACCAGGAGGACAAGGACACTGGCAGCAGAAGTTCTGGGAAGTATTTCTTGGCATGAGCCCTCCCAGAGTCCGCCATTAGCCCCACCAAAGAGCCCGGGTAGTCTCCAATGTTGGGTTGCCTCAGGCCAAACAACAGGGAGGAAAGCCAGCAGTCCCAACATCAGACAAGCGGATTAAGGTTTTACTAAGCTCTGCCCATCAGAGCAGCAGCCAGCTCTACCTACCATCAGTGCTCCCATCAGGAAACTTGCACAACCCTCTTAGATAGCCTCATCCACCAGAGGGCAGACAGCAGAAGCAAGAAGAACTACAATCCTGCAGCCTGTGGAACAAAAACCACATTCACAGAAAGATAGATAAGATGAAAAGGCAGAGGGCTATGTACCAGATGAAGGAACAAGATAAAACCCCAGAAAAACAATTAAATGAAGTGGAGATAGGCAACCTTCCAGAAAAATCATTCAGAATAATGATAGTGAAGATGATCCAGGACCTCGGAAAAAGAATGGAGACAAAGATCGAGAAGATGCAAGAAATGTTTAACAAAGACCTAGAAGAATTAAAGAACAAACAACAGAGAAGAACAATACAAAAACTGAAATGAAAAGTAGACTAGAAGGAATCAACAGCAGAATAACTGAGGCAGAAAAGCTGGTAAGTGACCTGGAAGACAGAATGGTGGAATTCACTGCTGTGGAACAGAATAAAGAAAAAAGAATGAAAAGAACTGAAAACAGCCTAAGAGACCGCTCGGACAACATTAAATGCAACAACATTCGCATTATAGGGGTCCCAGAAGGAGAAGAGAGAGAGAAAGGACCCGAGAAAATATTTGAAGAGATTATAGTAGAAAACGTCCCTAACGTGGGAAAGGAAATAGCCACCCAAGTCCAGGAAGGACAGAGAGTCCCATACGGGATAAACCCAAGGAGAAACACACTGAGACACATAGTAATCAAATTGGCAAAAATTAAAAACAAAGAAAAAATATTGAAAGCATCAAGGGAAAAACAACAAATAACATACAAGGGAACTCCCATAAGGTTAACAGCTGATCTCTCAGCAGAAACTCTAGAACCCAGAAGGGAGTGGCATGATATACTTAAAGTGATGAAAGGGAAGAACCTACAACCAAGATTACTCTACCCAGCAAGGATCTCATTCAGATTCAATGGAGAAATCAGAAGCTTTACAGACAAGGAAAAGCCAAGAGAAATCAGCACCACCAAACCAGCTCTAGAACAAATGCTAAAGGAACTTCTCTAAGTGGGAAACACAAAGAAAAAGGCCAACAAAAAGAATTCCAAAAAAATTAAGAAAATGATAATAGGAACATACATATCGATAATTACCTTAAACGTGAATGGATTAAATGCTCCAACCAAAAGACACAGGTTTGCTGAATGGATACAAAAACAAGACCCATATTATGCTGTGTACAAGAGACCCACTACAGACCTAGGGACACGTACAGACTGAAAGTCAGGGGATGGAAAAAGATATTCCATGGAAATGGAAATCAAAAGAAAGATGGAGAAGCAATACTCATATCAGATAAAATAGACTTTAAAATAAATAATGTTACAAGAGACAAGGAAGGACACTACATAATGATCAAGGGATCAATCCAAGAAGAAGATATAACAATTATAAATATACATGCACCCAACGTAGGAGCACCTCAATACATAAGGCAACGGCTAACAGCTATAAAAGAGGAAATCAACAGTGACACAATAGTGGGGGACTTTGACACCTCACTTACACCAATGGAAAGATCATCCAAAACGCAAATAAATAAGGAAACAGAAGCTTTAAATGACACAACAGACCAGATAGACTTAATTGATATTTATAGGACATTCTATCCAAAAACAGCACATTACACTTTCTTCCCAAGTGCACATGGAACATTCTCCAGGATAGATCACATCTTGGGTCACAAATCAAGCCTCAGTAAATTTAAGAAAATTGAAATCATATCAAACATCTTTTCTGACTACAACACTATGATTTGAAATGAATTATAGGGAAAAAAACGTAAAAAACACAAACACATGGAGGCTAAACAATACATTACTAAATAACCAAGAGATCGCTGAAGAAATCAAAGAGGAAATCAAAAATTACCTAGAGACAAATGACAATGAAAACACGAAGATCCAAAACATATGGGATGCAGCAAAAGCAGTTCTAAGAGGGACGTTTATAGCTATACAAGTCTACCTCAAGAAACTAGAAAAATCTCAAATAAGCAATCTAACCTTACACCTAAAGGAACTAGAGAAAGAAGAAGAAACAAAACCCAAAGTTAGCAGAAGGAAAGAAATCATAAAGATCAGAGCAGAAATAAAGGAAATAGAAAGAAAGAAAACAATAGCAAAGATCAATAAAACTTAAAGCTGGTTCTTAGAGAAGATAAACAAAATTGATAAACCATTAGCCATACTCACCAAAAAATCAATAAAATTAGAAATGAAAAAGGAGAAGTTACAAGGGACACCGCAGAAATACAAAGCATCCTAAGAGCAACTTAGGAGCATCCTACAATAAAATGGACAACCTGGAAGAAATGGACAAATTCTGAGAAAGGTATAACCTTCCAAGACTGAACCAGGAAGAAACAGAAAATATGAATGACCAATCACAAGTAATGAAATTGAAACTGTGATTAAAAATCTTCCAACAAACAAAAGTCCAGGACCAGATGGCTTCACAGGTGAACTCTATGAAACATTTAGAGAAGAGCTAACACTTATACTTCTCAAACTCTTCCAAAAAATTGTGGAGGAAGAACCACTCCCAAACACATTCTATGAGGCCACCATTACCCTGATACCAAACCCAGACAAAGATACTACAAAAAAAGAAAATTACAGACCAATATCACTGATGAATATAGATGCAAAAATCCTCAACAAAACACTAGCAAACAGAATCCAACAACACATGAAAAGGATCATACACCATAATCAAGTGGGATTTATCCCAGGGATGCGAGGATTCTTCAAAATATGCAAAACAATCAATGTGATACACCATATTAATAAATTGAAGAACAAAATCCATATGATCCTCTCAGTAGATGCAGAGAAAGCTTCTGACAAAATTCAACACCCATTTATGACAAAAACTCTCCAGGAAGTGGGCATAGAGGGAACCTACCTCAACATGATGAAGGCCATAGACAACAAACCCAGAGCAAACATCATTCTGAATGGTGACAACCTGAAAGCACTTCCTCTAAGATCAGGAACAAGACAAGGAATGTCCACTCTCACCAATATTATTCAACATAGTCTTGGAAGTCCCAGCCACGGCAATCAGAGAAGAAAAAGAAATAAAAGGAATACAAATCGGAAAAGAAGAGGTAAAACTGTCACTCTTTGCAGATGGCATGATACTACACATAGAGCATCCTAAAGATGCCACCAGAAAACTACTAGAGCTAATCAATGAATTTGGTAAAGTTGCAGGATACAAGATTAATGTACAAAAGTCTCTTGCATTCCTATACACTAAGGATGAAAAATCTGAAAGAGAATTTAAGGAAACATTCCCATTTACCATTGCAACAAATAAAAATAAAAATAAACAAATGGGACCTAATGAAACTTCAAAGCTTTTTCACAGCAAAGGAAACCATAAACAAGACGAAAAGAGAACCCTGAGAATGGGAGAAAATATTTGCAAACGAATCAACAGACAAAGGATTAATCTCCAAAATATATAAACAGCTCATGCAGCTCAATATTAAAAAAACAAACAATCCAATTCAAAAATAGGCAGAAGACCTAAATAGACATTTCTCCAAAGAAGACATACAGATGGCCAAGAAGCAAATGAAAAGCTGTTCAACATCTTTAATTATTAGAGAAATGCAAGTCAAAACTACAATGAGGTATCACCTCACACCAGTTGGAATGGGCATCATCAGAAAATCTACAAACAGCAAATGCTGGAGAGGGTGCCGAGAAAAGGGAACCCTCTTGCACTGTTGGTGGGAATGTAAATTGATACAGCCACTATGGAGAACAGTATGAAGGTTCCTAAAAAACTAAAAATAAAATTACCGTATGATCCAGCAATCCCAGTACTGGGCATATACCCAGAGAAAACCATAATTCAAAAAGACACATGCACCCCAATGTTCATTGCAGCACTATTTACAATAGCCAGGTCATGGAAACAACCTAAATGCCCATCGACAGATGAATGGATAAAGAAGATGTGGTACATATATACAATGGAATACTACCCAGCCATAAAAGGGAAGGAAATTGGGTCATTTATTGAGATGTGGATGGATCTAGAGACTGTCATACAGAGTGAAGTAAGTCAGAACGAGAAAAACAAATATCGTATATTAACGTATATAGGTGGAACCTAGGAAAATGGTACATATGAACCAGTTTGCAGGGCAGAATCTGAGACACAGATGTAGAGAAGAACCATATGGACACCTAGGGGGGAAAGTGGTGGGGGTGGGGGTGGGATGAATTGGGAGATTGGGAATGACATGTATACACTGATGCATATAAAATGGATGACTAATAAGAACCTGCTGTATAAAAAATAAGTTAAATTAAATTAAAAAATCAAAAGAAGAAAAAGTTTACAAGCCTATTATGGATTAGCTCAACAGCCTGAACATCACTAAATTTTTGGGTATAAACTTACATTCAAAGGGTTGGAAACAAAATATGAAATTCTGATTGATGATATTTGCTATTAGCTTGAGAGAAAAGGAAGGAAGCTTCTCAGCCAAACAAAATATTATCACAGAATGCCCATGATAGACTATGACTTTGGTGGCCCCCAATGAACCGCACCCCTGCCCCGAGATTTATGTTCTTGTAGAGTCTCCCACATTGAGTCAGGGCTTGGCCACAAGACGAACTTTGGCCACTGAGCCATTAGCAAATATATTCCAAGGGTGGGGGCTTGATAGGCATTATTCCAATGGGGCTTGTCTTCCTGGAATGTTCCTTAGAACCCCATCGTCAAGCTCTGAGGAAGCCCAAGTAGCCATGCAGAGCATCCCACATAGGAGAGAAGTCAGGCCTTGGGTCAATAGCCCCAGTGACCTCCAAGTCAGTCACCAGCCCCAGCGGCCATAGGGGTGAGGCCATTTAGGAACCTCCAGCCAACCCACTACTATGTGAAACAGAAGGGCCTTGTGATCAGCTGGCAGTGTCAGAAGAAATAATAAATTGTTTTTAGGCCACTAGGTTTTGGGGTGGTTTTTTATCCCCCAAATGGATAACAATGGATAACAGAAACAATTCCTTTCCATATTCCTAATCTCATTTTGGTAAAAAAAAAAAACATGAATAAGGGAATTTGTGAGAGGTGGCATGCCTTGATGACTAAAATCTCCAGCTCTGGAATCACACTTAACTGGTAATTTTGGTTTCACTGCTTACTTAGCAACATGGTCTCAGGAAGATGACTTAACTTTTACAATCGTATCTGCAAAATATGAGTAACACCTGCTTCAAGGGTCTTTAGTGGGCATTAGCTGATGGAATGTATATAAAATGTGAGCCTGCCTGAGCACCTAGTCTGTGCTGAAATCAAATATATTGACTGGTAATTTTTTTTTTTAATAAGAATGACAGTGGGTTTTTTTCCCCGTTTTTATTTGGCCACACTGCGTGGACTGTGAGATCTTAGTTTCCTGACCAGGGATCAAGCCCAGGCCCCAAGCAGTGGAAGCAGGGAGTCCTAACCACTGGACTGCCAGGGAAGTCCCTTGACTGGTACTTTTACACTGAGAACTTTAGAATGGATTCAAAATAAAACCGTGGCAATGTTTAGCAGTGGAGAAAGTTTAGGAACTTCAGAAGGTGTTATATGCCCACAACTAGTCTTAAGGAACAAAGAGATTGAGGCCTGCTGGAGAAACAGGACAAATTCTGGCTGCTTATATATTCAAGAGACTGCTCTACATTCTCAAGCCCTCCAAGTTGCACCTGGGTCTCTTAGCCAGGAGACTGCACCAGGCAGCACGGCCTCAGAGCCAAGAGAGTCACAGATTTAGCAAACATACTGCCTCAAAGCCTGCCGGCTGTTACCTGAAATGAGAGTTCTTGGGAAGGAGAGGACTCTAACTTTCCTCATTAGTTGAGTGATACAAGGAAAGTCTGCAGGAATATCCTTGTTCTCCGTTCCTGTGTTCTCCTCAGCAAGAGCACAGATGCTAACAGAGAGCCCAGATTCCTAGTATCTTTCCTCTGCTGATGGCATTCAGATGATTATGGTGGGTTTTGGCAGTTCCTTCCATTCAGCTTGCTGCTCACTGCTCCTCTGGCCTCCTGACATGGATGTTAAAAGAGAACAAATTCAATCCCACCCCAGTCACCTTTTCCACGTGTCTCCCCTGTGCTACAGTAAGGAAAGTCACCCCACAAAAGCAAGGAATGAGCTGCTATGCCATAAATGGGGCCCAGGGTTAGTTATATGCAGGAACATATCTGTTTCCATAAAGCAGCACATTTTCTGGAGAAGAGCTTCCCATTCATCATTAGAGGAAACGGCTCCTGTCAAGCTCTAGTCAAAGATAGCCAGTGTCCTACGAGCAACAACTTCCCAAACTGGAATATGGGGGCCCAGGGAGTGTGGGAGTGAAAGATGGGGGAGAGGAGCCCCCAGACCAGCAGGTTCCCAGGTGGCTTCCCTCCTCAGGGCCAGGCTTCCCACTGACCAGACTCCATCCCATCCCGCATGTTCATCCAGCTCCTTCGGCGGTAACAGTTTGTCCAGGAGTGAATGAGGCCAAAGTAGGCACAGCCCTTCTTAAACACCTTCTCCTCAAAGGGAAAAATTGTGACACTGATTCTTTCTGTTCTCACAAACCTCCACAAGTAACTGTACTGAGTATAAACCAGAAGGTCAACAAACATTACAGAAGGAAGGGACTTGGGAGGGAGCTTTCTGGTGAGAAGCACTCTGGGTCTAGAGGCGCCACTCCCAAAGGGGGAGGAAAACCTCAATCCTGGGTGACAGGCAAACAAGACAAACCTTTCTCCAATTATAAGCAATGAAAATAATAATATTTGGGGGCTTCCCTGGTGGCTCGGTGGTTATGAATCCGCCTGCCAATGCAGGGGACACGGGTTCGAGCCCCAGTCCAGGAAGATCCCACATGCCGTGGAGCAACTAAGCCTGTGCACCACAACTACTGAGCCTGCGCTCTAGAGCCCACGAGCCACAACTACTGAGCCCACAAGGCACCTAGAGCCTGTGCTCCACAACAAGAGAAGCCACTGTAATGAGAGGCCCATGCACCACAACGAAGAGTAGCCCCCGCTCGCCGCAACTAAAGAAAACCCGCACACAGCAACGAAGACCCAATGCAGCCAGAAATAAAATAAATAAATAAATTTAAAAAGTAATTAAGAAAATAATGACCTTTGGCCTCTGGTCATCTCTGCGGAAATGGGTGGGTCACACTGGCTTCCTACTAAATTGTTTAATTTGTCATTAGGATGAGTACAGAAGTAACTTTGCACCCAGAGGAGAGACATTTTCCCCTAATCTAGATTCTGAATATGCTCTCAGTGGTTCCCAAGGGCATGCAGGTTATGCTGAAAGAATCTGAGCACAGCCTTAACTCCTTCAGTGTAGCTTTTTGTGTGGGTTGCCGAGTTGCTGTTTCCCTTGCTCTAAACCTGAGAAAGCTGCCTCAAGAATTTGTAGGTCTTTTTTTCCTGCCTTAGAAACCTCTTGACACTTGTTCCTTGAAGATCTACAAGTCCATTTCCCCAGTCAAATAATTTCCTCAACTCAGCCTTTTAAAACCCATCTTTTGTATCAGATTTTTATTTTAATTTGAGATGAAAATTGTTTAACATAGTTATTAACTGGCAGAGATAGTTGGAAAAAACGAATCAACACCAGATTATTCAAAAGAATTTATGGCAATAAATCTTACTTCTAACTTCAACTGATACCTCCTAAATTAAGTTCCCTATTACATCATTTCCTCTCATCTGACATGCATTGTTACAGAATATAAGAGAAACATACTGAAACAAAAATACCTCCTGACTCCCTGCTTCGGCTGGTGGTCTACATCAGTTCGAGAGAGAAAGAATAGAGCATCTGGACGCTTTTTCAATCCCACAAGATGGGTCTCCCCAGGGTGGTGATGTATCTCCAAGTTCCAAATCAGCCCCAAGATATGAGAGTAGAGTCACTCCGCTAGGAACCTGAGAGTGGGCGATTGGAGACTCTGACCTGTCCTCTAGACTTAGAATGTAGGAGGAGAAGGAAGATGTGTGCAGAAAAGCTCTGAACCTAAACACACCATTGGAGTGACACGTGCTCTGGGAGATCAGGAAATAGAGAGGTGGCTCCTGGCCAAGGGAACCATGCAGGAGATGACAACCCACAGAGGCATTTGATGGGTTGGGAATGAGGTGAGAAAGACGTGGACAGGAAAGCTAAGTTCAAAACCAGGAACTGCAAAGAGAACAGTGTGCTTGGGAGTGGAAACTATGTCAGAGCACAGTGGAGTGAAACTTTATGTCAGAGCACAGAGAGACCATGGTGCTAAAAATCAGTTGGCCGGACAACAAGGTCTGACTGTATAGCACAGGGAACTATATTCAGCGTCCTGAGATAAACCATAAAGGAAAAGAATATTTAAAAATATGTTAATATGTTAACAGTCACTGCTGTACAGCAGAAATTAACAACATTGTAAATCAACTATACTTCAATTAAAAAAAAAAGACTAGTTAAAAAAAAAGTTTAGTAAAAACAAAAAAACAAAACAGTCGGCCCATCTCAGTATCAATGAGCTCACTCAATACCCAGAGCTTGGTTTTTTAATGCCATTCTCCAATCAAAGGAACCAAGGTCCTGTTGATTCCAGGACTAAGGCAGGAAATAGGCAGGATGGACCCATTGCATCTCGTCTTGCCAGATGTAAGAAAATGCTAAAAACAAAACCAGAGGACAGACCAAAAAACCCAAACCAAACTGAAACAAAGAAATAACAACAACAAAGCCCATACAACATTGAGAGGGTTATCCCAAAGACACGCAGGAGCCAACAGAAAGAGCTCCCAATGGCCAAAGCTAGAACACTTTGAGTAATGAGAGAAAGCAGTATTGGATTATAACTCAAGGTATAAAATAAATATCGATGAGTCCATACCAATGAAAATAAATGACTGAATAAATTAATGAGTGGGAAGGAAGTGGTGATGAATTTGTGTGCAATTAACTCAGGAAGAGATAACTCTTCACAAAGTAATAGAGTCCACTTTCCATGACCAGGTTTTTTAGTTCTTTTGAGAGTATCCCACATTCAGGGATCAGAAATGAAACCTTTTGGAATGTGTAATATAAACAAGGCCCCATTTTCATGTAGATTAACACCCAGATTTTCAGGGATAAAATAACATCATGAAAACAGCTAACTATTCCTCACAGGTTTCAATAAAACTCTTAAACTCCTAAATTAACTTACTAATCTCAGGAAAAGAGAAATTTCACAAGTCAAGTTTTTGGTTTCTGCATTCAAATGTACAGTATAGCAAAGAGAATGAGCAGAAAATTTTCAATGGGACGGCTTTGATTGCATTTCATCTTCTGCAAACAAGCAATATGCAGGCAGACCTCCAAGATATCGCTGGTTCGGTTCCAGACCACAGCAATAAAACCAATGTTGTAATAAGGCGAGCAACATGGATTTTTTGGTTTTCCAGAGTGTATAAGTTATATTTACACTATACTGTAGTCTATAAAGTGTGCAATAGCATTGTCTTTAAAAACGACAATATTTTAAATAAAAACTACTTTATTGCTAAAAAATTCTAACCATCATCTGACAAGAATTGCCACAAACCTTCAATTTGTAAAAAACACAGTATCTGTAAAGCACAGTAAAGTGATAAACAATAAAATGAGGTATGCCTGAATTGTATGTTCTGTTCTTTTCACTACTCTACTTAATTTTTTTTTTTTTTTTTTGTTGCGTTATGTGGGCCTCTCACTGTTGTGGCCTCTCCCGTTGTGGAGCACAGGCTCCGGACGCGCAGGCTTAGTAGCCATGGCTCACGGGCCCAGCCACTCCGCGGCATGTGGGATCTTCCCGGACCAGGGCACGAATCCATGTCCCCTGCATCGGCAGGCGGACTCTCAACCACTGCGCCACCAGGGAAGCCCTCTACTTAATTTTTAAGGAAATATGTACAACTGAATATCCCTAGATTTGCTAACCCTGGTGCTATGCCGGATCAAAAGAACTGACCCTTACAGCATAAAGAATTTAGAGACATCAGTTACTAACCGATTACGTGGAAGGAGACATGCTCCCGAATATTTCCATTTCTAGACAGAAAAATTCAACGGGTCAGAATGGAGAAGTTAAGGTACACACCCCTAACTGCTGCCTCTGATGAGCTTTCCACCCAGAGACTTTACACTTGATGGGTTTCAAATGCTGCTAAGCCCTCCACACCTTGAAAACCATTCTCCCAAAGTGGGAACACCAGCCTGCTCCTAAGAAGTGGGGTCACCACCTGTGTCTCTGAGAAAATGGCCAGTCAGGCCTGAGTTAAGGTTAAGCTGGTCATTTTGAAGCGTTAAATTAAAAAAAAAAAGCTTAAACCATTATCATCTTTAGGTTGATATTTTTGGAGACCTTGCCACTTAAATGGGTTGGTGACAACGGCCTACTAGATACTTGCTTGGGAATTGGGGAGGCTCATCTCTCAGGACACCTTGGGCAAATCAAACGCCTCAACTTCCAAATCTCCCAAAATGGCGCTCGGTGTGGGTGATATTTTCACGAAGCCACAGTCCACGTCCCTCCACCTGCTCTTCAAGTTGTGCTTTCGAGCAGAGCCACTACGACGAATTTCTCCCCGAAACGGTGCACTTTGGCTGGTGGAAGAGGGCAGCGAGCAAAATGTAAAGTTTCTCAGATGTCAAACCACTTCCCATAAACAGTTTAGAAAATAAAATAGTAGTTTCCTGGGTCTGGACTGGGCACACGGACGGGAGAAAGAACCAAGCTGCGGATGGGGGCGGTGAAGGGAAAGAGTACGGGCCAAGACCTGATGCCTGGCAAAAGCGAAGACCTGATTTCGGCCTGCACGTGACGGGCTGGCGGCTGCACGTCACAGCCTTTATACCCTCCTAACTCCCTACCGCCGGCCTCGCCCCTCACTTTTCTCTCCGAGACTCACCTCACGGGGTACTGAGAAAGGACCAGAGACTGCAAGCAGAGGGGCTTCCAACAGGCCCGCCCGTCAGTGGGCGCCAGGTTCAGGCACCGCCCCCATGCCCTACGCATCTTGGGAATTGTAGTCCTGCAGCCCAGCAAGCCTCGGCTGCAGCGCCAAAGAGACTACAGCTCCCAGAATGCACGGCGAGGGCCCCCGCCTCCCGCCCTGCCCCTGGGTGTGGGCCGAGGGTGGTCCTACAGCGCCGGGAAGATTGCGTGTTTGCCAGCACCTCCCGCCGGCGGAGCCCTAGGTCGGCCGGCGTGCCCAGAATGGTTGGATTCACCCTGCACACAGCTACGTCTCCACGAGATGCTGGTGGTGAGACTGGATTTCTCGCGGGCCGCCAAGGGGCCTGCCCCTCCGGCTGCCCGCGCAGGACTGGAGTACCTGGGGCTCGGCTAGCTCAGCTGCTGTTCCGCTCGCCCGCCCCGCCGCTCCGGCCACTCCTCCAGCTCCCGGCCCGGCCGGCGTTAGGAGTGCGGCCAGAGCACGGGGCTCGGCAGTTCCTTAGGCCTTTCGGGAGCGCACACGGAAGCACCCCGATGGGTATCTGAAACGTTAAAAACACTGCCTAAAATAGAAATACGGTACCTGGTACCTGGGTACATGGAACTTGCCTTCTGAAAGCCACCTTCCCGCCCCACCCCCCGCCAACCCCGCCCCACCTTGGGTTGCGGTAAATCTTCCCTCTGGACTGGACCCAGCTGGCCGCAGAGCCCACATCTTGGTCAGGCCCTTAGACGGACTGTTAGTATATAGACCTGAAAGCAGTCTTAACTGACAAAACAGGTATTAGATCATAGAATCTAGGGGAAAAGTCTAAGAGAGAATGAAGGGCCTGAAATGTTTTGTTTTGTTTTAAAGCACCCAAAAGAAAACATAACTGACCTGTATGCAGAAACACAAAAGATTGTGGTAACAAAATGATTTTTTTAAAAAACTGAGCCAACAGCCTTGCAAACAAACTTACCTTTGGTCATATTCTGAAAACAGGAGGATATACTTAGTGAGAAGGACAAAAATTTTACACATCACATTTCTGGGCCATAATGCAATAAAATGAGAAGTAACAGAAAGGGAAGTTAATGATCGGCTCCTCCAAAAAAAGATTATTTTACATAAGTTAATTCCTGGATCAGGGTGCAAGTCCAAAAGACAAACACAGTACCTATAAATATCTGTGCTTGCAAATATATTGTAATCAGATATATGCAACAAAGGTGAAAAGATTGAGCCGTCGGACTGGGAAGCTCGCTGAGTGCCCAGGTCCTGTTCGCTGGAATTCGAGCGCCACCCTGGAGTCATTCAATGTTATCTCAGTATGACTGGGAGCAGCGGGGAAGGAAGGAAGTACTTGGAAATGGAGCCAATGCAGATGCTGGTAGTAAATCAGAGGCCTCCTTCCTGCTGAGTCTGAACTTGGCCTCACAATCCTTTCCAGCACAGAGCCAGGCAGCCACCACAAATGGGCTGGTGTTGGAGGACAAGATCACAACTGTCCTGCAATAGCAGGCAGGGTGGAAACTGGCACCAGCAGCTGCAGAGGAAAAAGTTAACGGCCCCGGTAGAATGTATGATCCACCCTGTGCAAGGACTTGGGATCCCAGAAGTTCTGGCGAGGGCTCAGAGCCAGATTCCTTCATTTCTTTCCTCGGCTGTTCTTCCTGTGACTGGTATGGAAATCCACAAAGCACACACATTAAAAATGGTCACTCTGTGGGCTGTGTCAATACATGGAAGTATGTAAATGAAGGAGTATTTTAAGAGAACACAAAATAATTTGCAGGGTCTGATTAAAAGTGTGTCATGGGGGCTTCCCTGGTGGCACAGTGGTTGAGAGTCTGCCTGCCGATGCAGGGGGCATGGTTTCGTGCCCCGGTCTGGGAAGATCCCACGTGCCGCGGAGCGGCTGGGCCTGTGAGCCATGGCCGCTGAGCCAGTGCGTCTGGAGCCTGTGCTCTGCAACAAGAGAGGCCACAACAGTGAGAGGCCCAAAAGTGTGTCATGTATATTCATAAGTTTAGAAAGGAATTTGGAAATGGCTGAAATTGTTTTATAAAGCTCATTCTTTTAGGTTGTTTAAATTTTAAAATGTGTTTAGAAACACATTGGTATGTAAAAATTTAAATCTTAGCTATCCAGAAACTTCAAATATCTAGAATGAGGCATTTCCCAAAGGTCTGTAACTCAAGATATTACTGTAGTTTGAGAACTATTAATGCGTAATGCACTTGATGAAATAACATGCATTCACAGAGAAAGGAGCAATTGCTATAATATTGTATGTATATAATAATATAATAACTATATATATTGATATAATATGGAACACCTATAATAGGTGAGGCACTGCTAAAAGCAGTGGTTTCCATACACTCACATGTATGTACAACCATTACCACAGTCAATTTTAGAACAGTTTTATCACCTAAGAAAGAAACCTTTAGCTATCACCCTCCTATTTCCCGCCCCCCCACCCCCAGCCCTGAGCAACCGCCAAGCTACTTTTGTCTCTATAGATTTCTCTGTACCGAACATGTAACATAAATGGAATCATGCAATACGTGGACTTTTATAACTGGCTTCTTTCACTCACTGTAATGTCTTCAAGGTCACCCAAGTTGTATGTGTCAGTACTTCATTCCTTTTTATGGCTATCATAATAATATTAAAAATTTTTATCTTGAATGCTGGTACTTGAGAAAAAATAATTAGAAGGAAATGAGAAAGAAAGATTACTCTGGAGCTCCTAAAGTCCTTTCCACTACTCTTGCGATCTCTGGAGGTGGACAGCCCTGATTCTTGTTGCAGGCCAGGACTTAAAGGAATGGGAATACCAAGCTATGAGGTGAATTTGGGTTCCCAAGTGAATGTGAATGAGGCAGAGTGTAGAAGAAGGGTTATTTTACTGAAGGAAGGGGACAAAAATCACTGAGAGGAAAGAGGACAGCTGCCTGAAGCAGAATTAGCACAGCTGTGAGCAGTGAAAGGCAGAAGAAAAGGTGCACATACTTGGGTCCAGAGTCTGACGGGAGGAGAGAGTGTGATGAGATAGGACCAACAGGTCATAAACCTCCAATATCTCGAGTCGCCGGCCTTTGAGGCCTGGATGTCCCCTCAGTGACAGGGAGCCAGGACTGGGAGCTGGGTGACAGCTAATGCTCAGGAAGGAGGTCAGTGTGCAGGCAGCCTCTGTATGTACACCATGGGGGACTTCAGGGAAGGCCCGCATGCCTGCTGGAAGTACTCGTTTATTCAGTCAACAACCTCTTAAGTGCCTGCTGTGTGACACACTGTGCCATGCACTAGAGATACAATATCACCCTGTCCCTGCTGTCACGAGACTCAGCATCTCATAGGAACAGTATTTGTCATTTCTTTTCCATTTCCCCACCATCCCTGGAAGTGTATTCTACACAGTATGGGCAAATTGCAATCACTGTTGATTAATAATTGGAGAAATAAAGCTTTTGACATTCAGAATTTTTAACGAAAGTGCAGTATCTGAGATGTAGCATTCTATATCTTTGGCTTCTTTAAAGTTAGCCATACAGACAAAACAGAAAATGAAAAAAACTCTAAGTTTTCAATTTAAAAAGTTCACATTGATGTCAACAGGAGTTTATTTGGTTTGTTTGTTTGTTTTTTGCGGTACGTGGGCCTCTCACTGTCATGGCCTCTCCCATTGTGGAGCACAGGCTCCAGACGCACAGGCTCAGCGGCCATGGCTCACAGGCCTAGCCGCTCCATGGCATGTGGGATTTTCCCGGACCCGGGCACGAACCCGTGTCCTCTAGCATCGGCAGGCAGACTCTCAACCACTGCACCACCAGGGAAGCCCAATAGGAGTTTTTGGTTTGTTTTTCCTCAAGAGTATCTAGGTACTTAGGAGCTTTAGGTTTGTTTAAAAGGAAGCAGGAGAAAAGAAATGCATAAGTGACTCATGCCATATTTCCTTACATTTCAAATTACTGCAGTGGATTTAAGGGTCTGGAATTTGTTCAGTGACATAATTTGTTTACAATTAAAATGTGGATTTCATCTCCTTTATTCCTCTTGAACTCAGTCATAATCCTGAGCCGCCACCAAAACATTCTTATCTTGAGGTTGGGCTTCTCTCCCTGTAAATGTTGTTTACTGGAAAGGAAAAGAATTTGCCTTGAGTCAGTTACCCTTGGCCATCATGCTTGCTTTCACTAGAGAGTGTGAAGCTTCCTCCCTTCACAACTTTGTAGCCCTCTTTGCCCTGGATTCAACATGCTCAAGACCCATTTGAACATCAGTGACAGCACAGGGGATTGTATTCAAGTCAGATCCCTGGTGTGGCCTAAGTCCTGGGAACTTGCCAGAGTTGTTGGCAGTCATGTCCCTTTTTGGTGAATGCACATGCTTGTCAAAATTAGGAGCAGTTTGATTCCAGACTCAATTCCTCATGTTCTTTTTCCCAGCCGTGGCCTGCAATTGGTATTTCTGATACTAGAAATTTAAAAATGCTGGTCAGCCACAGGAAAAAAAAAATCCTGTGGTTTCTGAGCACTTCGAAATCCATCATGGCCTTGTTCTTTAATCACTCTAGAAAAAGAGAAGCTACATAAAAAAAGAAAGAAATATAGGGACCTGCAGCCAATCCGCGAGAAGCTCTCTAAACATAAAGGACTTGAGGACGAGGACAGTGTCTTCACATTGCTTCTGCATCCCCTGGCAAAACAATGTCACTCGTAGCATGCTGCTAAAGTGAGTGTATCTTATTTGAAAATTAAACCAGCATCTCTCCTCAGGCCCAAGGTGGGGACAGACAGTGCCCCAAGAGGGAGCAGAAGGTTGCAAGCAGCAAGTTTCCAAAAGTAGACCACTGCTTCGCAGCTGCTTCTTGGTATGGACCCATTCCCCCTTTCCAGAGATCAGTGAAAGGAAGGTGGGGCCCCAGGGGGAGGGAACTTGTGTCTTCAGATCTGTCAACCGCTGGGCCTCCAGAGGTTAAATTTGGAGGGAATAGATTAAAGGCAAACCACTTATTTTGCAGTTTGACCTTGGGCCCTAGTGGTCAGGCTGTGTTTTTCTGTTTCCCCCTGTGCGGGGGGTACTGTGTGCATTTAAGCACCAGTGTACATGTGTTTGTGTATAACTCAAGGGATCCAACCGTAAATAAGGGGAAAAGAAAATCAGTATTTATAGGGTTGCCTACTCTTTGCCAGGAAACTTGTAATTACCAAGTCCTTGAATTCTGGCATCCTGCTTGCAAAGGGTGTGCATATTAATTAGCTATTGTTGCATAGCAAATCACCCCAAAACTTAACTAGCTCATGGTTGAACTGCTCAACAGTGTGGGTTTAGCTCAGCTAGGCCATGCCTTTGGTTTCATCCAGGAACCAAAGTGAATGTGTGGTCTGCTGCTGGTTGACTAGGGTGCTCTGCTTCTGGTAGGTAAGCTGGCTGCTAGCTGGGCACCTGGGTGTCCTCCAGCAGGCTAACATGGGCTTGTTTTCATGGAAATCAGGGTTCTGAAAGAAAAAGAACATTCAAGACATTTTGAGCCTAGGCTCGAAACTGGCAGTGTCATACCTACTGCATTCTTCTGGCCAGAGCACATCAGGTCAGCCTCAATCCAAAGTTTAGGGGAACAGATTTCTGTCTCTCCATTTTTTACAGGAGCAGCTGTAAAATCACATTGCAAAGGGCATGGATAAAGTGAGAGAATACAGAATCATTGTTTTCACAATCAGTATCATTATACCTAAGCAGACAAGTTTTATAGAATGGTTCCAAGTGAAGTAACTTGTTGAAAAGCCACACAGCTACTAAACGGCTGGGATGCATGGAGTATTACATCCACCAAAGTCCACAATACCCAAGGCACTAGACCATCCTACAACTGCAACTTTCTCCAGCATCCCAGGGTCCTAGGAGAACACTTCAGAAATATAAGTGCGAGTCCTCTGTGATTCTTCCCATCTAGTGCTCTTCACCATAAAAATAACTGCCTCAAGAGAATGCACAGGACCTTTGAAATGATTTGAATAATTTGGAGAAAGGTCTGAGTTTAGGAAACCAAGGCCTAATTTATTTGTCTTTTCTAATCATAGAAAAACTTTGAAAATACCCATGATGCACTCCAAATATTTGCAAAGTCTTTTTATCCCATTTTGATATTGGTAGGCTATAGATAATTCTCAAAGTAGACTAACACTAGTAACTGGGACGGCAATGTCTATTACTCTGATACAAACACATGTGCAGGAAAGACATTCCATCTACTAAGTTTACCGAATCAGTAACTCTTGAAATATTCCTTTCATTTCTGCAAAGTTATTTTCTAGACGAAAAATAAAGGCTACAAGCTGGTGACTCCCTGTGACGGAGTTCGGGGTTCGAATGACCACCAGGAAGGGTATAGTCTAAGAGTGGGTGGGAGTGCGAGGTCCAAAGGCTGCGATGCATGCTGTTAACCACGCTGGCCACTGCTGGGCACAGGGATCTCCATCAATGACAATAGGGTGGGAGGGGTAGGAGGTGCTTGAACTTGCATGAACTACCGGTCGGCGGTGGGGAGTGCATGGGGACGAGCCAACACAAGCAGAGTGCGAGAGAGAGGACGCACTTGGGAGAAAAATACATGGGGTTTGGGCAGCAGGGAGTAACGGCGGGGATGCGGCTGCCTTCCAGGACCCCCTTCTAGCCACAGGGATGGCCAGGCCGGCGGGGAGCGGCCCATTTGGTGCGCTGTGGTGAGAGGGGGCGGAGGACGTGGGGCCTGCACCGGTCCCCGAGGGAGCGGAGGCGGCAGACACCGCCGTGGGCAACTAAAGGAGAAGGCAGAGCGGGAGGCAAAAACCCTACAGCACCCAGGTTCCCAGGCGGTCTCCCATCCAAGTACTAACCAGGCCCGACTCTGCTTAAGCTTCTGAGATCAGACGAGATCGGGCGCATTCAGGGTGGTATGGACGTATGCGGCGGCAGGGGCCGCGGGCTGCCTCTTGAAGCCCAGGTCCGCTGGCGCTAGCGCAGTCCTGCCAGCCTGGCGGCCAGCCCTCTCCAGCAGGGCCCTACCGCCCGCCCAGACAGGCAGGCGACAGGAAGTCTCTGGGACCCAGAGGTGGAGGAGTGGTGCGCGACCACGCAGCCCTGGGCGGGAGGCACCCTCCAGGCACGTCGAGGCTTGTCGCCCCGCCGGACATACCGCTCAACGCTCAAAGGGACATGGCCCCGGAGGCTTCAGAGCCCGGGGGCCCGCGGTATTTGGGCATCGCCCCTGCACGCCCACGCAGAGCTGGCCAGAGACCAGCTGCGGCCGGGCCGGCCTTCCTGCCCGGCAACAGCTGACCCGCAGCCACTGGGAGCCACCATTGAGTCGGCACGGCCCCTCAGTCCCAGCAAGGTCACTCTTGCCCCGACGCTGCCGCGGAGCACAGGACCCCGGCCCTCGTGGCCGGCAGGCCTGGTGATGCGGCCCCGCCCCCCCTGCGCTGCGCATGCCCCTCCCAGCTGTGTCAAAACGGCGGAGGGGCGACTTTTTCGGCAGGGAGCTGTGGAGAGACACATGGGCAGACAGGTGGCTGCCAGGTGGCTGGGCGCCGGTTGTGGCGCCCAAGTGCAGATCCAGGGGCTCGCGGGCTGCACGGACGGCAAACGGACCCGCGGCCATGTCTGGCTCCCGGCCAGCGACACACGGAGCGTCCGGTGTCCCGCTGCCTTCCAGGGTAGACTTCTGGTCGCCTGGCCGGCCAGGCCGGTGGGAAGCTTCCCCTCCTGCGCGCGCTGTGGTGGGAGGGGTCTGAGTAGGTGGGGCCCGCAGCGGGGCCTGGCGGGGGCGGAGCCTGCGGCTACCGCCACGGGAGAGTAAAGAAGTCTGAACGGGAGGCAAAAAGCCTACAGCACCCGGTATTCCCAGGCGGTCTCCATTCAATTACCAACCAGGCCCGACCCATCTTAGCTTCCGAGATCGAGACGAGATCGGGCCCGTCTAGGGTGGTTTGGCCGTAGACACTGGGGGGGTCGCGGGCTGCCTCTTGAGGCGCAGCTTAGCAGGCGCTTGGGCCTTACCGCCGGCCCAGCGGCCCGCCCGCCCCGGCAGGGCCCCGCCGCCCGCCTAGGCAGGGGAACGGAGGTCTCGGGGACCGGGGGGTGGCGGAGGAGTTGGCGACCTCCCAGCCCAGGGCGGGTGGGACACAGCCAGCTTTTCGGCGCTTCGTGCCCCGCCCCAGATCCCACAGGCCGCTCACAGGGACGTAGCCCCGGAGGCTTCAGGGCCCGGGGCCCGCGGTCCCTCAGGCATCCCACCTGCCCGCCCACGCTGTGGTAGGCGTAGCCCAGAGGCAGACCGGCCCGGCCCTCCTGTCCGACAGCAGCTGGCCCGAAGCCACTGGGAGCCACCATTGAGTTGGCACGGCCCCTTAGACACAGCAACGCCACCCTTGCCCCGACGCCACCGTCCGAGCTCAGGACCCTGCCCCAGGTGGCCGGCAGGCCCGGGGAAGCGGCCTGGGCCCTCGATCCCGCTCCCGCCCACGGCCGCGGCGAAACGGCGGAGGGGGTGCTTTTTCCGGATGGAGCTGTGGAGAGACACCCCGGAAGACAGGTGGCGGCGCCGTGGCTGGGCTCCAGTGGCTGCGGCCAGGTGCAGCTCGCGGGGCACGCGGGCCGAACGGATGGCACCTGGGTCCGCAGCCATGTCTGGGTGGCGTCAGGCCGCTCCCGGAGCGTCTGGTGTGCCGCTGCCTTCCAGGGACGCCTTCTGGCCGCCTGGCCGCTCAGGCAGGTGGGGAGCGCCCCATCAGACGCTTGCTGTGGTGGGAGGGTCCTGAGGAGGTGGGGCCTGCAGCGGTACCCGGTGGGGGCGGAGACGGCTGCCGCCACCGCCACGACCGCCGCGGTCCACAAAAGGAGAAGGTGTGTAGCGGGAGGCAAAAAGCCTACAGCACCTGGCGTTCCCAGGAGCTCTCCCGTCCGCGACGTCTCCCATCCAAATACTAACCAGGCCCAACCCTGCTTAGCTTCCGAGATCGGGCCCGTCTAGGGTGGTTTGGCCGTAGACACTGGGGGGGTCGCGGGCTGCCTCTTGAGGCGCAGCTTAGCAGGCGCTTGGGCCTTACCGCCGGCCCAGCGGCCCGCCCGCCCCGGCAGGGCCCCGCCGCCCGCCTAGGCAGGGGAACGGAGGTCTCGGGGACCGGGGGGTGGTGGAGGAGTTGGCGACCTCCCAGCCCAGGGCGGGTGGGACACAGCCAGCTTTTCGGCGCTTCGTGCCCCGCCCCAGATCCCACAGGCCGCTCACAGGGACGTAGCCCCGGAGGCTTCAGGGCCCGGGGCCCGCGGTCCCTCGGGCATCCCACCTGCCCGCCCACGCTGTGGTAGGCGTAGCCCAGAGGCAGACCGGCCCGGCCCTCCTGTCCGACAGCAGCTGGCCCGAAGCCACTGGGAGCCACCATTGAGTTGGCACGGCCCCTTAGACACAGCAACGCCACCCTTGCCCCGACGCCACCGTCCGAGCTCAGGACCCCGCCCCAGGTGGCCGGCAGGCCCGGGGAAGCGGCCTGGGCCCTCGATCCCGCTCCCGCCCACGGCCGCGGCGAAACGGCGGAGGGGGTGCTTTTTCCGGATGGAGCTGTGGAGAGACACCCCGGAAGACAGGTGGCGGCGCCGTGGCTGGGCTCCAGTGGCTGCGGCCAGGTGCAGCTCGCGGGGCACGCGGGCCGAACGGATGGCACCTGGGTCCGCAGCCATGTCTGGGTGGCATCAGGCCGCCCCCGGAGCGTCTGGTGTGCCGCTGCCTTCCAGGGACACCTTCTGGCCGCCTGGCCGCTCAGGCAGGTGGGGAGCGCCCCATCAGACGGTTGCTGTGGTGGGAGGGTCCTGAGGAGGTGGGGCCTGCAGTGGTACCCGGTGGGGGCGGAGACGGCCGCCGCCACCGCCACGACCGCCGCGGTCGACAAAAGGAGAAGGTGTGTAGCGGGAGGCAAAAAGCCTACAGCACCTGGCGTTCCCAGGAGCTCTCCCGTCCGCGACGTCTCCCATCCAAATACTAACCAGGCCCAACCCTGCTTAGCTTCCGAGATCGAGTCGAGATCGGGCCCGTCTAGGGTGGTTTGGCCGTAGACACTGGGGGGGGTCTCGGGCTGCCTTTTGAGGCACAGCTTAGCAGGCGCTTGGGCCTTACCGCCGGCGCAGCGGCCCGCACGCCCCGGCAGGGCCCCGCCGCCCGCCTAGGCAGGGGAACGGAGGTCTCGGGGACCGGGGGGTGGCGGAGGAGTTGGCGACCTCCCAGACCAGGGCGGGTGGGACACAGCCAGCTTTTCAGCGCTTCGTGCCCCGCCCCAGATCCCACAGGCCGCTCACAGGGACGTAGCCCCGGAGGCTTCAGGGCCCGGGGCCCGCGGTCCCTCGGGCATCCCACCTGCCCGCCCACGCTGTGGTAGGCATAGCCCAGAGGCAGACCGGCCCGGCCCTCCTGTCCGACAGCAGCTGGCCCGAAGCCACTGGGAGCCACCATTGAGTTGGCACGGCCCCTTAGACACAGCAACGCCACCCTTGCCCCGACGCCACCGTCCGAGCTCAGGACCCCGCCCCAGGTGGCCGGCAGGCCTGGGGAAGCGGCCTGGGCCCTCGATCCCGCTCCCGCCCACGGCCGCGGCGAAATGGCGGAGGGGGTGCTTTCTCCGGATGGAGCTGTGGAGAGACACCCCGGAAGACAGGTGGCGGCGCCGGGGCTGGGCTCCAGTGGCTGCGGCCAGGTGCAGCTCGTGGGCTCGCGGGCCGAACGGACGGCACCCGGGTCCGCGGCCATGTCTGGGTGGCGTCAGGCCGCCCCCGGAGCGTCTGGTGTGCCGCTGCCTTCCAGGGACGCCTTCTGGCCGCCTGGCCGCTCAGGCAGGTGGGGAGTGCCCCATCAGACGCTTGCTGTGGTGGGAGGGGCCTGAGGAGGTGGGGCCTGCAGCGGTACCTGGTACCCGGCGGGGGCGGGCGGAGACGGCCGCCGCCGCAGCCGCCGCAGGCGACCAAAGGAGAAAGCGGAGCGGGAGGCAGAAAGCCTACAGCACCCGGTATTCCCAGGAGCTCTCCCATCCAGGAGGTCTCCCATCCAAGTTCTAACCAGGCCCGACCCTGCTTAGCTTCCGAGATCCGGACTTGATCGGGCCCGTCTAGGCTGGTTTGGCAGTAGGTGTCGGCGGGTCGCGGGCTGCCTCTTGAGGCGCAGCTTAGCAGGCCCTTGGGCCTTACCGCCAGCCCAGCGGCCCGCCCGCCCCGGCAGGGCCCCGCCGCCCGCCTAGGCAGAGGAACGGAGGTCTCGGGGACCGGGTGGTGGCGGAGGTGTTGGCGACCACCCAGCCCAGGGCGGGCGGGACCCAGCAAACTTTTCGGCGCTTGGCCTCCCACCCCAGATCCCGCAGGTCGCTCACAGGGATGTGGCCCCGGAGGCTTCAGGGCCCGGGGCCTGCGGTCCCTTGGGCATCCCACCTGCCCACCCACGCTGCGCTGGGCGCAGCCCGGCCGCAGACCGGGCCGGCCCTCCTGCCCGACAGCAGCTGGCCCGAAGCCAGTGGGAGCCACCATTGAGTTGGCAAAGCCCCTTAGACCCAGAAACGCCACCCTTGCCCCCACACCACCGTCCGAGCTCAGGACCCCGCCGCAGGTGGCCGGCAGGCCCGCGGAAGCGGCCTGGGCCCTCTATCCCTCTCCGGCACCCGGCCGCGGCGAAACGGTGGAGGGGGGGCTTTTTCCGGATGGAGCTGTGGAGAGACACCCCCCGGCAGACAGGTGGCGGCGCCGGGGCTGGGCTCCAGTGGGGGCCGCCAGGTGCAGGTCGAGGGGCTCACGGGCCGCATGGACGGCACCCGGGTCCGCGGCCATGTCTGTTTCGCGTCAGCGGACCAACGGAGCGTCTGGTGTGCCGCTGCCTTCCAGGGACGCCTTCTGGCCGCCTGGCCGCTCAGGCAGGTGGGGAGCGCCCCATCAGACGCTTGCTGTGGTGGGAGCGTCCTGAGGAGGTGGGGCCTGCAGCGGTACCCGGCGGGGGCGGAGACGGCCGCCGCCACCGCCACGACCACTGCGGTCGACAAAAGGAGAAGGTGTGTAGCGGGAGGCAAAAAGCCTACAGCACCTGGCGTTCCCAGGAGCTCTCCCGTCCGCGACGTCTCCCATCCAACTACTAACCAGGCCCAACCCTGCTTAGCTTACGAGATCGAGTCGAGATCGGGCCCGTCTAGGGTGGTTTGGCCGTAGACACTGGGGGGGTCGCGGGCTGCCTCTTGAGGCGCAGTTTAGCAGGCGCTTGGGCCTTACCGCCGGCCCAGCGGCCCACCCGCCCCGGCAGGGCCCCGCCGCCCGCCTAGGCAGGGGAACGGAGGTCTCGGGGACCGGGGGGTGGCGGAGGAGTTGGCGACCTCCCAGCCCAGGGCGGGTGGGACACAGCCAGCTTTTCGGCGCTTCGTGCCCCGCCCCAGATCCCACAGGCCGCTCACAGGGACGTAGCCCCGGAGGCTTCAGGGCCCGGGGCCCGCGGTCCCTCGGGCATCCCACCTGCCTGCCCACGCTGTGGTAGGCGTAGCCCAGAGGCAGACCGGCCCGGCCCTCCTGTCCGACAGCAGCTGGCCCGAAGCCACTGGGAGCCACCATTGAGTTGGCACGGCCCCTTAGACACAGCAACGCCACCCTTGCCCCGACGCCACCGTCCGAGCTCAGGACCCCGCCCCAGGTGGCCGGCAGGCCCGGGGAAGCGGCCTGGGCCCTCGATCCCGCTCCCGCCCACGGCCGCGGCGAAACGGCGGAGGGGGTGCTTTCTCCGGATGGAGCTGTGGAGAGACACCCCGGAAGACAGGTGGCGGCGCCGGGGCTGGGCTCCAGTGGCTGCGGCCAGGTGCAGCTCGCGGGGCTCGCGGGCCGAACGGACGGCACCCGGGTCCGCGGCCATGTCTGGGTGGCGTCAGGCCGCCCCTGGAGCGTCTGGTGTGCCGCTGCCTTCCAGGGACGCCTTCTGGCCGCCTGGCCGCTCAGGCAGGTGGGGAGTGCCCCATCAGACGCTTGCTGTGGTGGGAGGGGCCTGAGGAGGTGGGGCCTGCAGCGGTACCTGATACCCGGCGGGGGCGGAGACGGCCGCCGCCGCAGCCGCCGCAGGCGACCAAAGGAGAAAGCGGGATGCAAAAAGCCTACAGCACCCGGTATTCCCAGGAGCTCTCCCATACAGGAGGTCTCCCATCCAAGTTCTAACCAGGCCCGACCCTGCTTAGCTTCCGAGATCCGGACTTGATCGGGCCCGTCTAGGCTGGTTTGGCAGTAGGTGTCGGCGGGTCGCGGGCTGCCTCTTGAGGCGCAGCTTAGCAGGCCCTTGGGCCTTACCGCCAGCCCAGCGGCCCGCCCGCCCCGGCAGGGCCCCGCCGCCCGCCTAGGCAGAGGAACGGAGGTCTCGGGGACCGGGTGGTGGCGGAGGTGTTGGCGACCACCCAGCCCAGGGCGGGCGGGACCCAGCAAACTTTTCGGCGCTTGGCCTCCCACCCCAGATCCCGCAGGTCGCTCACAGGGATGTGGCCCCGGAGGCTTCAGGGCCCGGGGCCTGCGGTCCCTTGGGCATCCCACCTGCCCACCCACGCTGCGCTGGGCGCAGCCCGGCCGCAGACCGGGCCGGCCCTCCTGCCCGACAGCAGCTGGCCCGAAGCCAGTGGGAGCCACCATTGAGTTGGCAAAGCCCCTTAGACCCAGCAACGCCACCCTTGCCCCCACACCACCGTCCGAGCTCAGGACCCCGCCCCAGGTGGCCGGCAGTCCCACGGAAGCGGCCTGGGCCCTCTATCCCTCTCCGTCACCCGGCCGCGGCGAAACGGTCGAGGGGGGGCTTTTTCCGGATGGAGCTGTGGAGAGACACCCCCCGGCAGACAGGTGGCGGCGCCGGGGCTGGGCTCCAGTGGGGGCCGCCAGGTGCAGGTCGAGGGGCTCACGGGCCGCATGGACGGCACCCGGGTCCGCGGCCATGTCTGTTTCGCGTCAGGGGACCAACGGAGCGTCTGGTGTGCCGCTGCCTTCCAGGGACGCCTTCTGGCCGCCTGACCGCTCAGGCAGGCGGGGAGCGCCCCATCAGACGCTTGCTGTGGTGGGAGGGTCCTGAGGAAGTGGGGCCTGCAGCGGTACCCGGCGGGGACGGTGACGGCCGCCGCCACCGCCGCCACAGCCGCGACCGCCGCGGTCGACAAAAGGAGAAGGTGTGTAGCGGGAGGCAAAAAGCCTACAGCACCTGGCGTTCCCAGGAGCTCTCCCGTCCGCGACGTCTCCCATCCAAATACTAACCAGGCCCAACCCTGCTTAGCTTCCGAGATCGAGTCGAGATCGGGCCCGTCTAGGGTGGTTTGGCCGTAGACACTGGGGGGGGTCTCGGGCTGCCTTTTGAGGCACAGCTTAGCAGGCGCTTGGGCCTTACCGCCGGCCCAGCGGCCCGCACGCCCCGGCAGGGCCCCGCCGCCCGCCTAGGCAGGGGAACGGAGGTCTCGGGGACCGGGGGGTGGCGGAGGAGTTGGCGACCTCCCAGACCAGGGCGGGTGGGACACAGCCAGCTTTTCAGCGCTTCGTGCCCCGCCCCAGATCCCACAGGCCGCTCACAGGGACGTAGCCCCGGAGGCTTCAGGGCCCGGGGCCCGCGGTCCCTCGGGCATCCCACCTGCCCGCCCACGCTGTGGTAGGCATAGCCCAGAGGCAGACCGGCCCGGCCCTCCTGTCCGACAGCAGCTGGCCCGAAGCCACTGGGAGCCACCATTGAGTTGGCACGGCCCCTTAGACACAGCAACGCCACCCTTGCCCCGACGCCACCGTCCGAGCTCAGGACCCCGCCCCAGGTGGCCGGCAGGCCTGGGGAAGCGGCCTGGGCCCTCGATCCCGCTCCCGCCCACGGCCGCGGCGAAATGGCGGAGGGGGTGCTTTCTCCGGATGGAGCTGTGGAGAGACACCCCGGAAGACAGGTCAGGACCCCGCCCCAGGTGGCCGGCAGGCCTGGGGAAGCGGCCTGGGCCCTCGATCCCGCTCCCGCCCACGGCCGCGGCGAAATGGCGGAGGGGGTGCTTTCTCCGGATGGAGCTGTGGAGAGACACCCCGGAAGACAGGTGGCGGCGCCGGGGCTGGGCTCCAGTGGCTGCGGCCAGGTGCAGCTCGTGGGCTCGCGGGCCGAACGGACGGCACCCGGGTCCGCGGCCATGTCTGGGTGGCGTCAGGCCGCCCCCGGAGCGTCTGGTGTGCCGCTGCCTTCCAGGGACGCCTTCTGGCCGCCTGGCCGCTCAGGCAGGTGGGGAGTGCCCCATCAGACGCTTGCTGTGGTGGGAGGGGCCTGAGGAGGTGGGGCCTGCAGCGGTACCTGGTACCCGGCGGGGGCGGGCGGAGACGGCCGCCGCCGCAGCCGCCGCAGGCGACCAAAGGAGAAAGCGGAGCGGGAGGCAGAAAGCCTACAGCACCCGGTATTCCCAGGAGCTCTCCCATCCAGGAGGTCTCCCATCCAAGTTCTAACCAGGCCCGACCCTGCTTAGCTTCCGAGATCCGGACTTGATCGGGCCCGTCTAGGCTGGTTTGGCAGTAGGTGTCGGCGGGTCGCGGGCTGCCTCTTGAGGCGCAGCTTAGCAGGCCCTTGGGCCTTACCGCCAGCCCAGCGGCCCGCCCGCCCCGGCAGGGCCCCGCCGCCCGCCTAGGCAGAGGAACGGAGGTCTCGGGGACCGGGTGGTGGCGGAGGTGTTGGCGACCACCCAGCCCAGGGCGGGCGGGACCCAGCAAACTTTTCGGCGCTTGGCCTCCCACCCCAGATCCCGCAGGTCGCTCACAGGGATGTGGCCCCGGAGGCTTCAGGGCCCGGGGCCTGCGGTCCCTTGGGCATCCCACCTGCCCACCCACGCTGCGCTGGGCGCAGCCCGGCCGCAGACCGGGCCGGCCCTCCTGCCCGACAGCAGCTGGCCCGAAGCCAGTGGGAGCCACCATTGAGTTGGCAAAGCCCCTTAGACCCAGAAACGCCACCCTTGCCCCCACACCACCGTCCGAGCTCAGGACCCCGCCGCAGGTGGCCGGCAGGCCCGCGGAAGCGGCCTGGGCCCTCTATCCCTCTCCGGCACCCGGCCGCGGCGAAACGGTGGAGGGGGGGCTTTTTCCGGATGGAGCTGTGGAGAGACACCCCCCGGCAGACAGGTGGCGGCGCCGGGGCTGGGCTCCAGTGGGGGCCGCCAGGTGCAGGTCGAGGGGCTCACGGGCCGCATGGACGGCACCCGGGTCCGCGGCCATGTCTGTTTCGCGTCAGCGGACCAACGGAGCGTCTGGTGTGCCGCTGCCTTCCAGGGACGCCTTCTGGCCGCCTGGCCGCTCAGGCAGGTGGGGAGCGCCCCATCAGACGCTTGCTGTGGTGGGAGCGTCCTGAGGAGGTGGGGCCTGCAGCGGTACCCGGCGGGGGCGGAGACGGCCGCCGCCACCGCCACGACCACTGCGGTCGACAAAAGGAGAAGGTGTGTAGCGGGAGGCAAAAAGCCTACAGCACCTGGCGTTCCCAGGAGCTCTCCCGTCCGCGACGTCTCCCATCCAACTACTAACCAGGCCCAACCCTGCTTAGCTTACGAGATCGAGTCGAGATCGGGCCCGTCTAGGGTGGTTTGGCCGTAGACACTGGGGGGGTCGCGGGCTGCCTCTTGAGGCGCAGTTTAGCAGGCGCTTGGGCCTTACCGCCGGCCCAGCGGCCCACCCGCCCCGGCAGGGCCCCGCCGCCCGCCTAGGCAGGGGAACGGAGGTCTCGGGGACCGGGGGGTGGCGGAGGAGTTGGCGACCTCCCAGCCCAGGGCGGGTGGGACACAGCCAGCTTTTCGGCGCTTCGTGCCCCGCCCCAGATCCCACAGGCCGCTCACAGGGACGTAGCCCCGGAGGCTTCAGGGCCCGGGGCCCGCGGTCCCTCGGGCATCCCACCTGCCTGCCCACGCTGTGGTAGGCGTAGCCCAGAGGCAGACCGGCCCGGCCCTCCTGTCCGACAGCAGCTGGCCCGAAGCCACTGGGAGCCACCATTGAGTTGGCACGGCCCCTTAGACACAGCAACGCCACCCTTGCCCCGACGCCACCGTCCGAGCTCAGGACCCCGCCCCAGGTGGCCGGCAGGCCCGGGGAAGCGGCCTGGGCCCTCGATCCCGCTCCCGCCCACGGCCGCGGCGAAACGGCGGAGGGGGTGCTTTCTCCGGATGGAGCTGTGGAGAGACACCCCGGAAGACAGGTGGCGGCGCCGGGGCTGGGCTCCAGTGGCTGCGGCCAGGTGCAGCTCGCGGGGCTCGCGGGCCGAACGGACGGCACCCGGGTCCGCGGCCATGTCTGGGTGGCGTCAGGCCGCCCCTGGAGCGTCTGGTGTGCCGCTGCCTTCCAGGGACGCCTTCTGGCCGCCTGGCCGCTCAGGCAGGTGGGGAGTGCCCCATCAGACGCTTGCTGTGGTGGGAGGGGCCTGAGGAGGTGGGGCCTGCAGCGGTACCTGATACCCGGCGGGGGCGGAGACGGCCGCCGCCGCAGCCGCCGCAGGCGACCAAAGGAGAAAGCGGGATGCAAAAAGCCTACAGCACCCGGTATTCCCAGGAGCTCTCCCATACAGGAGGTCTCCCATCCAAGTTCTAACCAGGCCCGACCCTGCTTAGCTTCCGAGATCCGGACTTGATCGGGCCCGTCTAGGCTGGTTTGGCAGTAGGTGTCGGCGGGTCGCGGGCTGCCTCTTGAGGCGCAGCTTAGCAGGCCCTTGGGCCTTACCGCCAGCCCAGCGGCCCGCCCGCCCCGGCAGGGCCCCGCCGCCCGCCTAGGCAGAGGAACGGAGGTCTCGGGGACCGGGTGGTGGCGGAGGTGTTGGCGACCACCCAGCCCAGGGCGGGCGGGACCCAGCAAACTTTTCGGCGCTTGGCCTCCCACCCCAGATCCCGCAGGTCGCTCACAGGGATGTGGCCCCGGAGGCTTCAGGGCCCGGGGCCTGCGGTCCCTTGGGCATCCCACCTGCCCACCCACACTGTGCTGGGCGCAGCCCGGCCGCAGACCGGGCCGGCCCTCCTGCCCGACAGCAGCTGGCCCGAAGCCAGTGGGAGCCACCATTGAGTTGGCAAAGCCCCTTAGACCCAGAAACGCCACCCTTGCCCCCACACCACCGTCCGAGCTCAGGACCCCGCCCCAGGTGGCCGGCAGTCCCACGGAAGCGGCCTGGGCCCTCTATCCCTCTCCGTCACCCGGCCGCGGCGAAACGGTCGAGGGGGGGCTTTTTCCGGATGGAGCTGTGGAGAGACACCCCCCGGCAGACAGGTGGCGGCGCCGGGGCTGGGCTCCAGTGGGGGCCGCCAGGTGCAGGTCGAGGGGCTCACGGGCCGCATGGACGGCACCCGGGTCCGCGGCCATGTCTGTTTCGCGTCAGGGGACCAACGGAGCGTCTGGTGTGCCGCTGCCTTCCAGGGACGCCTTCTGGCCGCCTGACCGCTCAGGCAGGCGGGGAGCGCCCCATCAGACGCTTGCTGTGGTGGGAGGGTCCTGAGGAAGTGGGGCCTGCAGCGGTACCCGGCGGGGACGGTGACGGCCGCCGCCACCGCCGCCACAGCCGCGACCGCCGCGGTCGACAAAAGGAGAAGGTGTGTAGCGGGAGGCAAAAAGCCTACAGCACCTGGCGTTCCCAGGAGCTCTCCCGTCCGCGACGTCTCCCATCCAACTACTAACCAGGCCCAACCCTGCTTAGCTTCCGAGATCGAGTCGAGATCAGGCCCGTCTAGGGTGGTTTGGCCGTAGACACTGGGGGGGTCGCGGGCTGCCTCTTGAGGCGCAGCTTAGCAGGCGCTTGGGCCTTACCGCCGGCCCAGCGGCCCGCCCGCCCCGGCAGGGTCCCGCCGCCCGCCTAGGCAGGGGAACGGAGGTCTCGGGGACCGGGGGGTGGCGGAGGAGTTGGCGACCTCCCAGCCCAGGGCGGGTGGGACACAGCCAGCTTTTCGGCGCTTCGTGCCCCGCCCCAGATCCCACAGGCCGCTCACAGGGACGTAGCCCCGGAGGCTTCAGGGCCCGGGGCCCGCGGTCCCTCGGGCATCCCACCTGCCCGCCCACGCTGTGGTAGGCGTAGCCCAGAGGCAGACCGGCCCGGCCCTCCTGTCCGACAGCAGCTGGCCCGAAGCCACTGGGAGCCACCATTGAGTTGGCACGGCCCCTTAGACACAGCAACGCCACCCTTGCCCCGACGCCACCGTCCGAGCTCAGGACCCTGCCCCAGGTGGCCGGCAGGCCCGGGGAAGCGGCCTGGGCCCTCGATCCCGCTCCCGCCCACGGCCGCGGCGAAACGGCGGAGGGGGTGCTTTTTCCGGATGGAGCTGTGGAGAGACACCCCGGAAGACAGGTGGCGGCGCCGTGGCTGGGCTCCAGTGGCTGCGGCCAGGTGCAGCTCGCGGGGCACGCGGGCCGAACGGATGGCACCTGGGTCCGCAGCCATGTCTGGGTGGCATCAGGCCGCCCCCGGAGCGTCTGGTGTGCCGCTGCCTTCCAGGGACGCCTTCTGGCCGCCTGGCCGCTCAGGCAGGTGGGGAGCGCCCCATCAGACGGTTGCTGTGGTGGGAGGGTCCTGAGGAGGTGGGGCCTGCAGTGGTACCCGGTGGGGGCGGAGACGGCCGCCGCCACCGCCACGACCGCCGCGGTCGACAAAAGGAGAAGGTGTGTAGCGGGAGGCAAAAAGCCTACAGCACCTGGCGTTCCCAGGAGCTCTCCCGTCCGCGACGTCTCCCATCCAAATACTAACCAGGCCCAACCCTGCTTAGCTTCCGAGATCGAGTCGAGATCGGGCCCGTCTAGGGTGGTTTGGCCGTAGACACTGGGGGGGGTCTCGGGCTGCCTTTTGAGGCACAGCTTAGCAGGCGCTTGGGCCTTACCGCCGGCCCAGCGGCCCGCACGCCCCGGCAGGGCCCCGCCGCCCGCCTAGGCAGGGGAACGGAGGTCTCGGGGACCGGGGGGTGGCGGAGGAGTTGGCGACCTCCCAGACCAGGGCGGGTGGGACACAGCCAGCTTTTCAGCGCTTCGTGCCCCGCCCCAGATCCCACAGGCCGCTCACAGGGACGTAGCCCCGGAGGCTTCAGGGCCCGGGGCCCGCGGTCCCTCGGGCATCCCACCTGCCCGCCCACGCTGTGGTAGGCATAGCCCAGAGGCAGACCGGCCCGGCCCTCCTGTCCGACAGCAGCTGGCCCGAAGCCACTGGGAGCCACCATTGAGTTGGCACGGCCCCTTAGACACAGCAACGCCACCCTTGCCCCGACGCCACCGTCCGAGCTCAGGACCCCGCCCCAGGTGGCCGGCAGGCCTGGGGAAGCGGCCTGGGCCCTCGATCCCGCTCCCGCCCACGGCCGCGGCGAAACGGCGGAGGGGGTGCTTTCTCCGGATGGAGCTGTGGAGAGACACCCCGGAAGACAGGTGGCGGCGCCGGGGCTGGGCTCCAGTGGCTGCGGCCAGGTGCAGCTCGTGGGCTCGCGGGCCGAACGGACGGCACCCGGGTCCGCGGCCATGTCTGGGTGGCGTCAGGCCGCCCCCGGAGCGTCTGGTGTGCCGCTGCCTTCCAGGGACGCCTTCTGGCCGCCTGGCCGCTCAGGCAGGTGGGGAGTGCCCCATCAGACGCTTGCTGTGGTGGGAGGGGCCTGAGGAGGTGGGGCCTGCAGCGGTACCTGGTACCCGGCGGGGGCGGGCGGAGACGGCCGCCGCCGCAGCCGCCGCGGGCGACCAAAGGAGAAAGCGGAGCGGGAGGCAGAAAGCCTACAGCACCCGGTATTCCCAGGAGCTCTCCCATCCAGGAGGTCTCCCATCCAAGTTCTAACCAGGCCCGACCCTGCTTAGCTTCCGAGATCCAGACTTGATCGGGCCCGTCTAGGCTGGTTTGGCAGTAGGTGTCGGCGGGTCGCGGGCTGCCTCTTGAGGCGCAGCTTAGCAGGCCCTTGGGCCTTACCGCCAGCCCAGCGGCCCGCCCGCCCCGGCAGGGCCCCGCCGCCCGCCTAGGCAGAGGAACGGAGGTCTCGGGGACCGGGTGGTGGCGGAGGTGTTGGCGACCACCCAGCCCAGGGCGGGCGGGACCCAGCAAACTTTTCGGCGCTTGGCCTCCCACCCCAGATCCCGCAGGTCGCTCACAGGGATGTGGCCCCGGAGGCTTCAGGGCCCGGGGCCTGCGGTCCCTTGGGCATCCCACCTGCCCACCCACGCTGCGCTGGGCGCAGCCCGGCCGCAGACCGGGCCGGCCCTCCTGCCCGACAGCAGCTGGCCCGAAGCCAGTGGGAGCCACCATTGAGTTGGCAAAGCCCCTTAGACCCAGCAACGCCACCCTTGCCCCCACACCACCGTCCGAGCTCAGGACCCCGCCGCAGGTGGCCGGCAGGCCCGCGGAAGCGGCCTGGGCCCTCTATCCCTCTCCGGCACCCGGCCGCGGCGAAACGGTGGAGGGGGGGCTTTTTCCGGATGGAGCTGTGGAGAGACACCCCCCGGCAGACAGGTGGCGGCGCCGGGGCTGGGCTCCAGTGGGGGCCGCCAGGTGCAGGTCGAGGGGCTCACGGGCCGCATGGACGGCACCCGGGTCCGCGGCCATGTCTGTTTCGCGTCAGCGGACCAACGGAGCGTCTGGTGTGCCGCTGCCTTCCAGGGACGCCTTCTGGCCGCCTGGCCGCTCAGGCAGGTGGGGAGCGCCCCATCAGACGCTTGCTGTGGTGGGAGCGTCCTGAGGAGGTGGGGCCTGCAGCGGTACCCGGCGGGGGCGGAGACGGCCGCCGCCACCGCCGCCACAACCGCGACCACTGCGGTCGACAAAAGGAGAAGGTGTGTAGCGGGAGGCAAAAAGCCTACAGCACCTGGCGTTCCCAGGAGCTCTCCCGTCCGCGACGTCTCCCATCCAACTACTAACCAGGCCCAACCCTGCTTAGCTTCCGAGATCGAGTCGAGATCAGGCCCGTCTATGGTGGTTTGGCCGAAGACACTGGGGGGGTCGCGGGCTGCCTCTTGAGGCGCAGCTTAGCAGGCGCTTGGGCCTTACCGCCGGCCCAGCGGCCCGCCCGCCCCGGCAGGGTCCCGCCGCCCGCCTAGGCAGGGGAACGGAGGTCTCGGGGACCGGGGGGTGGCGGAGGAGTTGGCGACCTCCCAGCACAGGGCGGGTGGGACACAGCCAGCTTTTCGGCGCTTCGTGCCCCGCCCCAGATCCCACAGGCCGCTCACAGGGACGTAGCCCCGGAGGCTTCAGGGCCCGGGGCCCGCGGTCCCTCGGGCATCCCACCTGCCCGCCCACGCTGTGGTAGGCGTAGCCCAGAGGCAGACCGGCCCGGCCCTCCTGTCCGACAGCAGCTGGCCCGAAGCCACTGGGAGCCACCATTGAGTTGGCACGGCCCCTTAGACACAGCAACGCCACCCTTGCCCCGACGCCACCGTCCGAGCTCAGGACCCCGCCCCAGGTGGCCGGCAGGCCCGGGGAAGCGGCCTGGGCCCTCGATCCCGCTCCCGCCCACGGCCGCGGCGAAACGGCGGAGGGGGTGCTTTCTCCGGATGGAGCTGTGGAGAGACACCCCGGAAGACAGGTGGCGGCGCCGGGGCTGGGCTCCAGTGGCTGCGGCCAGGTGCAGCTCGCGGGGCTCGCGGGCCGAACGGACGGCACCCGGGTCCGCGGCCATGTCTGGGTGGCGTCAGGCCGCCCCCGGAGCGTCTGGTGTGCCGCTGCCTTCCAGGGACGCCTTCTGGCCGCCTGGCCGCTCAGGCAGGTGGGGAGTGCCCCATCAGACGCTTGCTGTGGTGGGAGGGGCCTGAGGAGGTGGGGCCTGCAGCGGTACGTGGTACCCGGCGGGGGCAGGCGGAGACGGCCGCCGCCGCAGCCTCCGCGGGCGACCAAAGGAGAAAGCGGAGCGGGAGGCAGAAAGCCTACAGCACCCGGTATTCCCAGGAGCTCTCCCATCCAGGAGGTCTCCCATCCAAGTTCTAACCAGGCCCGACCCTGCTTAGCTTCCGAGATCCGGACTTGATCGGGCTCGTCTAGGCTGGTTTGGCAGTAGGTGTTGGCGGGTCGCGGGCTGCCTCTTGAGGCGCAGCTTAGCAGGCCCTTGGGCCTTACCGCCAGCCCAGCGGCCCGCCCGCCCCGGCAGGGCCCCGCCGCCCGCCTAGGCAGAGGAACGGAGGTCTCGGGGACCGGGTGGTGGCGGAGATGTTGGCGACCACCCAGCCCAGGGCGGGCGGGACCCAGCAAACTTTTCGGCGCTTGGCCTCCCACCCCAAATCCCGCAGGTCGCTCACAGGGATGTGGCCCCGGAGGCTTCAGGGCCCGGGGCCTGCGGTCCCTTGGGCATCCCACCTGCCCACCCACACTGTGCTGGGCGCAGCCCGGCCGCAGACCGGGCCGGCCCTCCTGCCCGACAGCAGCTGGCCCGAAGCCAGTGGGAGCCACCATTGAGTTGGCAAAGCCCCTTAGACCCAGCAACGCCACCCTTGCCCCCACACCACCGTCCGAGCTCAGGACCCCGCCCCAGGTGGCCGGCAGTCCCACGGAAGCGGCCTGGGCCCTCTATCGCTCTCCGTCACCCGCCCGCGGCGAAACGGTCGAGGGGGGGCTTTTTCCGGATGGAGCTGTGGAGAGACACCCCCCGGCAGACAGGTGGCGGCGCCGGGGCTGGGCTCCAGTGGGGGCCGCCAGGTGCAGGTCGAGGGGCTCACGGGCCGCATGGACGGCACCCGGGTCCGCGGCCATGTCTGTTTCGCGTCAGGGGACCAACGGAGCGTCTGGTGTGCCGCTGCCTTCCAGGGACGCCTTCTGGCCGCCTGACCGCTCAGGCAGGCGGGGAGCGCCCCATCAGACGCTTGCTGTGGTGGGAGGGTCCTGAGGAAGTGGGGCCTGCAGCGGTACCCGGCGGGGACGGTGACGGCCGCCGCCACCGCCGCCACAGCCGCGACCGCCGCGGTCGACAAAAGGAGAAGGTGTGTAGCGGGAGGCAAAAAGCCTACAGCACCTGGCGTTCCCAGGAGCTCTCCCGTCCGCGACGTCTCCCATCCAACTACTAACCAGGCCCAACCCTGCTTAGCTTCCGAGATCGAGTCGAGATCAGGCCCGTCTAGGGTGGTTTGGCCGTAGACACTGGGGGGGTCGCGGGCTGCCTCTTGAGGCGCAGCTTAGCAGGCGCTTGGGCCTTACCGCCGGCCCAGCGGCCCGCCCGCCCCGGCAGGGCCCCGCCGCCCGCCTAGGCAGGGGAACGGAGGTCTCGGGGACCGGGGGGTGGCGGAGGAGTTGGCGACCTCCCAGCCCAGGGCGGGTGGGACACAGCCAGCTTTTCGGCGCTTCGTGCCCCGCCCCAGATCCCACAGGCCGCTCACAGGGACGTAGCCCCGGAGGCTTCAGGGCCCGGGGCCCGCGGTCCCTCGGGCATCCCACCTGCCCGCCCACGCTGTGGTAGGCGTAGCCCAAGGGCAGACCGGCCCGGCCCACCTGTCCGACAGCAGCTGGCCCGAAGCCACTGGGAGCCACCATTGAGTTGGCACGGCCCCTTAGACACAGCAACGCCACCCTTGCCCCGACGCCACCGTCCGAGCTCAGGACCCCGCCCCAGGTGGCCGGCAGGCCCGGGGAAGCGGCCTGGGCCCTCGATCCCGCTCCCGCCCACGGCCGCGGCGAAACGGCGGAGGGGGTGCTTTCTCCGGATGGAGCTGTGGAGAGACACCCCGGAAGACAGGTGGCGGCGCCGGGGCTGGGCTCCAGTGGCTGCGGCCAGGTGCAGCTCGTGGGGCTCGCGGGCCGAATGGACGGCACCCGGGTCCGCGGCCATGTCTGGGTGGCGTCAGGCCGCCCCCGGAGCGTCTGGTGTGCCGCTGCCTTCCAGGGACGCCTTCTGGCCGCCTGGCCGCTCAGGCAGGTGGGGAGTGCCCCATCAGACGCTTGCTGTGGTGGGAGCGTCCTGAGGAGGTGGGGCCTGCAGTGGTACCCGGCGGGGGCGGAGACGGCCGCCGCCACCGCCACGACCGCCGCGGTCGACAAAAGGAGAAGGTGTGTAGCGGGAGGCAAAAAGCCTACAGCACCTGGCGTTCCCAGGAGCTCTCCCGTCCGCGACGTCTCCCATCCAAATACTAACCAGGCCCAACCCTGCTTAGCTTCCGAGATCGAGTCGAGATCGGGCCCGTCTAGGGTGGTTTGGCCGTAGACACTGGGGGGGTCGCGGGCTGCCTCTTGAGGCGCAGCTTAGCAGGCGCTTGGGCCTTACCGCCGGCCCAGCGGCCCGCCCGCCCCGGCAGGGCCCCGCCGCCCGCCTAGGCAGGGGAACGGAGGTCTCGGGGACCGGGGGGTGGCGGAGGAGTTGGCGACCTCCCAGCCCAGGGCGGGTGGGAGCCAGCAAACTTGTGGGAGCTAGGCGCCACGCCCCAGATCCCACAGGCCGCTCACAGGGACGTAGCCCCGGAAGCTTCAGGGCCCGGGGCCCGCGGTCCCTTGGGCATCCCCCATGCCCTCACACGCTGCGCTAGGCGCAGCTCAGACGCAGACCGGACCGGCCCTCCTGCCCGACAGAAGCTGGCCCGAAGCCACTGGGAGCCACCATTGAGTTGGCTCGGCCCCTAAGAGCCAGCAACGCCACCCTCGGCCCCACGCCACCGTCCGAGCTCAGGACCCCGCCCCAGGTGGCCGGCAGGCCCGGGGAAGCGGCCTGGGCCCTCGATCCCGCTCCCGCCCCCGGCCACGGCGAAACGGCGGAGGGGCGGCTTTTTCCGTGTGGAGCTGTGGAGAGCCACCCCGGCAGACAGGTGGCGGCGCCGGGGCTGGGCTGCAGTGGGGGCGGCCAGGTGCAGGTCGAGGGGCTCGCGGGCCGCACGGACGGCCCCCGGGTCCGCGGCCACGTCTGGTTCCCTTCAGGCCACCCCCGGAGCGTCTGGTGCGCCTCTGCCTTCCAGGGACGCCTTCTGGCCGCCTGGCCGCTCAGGCAGGCGGGGAGCGCCCCATCGGACGCTGGCTGCGGTGGGAGGGGCCTGAGGAGGTGGGGCTTGCCGCTGTGCCGGGCGGGGGCGGAGATAGCCGCGAACGGCCGCGAGCGACAAAAGGAGAAGGCGGAGCCGGAGCGGGAGGCGAAAAGCCTAGAGCACCCGGGCTTCCCTATGAGGTCTCCCATCCAAGTTCTAACCAGGCCCGACCCTGCTTAGCTTCCGCGATCGCGGCGAGATCGGGCCCTTCTAGGCTGCTTCGGCAGTAGATGCCGGCGGGGTGGCGGGCTGCCTCTTGAGGCGCAGCTCAGCAGGCGCTTGGGCCTTACCGTCAGCCCGGCGGCCCCCCCGTCCCGGCAGGGCCCCGCCGCCCGCCTAGGCAGGGGAACGGAGGTCTCGGGCACCTGGGGGTGGCGGAGGTGCTGGCGACCACCCCGCCCAGGGCGGGCGGGAGCCAGCAAACTTGTGGGAGCTAGGCGCCACGCCCCAGATCCCGCAGGCCGCTCACGGGGAAGTGGCCCAGGAGGCTTCCGGGCCCGGAGACCGCGGGCCCTTGGGCATCCCCCCTGCCCGCCCACGCTGCGCTAGGCGCAGCTCAGACGCAGACCGGACCGGCCCTCCTGCCCGACAGAAGCTGGCCCGAAGCCACTGGGAGCCACCATTGAGTTGGCACGGCCCCTAAGACCCAGCAACGCCACCCTCGCCCCCACGCCACCGTCCGAGCTCAGGACCCCGCCCCAGGTGGCCGGCAGGCCCGGGGAAGCGGCCTGGGCCCTCGATCCCGCTCCCGCCCCCGGCCACGGCGAAACGGCGGAGGGGCGGCTTTTTCCGTGTGGAGCTGTGGAGAGCCACCCCGGCAGACAGGTGGCGGCGCCGGGGCTGGGCTGCAGTGGGGGCGGCCAGGTGCAGGTCGAGGGGCTCGCGGGCCGCACGGACGGCCCCCGGGTCCGCGGCCACGTCTGGTTCCCTTCAGGCCACCCCCGGAGCGTCTGGTGCGCCTCTGCCTTCCAGGGACGCCTTCTGGCCGCCTGGCCGCTCAGGCAGGCGGGGAGCGCCCCATCGGATGCTGGCTGCGGTGGGAGGGGCCTGAGGAGGTGGGGCTTGCCGCTGTGCCGGGCGGGGGCGGAGATAGCCGCGAACGGCCGCGAGCGACAAAAGGAGAAGGCGGAGCCGGAGCGGGAGGCGAAAAGCCTAGAGCACCCGGGCTTCCCTAAGAGGTCTCCCATCCAAGTTCTAACCAGGCCCGACCCTGCTTAGCTTCCGCGATCGCGGCGAGATCGGGCCCTTCTAGGCTGCTTCGGCAGTAGATGCCGGCGGGGTGGCGGGCTGCCTCTTGAGGCGCAGCTCAGCAGGCGCTTGGGCCTTACCGTCAGCCCAGCGGCCCGCCCGTCCCGGCAGGGCCCCGCCGCCCGCCTAGGCAGGGGAACGGAGGTCTCGGGCACCTGGGGGTGGCGGAGGTGCTGGCGACCACCCCGCCCAGGGCGGGCGGGAGCCAGCAAACTTGTGGGAGCTAGGCGCCACGCCCCAGATCCCGCAGGCCGCTCACGGGGAAGGGCCCAGGAGGCTTCCGGGCCCGGAGACCGCGGGCCCTTGGGCATCCCCCCTGCCCGCCCACGCTGCGCTAGGCGCAGCTCAGACGCAGACCGGACCGGCCCTCCTGCCCGACAGAAGCTGGCCCGAAGCCACTGGGAGCCACCATTGAGTTGGCACGGCCCCTAAGACCCAGCAACGCCACCCTCGCCCCCACGCCACCGTCCGAGCTCAGGACCCCGCCCCAGGTGGCCGGCAGGCCCGGGGAAGCGGCCTGGGCCCTCGATCCCGCTCCCGCCCCCGGCCACGGCGAAACGGCGGGGGGGCGGCTTTTTCCGTGTGGAGCTGTGGAGAGCCACCCCGGCAGACAGGTGGCGGCGCCGGGGCTGGGCTGCAGTGGGGGCGGCCAGGTGCAGGTCGAGGGGCTCGCGGGCCGCACGGACGGCCCCCGGGTCCGCGGCCACGTCTGGTTCCCTTCAGGCCACCCCCGGAGCGTCTGGTGCGCCTCTGCCTTCCAGGGACGCCTTCTGGCCGCTTGGCCGCTCAGGCAGGCGGGGAGCGCCCCATCGGACGCTGGCTGCGGTGGGAGGGGCCTGAGGAGGTGGGGCTTGCCGCTGTGCCGGGCGGGGGCGGAGATAGCCGCGAACGGCCGCGAGCGACAAAAGGAGAAGGCGGAGCCGGAGCGGGAGGCGAAAAGCCTAGAGCACCCGGGCTTCCCTAAGAGGTCTCCCATCCAAGTTCTAACCAGGCCCGACCCTGCTTAGCTTCCGCGATCGCGGCGAGATCGGGCCCTTCTAGGCTGCTTCGGCAGTAGATGCCGGCGGGGTGGCGGGCTGCCTCTTGAGGCGCAGCTCAGCAGGCGCTTGGGCCTTACCGTCAGCCCAGCGGCCCGCCCGTCCCGGCAGGGCCCCGCCGCCCGCCTAGGCAGGGGAACGGAGGTCTCGGGCACCTGGGGGTGGCGGAGGTGCTGGCGACCACCCCGCCCAGGGCGGGCGGGAGCCAGCAAACTTGTGGGAGCTAGGCGCCACGCCCCAGATCCCGCAGGCCGCTCACGGGGAAGGGCCCAGGAGGCTTCCGGGCCCGGAGACCGCGGGCCCTTGGGCATCCCCCCTGCCCGCCCACGCTGCGCTAGGCGCAGCTCAGACGCAGACCGGACCGGCCCTCCTGCCCGACAGAAGCTGGCCCGAAGCCACTGGGAGCCACCATTGAGTTGGCACGGCCCCTAAGACCCAGCAACGCCACCCTCGCCCCCACGCCACCGTCCGAGCTCAGGACCCCGCCCCAGGTGGCCGGCAGGCCCGGGGAAGCGGCCTGGGCCCTCGATCCCGCTCCCGCCCCCGGCCACGGCGAAACGGCGGAGGGGCGGCTTTTTCCGTGTGGAGCTGTGGAGAGCCACCCCGGCAGACAGGTGGCGGCGCCGGGGCTGGGCTGCAGTGGGGGCGGCCAGGTGCAGGTCGAGGGGCTCGCGGGCCGCACGGACGGCCCCCGGGTCCGCGGCCACGTCTGGTTCCCTTCAGGCCACCCCCGGAGCGTCTGGTGCGCCTCTGCCTTCCAGGGACGCCTTCTGGCCGCTTGGCCGCTCAGGCAGGCGGGGAGCGCCCCATCGGACGCTGGCTGCGGTGGGAGGGGCCTGAGGAGGTGGGGCTTGCCGCTGTGCCGGGCGGGGGCGGAGATAGCCGCGAACGGCCGCGAGCGACAAAAGGAGAAGGCGGAGCCGGAGCGGGAGGCGAAAAGCCTAGAGCACCCGGGCTTCCCTAAGAGGTCTCCCATCCAAGTTCTAACCAGGCCCGACCCTGCTTAGCTTCCGCGATCGCGGCGAGATCGGGCCCTTCTAGGCTGCTTCGGCGGTGGATGCCGGCGGGGTGGCGGGCTGCCTCTTGAGGCGCAGCTCAGCAGGCGCTTGGGCCTTACCGTCAGCCCGGCGGCCCGCCCGTCCCGGCAGGGCCCCGCCGCCCGCCTAGGCAGGGGAACGGAGGTCTCGGGCACCTGGGGGTGGCGGAGGTGCTGGCGACCACCCCGCCCAGGGCGGGCGGGAGCCAGCAAACTTTTGGGAGCTAGGCGCCACGCCCCAGATCCCGCAGGCCGCTCACGGGGAAGTGGCCCAGGAGGCTTCCGGGCCCGGAGACCGCGGGCCCTTGGGCATCCCCCCTGCCCGCCCACGCTGCGCTAGGCGCAGCTCAGACGCAGACCGGACCGGCCCTCCTGCCCGACAGAAGCTGGCCCAAAGCCACTGGGAGCCACCATTGAGTTGGCACGGCCCCTAAGACCCAGCAACGCCACCCTCGCCCCCACGCCACCGTCCGAGCTCAGGACCCCGCCCCAGGTGGCCGGCAGGCCCGGGGAAGCGGCCTGGGCCCTCGATCCCGCTCCCGCCCCCGGCCTTGGCGAAACGGCGGAGGGGCGGCTTTTTCCGTATGGAGCTGTGGAGGGCCACCCCG
This sequence comes from Delphinus delphis, assembly GCF_949987515.2. NCBI lineage: Eukaryota > Metazoa > Chordata > Mammalia > Artiodactyla > Delphinidae > Delphinus > Delphinus delphis. Next base: position 87,105 of record NW_027192826.1, read on the forward strand.
GCAGACAGGTGGCGGCGCCGGGGCTGGGCTGCAGTGGGGGCGGCCAGGTGCAGGTCGAGGGGCTCGCGGGCCGCACGGACGGCCCCCGGGTCCGCGGCCACGTCTGGTTCCCTTCAGGCCACCCCCGGAGCGTCTGGTGTGCCTCTGCCTTCCAGGGACGCCTTCTGGCCGCCTGGCCGCTCAGGCAGGCGGGGAGCGCCCCATCGGACGCTGGCTGTGGTGGGAGGGGCCTGAGGAGGTGGGGCTTGCAGCAATGCCAGGCGGGGGCGGAGATAGCCGCGAACGCCACGAGCGACAAAAGGAGAAGGCGGAGCAGGAGGCGAAAAGCCTAGAGCACCCGGGCTTCCCTAAGAGGTCTCCCATCCAAGTTCTAACCAGGCCCGACCCTGCTTAGCTTCCGCGATCGCGGCGAGATCGGGCCCTTCTAGGCTGCTTCGGCAGTAGATGCCGGCGGGGTGGCGGGCTGCCTCTTGAGGCGCAGCTCAGCAGGCGCTTGGGCCTTACCGTCAGCCCAGCGGCCCGCCCGTCCCGGCAGGGCCCCGCCGCCCGCCTAGGCAGGGGAACGGAGGTCTCGGGCACCTGGGGGTGGCGGAGGTGCTGGCGACCACCCCGCCCAGGGCGGGCGGGAGCCAGCAAACTTGTGGGAGCTAGGCGCCACGCCCCAGATCCCGCAGGCCGCTCACGCGGAAGTGGCCCAGGAGGCTTCCGGGCCCGGAGACCGCGGGCCCTTGGGCATCCCCCCTGCCCGCCCACGCTGCGCTAGGCGCAGCTCAGACGCAGACCGGACCGGCCCTCCTGCCCGACAGAAGCTGGCCCGAAGCCACTGGGAGCCACCATTGAGTTGGCACGGCCCCTAAGACCCAGCAACGCCACCCTCGCCCCCACGCCACCGTCCGAGCTCAGGACCCCGCCCCAGGTGGCCGGCAGGCCCGGGGAAGCGGCCTGGGCCCTCGATCCCGCTCCCGCCCCCGGCCACGGCGAAACGGCGGAGGGGCGGCTTTTTCCGTGTGGAGCTGTGGAGAGCCACCCCGGCAGACAGGTGGCGGCGCCGGGGCTGGGCTGCAGTGGGGGCGGCCAGGTGCAGGTCGAGGGGCTCGCGGGCCGCACGGACGGCCCCCGGGTCCGCGGCCACGTCTGGTTCCCTTCAGGCCACCCCCGGAGCGTCTGGTGTGCCTCTGCCTTCCAGGGACGCCTTCTGGCCGCCTGGCCGCTCAGGCAGGCGGGGAGCGCCCCATCGGACGCTGGCTGTGGTGGGAGGGGCCTGAGGAGGTGGGGCTTGCAGCTGTGCCAGGCGGGGGCGGAGATAGCCGCGAACGCCACGAGCGACAAAAGGAGAAGGCGGAGCGGGAGGCGAAAAGCCTAGAGCACCCGGGCTTCCCTAAGAGGTCTCCCATCCAAGTTCTAACCAGGCCCGACCCTGCTTAGCTTCCGCGATCGCGGCGAGATCGGGGCGAGATCGGGCCCTTCTAGGCTGCTTCGGCAGTAGATGCCGGCGGGGTGGCGGGCTGCCTCTTGAGGCGCAGCTCAGCAGGCGCTTGGGCCTTACCGTCAGCCCGGCGGCCCGCCCGTCCCGGCAGGGCCCCGCCGCCCGCCTAGGCAGGGGAACGGAGGTCTCGGGCACCTGGGGGTGGCGGAGGTGCTGGCGACCACCCCGCCCAGGGCGGGCGGGAGCCAGCAAACTTGTGGGAGCTAGGCGCCACGCCCCAGATCCCGCAGGCCGCTCACGCGGAAGTGGCCCAGGAGGCTTCCGGGCCCGGAGACCGCGGGCCCTTGGGCATCCCCCCTGCCCGCCCACGCTGCGCTAGGCGCAGCTCAGACGCAGACCGGACCGGCCCTCCTGCCCGACAGAAGCTGGCCCGAAGCCACTGGGAGCCACCATTGAGTTGGCACGGCCCCTAAGACCCAGCAACGCCACCCTCGCCCCCACGCCACCGTCCGAGCTCAGGACCCCGCCCCAGGTGGCCGGCAGGCCCGGGGAAGCGGCCTGGGCCCTCGATCCCGCTCCCGCCCCCGGCCACGGCGAAACGGCGGAGGGGCGGCTTTTTCCGTGTGGAGCTGTGGAGAGCCACCCCGGCAGACAGGTGGCGGCGCCGGGGCTGGGCTGCAGTGGGGGCGGCCAGGTGCAGGTCGAGGGGCTCGCGGGCCGCACGGACGGCCCCCGGGTCCGCGGCCACGTCTGGTTCCCTTCAGGCCACCCCCGGAGCGTCTGGTGTGCCTCTGCCTTCCAGGGACGCCTTCTGGCCGCCTGGCCGCTCAGGCAGGCGGGGAGCGCCCCATCGGACGCTGGCTGTGGTGGGAGGGGCCTGAGGAGGTGGGGCTTGCAGCTGTGCCAGGCGGGGGCGGAGATAGCCGCGAACGCCACGAGCGACAAAAGGAGAAGGCGGAGCGGGAGGCGAAAAGCCTAGAGCACCCGGGCTTCCCTAAGAGGTCTCCCATCCAAGTTCTAACCAGGCCCGACCCTGCTTAGCTTCCGCGATCGCGGCGAGATCGGGGCGAGATCGGGCCTTTCTAGGCTGCTTCGGCAGTAGATGCCGGCGGGGTGGCGGGCTGCCTCTTGAGGCGCAGCTCAGCAGGCGCTTGGGCCTTACCGTCAGCCCGGCGGCCCGCCCGTCCCGGCAGGGCCCCGCCGCCCGCCTAGGCAGGGGAACGGAGGTCTCGGGCACCTGGGGGTGGCGGAGGTGCTGGCGACCACCCCGCCCAGGGCGGGCGGGAGCCAGCAAACTTGTGGGAGCTAGGCGCCACGCCCCAGATCCCGCAGGCCGCTCACGCGGAAGTGGCCCAGGAGGCTTCCGGGCCCGGAGACCGCGGGCCCTTGGGCATCCCCCCTGCCCGCCCACGCTGCGCTAGGCGCAGCTCAGACGCAGACCGGACCGGCCCTCCCGCCCGACAGAAGCTGGCCCGAAGCCACTGGGAGCCACCATTGAGTTGGCACGGCCCCTAAGAGCCAGCAACGCCACCCTCGCCCCCACGCCACCGTCCGAGCTCAGGACCCCGCCCCAGGTGGCCGGCAGGCCCGGGGAAGCGGCCTGGGCCCTCGATCCCGCTCCCGCCCCCGGCCACGGCGAAACGGCGGAGGGGCGGCTTTTTCCGTGTGGAGCTGTGGAGAGCCACCCCGGCAGACAGGTGGCGGCGCCGGGGCTGGGCTGCAGTGGGGGCGGCCAGGTGCAGGTCGAGGGGCTCGCGGGCCGCACGGACGGCCCCCGGGTCCGCGGCCACGTCTGGTTCCCTTCAGGCCACCCCCGGAGCGTCTGGTGCGCCTCTGCCTTCCAGGGACGCCTTCTGGCCGCCTGGCCGCTCAGGCAGGCGGGGAGCGCCCCATCGGACGCTGGCTGCGGTGGGAGGGGCCTGAGGAGGTGGGGCTTGCCGCTGTGCCGGGCGGGGGCGGAGATAGCCGCGAACGGCCGCGAGCGACAAAAGGAGAAGGCGGAGCCGGAGCGGGAGGCGAAAAGCCTAGAGCACCCGGGCTTCCCTAAGAGGTCTCCCATCCAAGTTCTAACCAGGCCCGACCCTGCTTAGCTTCCGCGATCGCGGCGAGATCGGGCCCTTCTAGGCTGCTTCGGCAGTAGATGCCGGCGGGGTGGCGGGCTGCCTCTTGAGGCGCAGCTCAGCAGGCGCTTGGGCCTTACCGTCAGCCCGGCGGCCCGCCCGTCCCGGCAGGGCCCCGCCGCCCGCCTAGGCAGGGGAACGGAGGTCTCGGGCACCTGGGGGTGGCGGAGGTGCTGGCGACCACCCCGCCCAGGGCGGGCGGGAGCCAGCAAACTTGTGGGAGCTAGGCGCCACGCCCCAGATCCCGCAGGCCGCTCACGCGGAAGTGGCCCAGGAGGCTTCCGGGCCCGGAGACCGCGGGCCCTTGGGCATCCCCCCTGCCCGCCCACGCTGCGCTAGGCGCAGCTCAGACGCAGACCGGACCGGCCCTCCTGCCCGACAGAAGCTGGCCCGAAGCCACTGGGAGCCACCATTGAGTTGGCACGGCCCCTAAGAGCCAGCAACGCCACCCTCGCCCCCACGCCACCGTCCGAGCTCAGGACCCCGCCCCAGGTGGCCGGCAGGCCCGGGGAAGCGGCCTGGGCCCTCGATCCCGCTCCCGCCCCCGGCCACGGCGAAACGGCGGAGGGGCGGCTTTTTCCGTGTGGAGCTGTGGAGAGCCACCCCGGCAGACAGGTGGCGGCGCCGGGGCTGAGCTGCAGTGGGGGCGGCCAGGTGCAGGTCGAGGGGCTCGCGGGCCGCACGGACGGCCCCCGGGTCCGCGGCCACGTCTGGTTCCCTTCAGGCCACCCCCGGAGCGTCTGGTGCGCCTCTGCCTTCCAGGGACGCCTTCTGGCCGCCTGGCCGCTCAGGCAGGCGGGGAGCGCCCCATCGGACGCTGGCTGCGGTGGGAGGGGCCTGAGGAGGTGGGGCTTGCCGCTGTGCCGGGCGGGGGCGGAGATAGCCGCGAACGGCCGCGAGCGACAAAAGGAGAAGGCGGAGCCGGAGCGGGAGGCGAAAAGCCTAGAGCACCCGGGCTTCCCTAAGAGGTCTCCCATCCAAGTTCTAACCAGGCCCGACCCTGCTTAGCTTCCGCGATCGCGGCGAGATCGGGCCCTTCTAGGCTGCTTCGGCAGTAGATGCCGGCGGGGTGGCGGGCTGCCTCTTGAGGCGCAGCTCAGCAGGCGCTTGGGCCTTACCGTCAGCCCGGCGGCCCGCCCGTCCCGGCAGGGCCCCGCCGCCCGCCTAGGCAGGGGAACGGAGGTCTCGGGCACCTGGGGGTGGCGGAGGTGCTGGCGACCACCCCGCCCAGGGCGGGCGGGAGCCAGCAAACTTGTGGGAGCTAGGCGCCACGCCCCAGATCCCGCAGGCCGCTCACGGGGAAGTGGCCCAGGAGGCTTCCGGGCCCGGAGACCGCGGGCCCTTGGGCATCCCCCCTGCCCGCCCACGCTGCGCTAGGCGCAGCTCAGACGCAGACCGGACCGGCCCTCCTGCCCGACAGAAGCTGGCCCGAAGCCACTGGGAGCCACCATTGAGTTGGCACGGCCCCTAAGACCCAGCAACGCCACCCTCGCCCCCACGCCACCGTCCGAGCTCAGGACCCCGCCCCAGGTGGCCGGCAGGCCCGGGGAAGCGGCCTGGGCCCTCGATCCCGCTCCCGCCCCCGGCCACGGCGAAACGGCGGAGGGGCGGCTTTTTCCGTATGGAGCTGTGGAGGGCCACCCCGGCAGACAGGTGGCGGCGCCGGGGCTGGGCTGCAGTGGGGGCGGCCAGGTGCAGGTCGAGGGGCTCGCGGGCCGCACGGACGGCCCCCGGGTCCGCGGCCACGTCTGGTTCCCTTCAGGCCACCCCCGGAGCGTCTGGTGTGCCTCTGCCTTCCAGGGACGCCTTCTGGCCGCCTGGCCGCTCAGGCAGGCGGGGAGCGCCCCATCGGACGCTGGCTGTGGTGGGAGGGGCCTGAGGAGGTGGGGCTTGCAGCAATGCCAGGCGGGGGCGGAGATAGCCGCGAACGCTACGAGCGACAAAAGGAGAAGGCGGAGCAGGAGGCGAAAAGCCTAGAGCACCCGGGCTTCCCTAAGAGGTCTCCCATCCAAGTTCTAACCAGGCCCGACCCTGCTTAGCTTCCGCGATCGCGGCGAGATCGGGCCCTTCTAGGCTGCTTCGGCAGTAGATGCCGGCGGGGTGGCGGGCTGCCTCTTGAGGCGCAGCTCAGCAGGCGCTTGGGCCTTACCGTCAGCCCAGCGGCCCGCCCGTCCCGGCAGGGCCCCGCCGCCCGCCTAGGCAGGGGAACGGAGGTCTCGGGCACCTGGGGGTGGCGGAGGTGCTGGCGACCACCCCGCCCAGGGCGGGCGGGAGCCAGCAAACTTGTGGGAGCTAGGCGCCACGCCCCAGATCCCGCAGGCCGCTCACGGGGAAGTGGCCCAGGAGGCTTCCGGGCCCGGAGACCGCGGGCCCTTGGGCATCCCCCCTGCCCGCCCACGCTGCGCTAGGCGCAGCTCAGACGCAGACCGGACCGGCCCTCCTGCCCGACAGAAGCTGGCCCGAAGCCACTGGGAGCCACCATTGAGTTGGCACGGCCCCTAAGAGCCAGCAACGCCACCCTCGCCCCCACGCCACCGTCCGAGCTCAGGACCCCGCCCCAGGTGGCCGGCAGGCCCGGGGAAGCGGCCTGGGCCCTCGATCCCGCTCCCGCCCCCGGCCACGGCGAAACGGCGGAGGGGCGGCTTTTTCCGTGTGGAGCTGTGGAGAGCCACCCCGGCAGACAGGTGGCGGCGCCGGGGCTGGGCTGCAGTGGGGGCGGCCAGGTGCAGGTCGAGGGGCTCGCGGGCCGCACGGACGGCCCCCGGGTCCGCGGCCACGTCTGGTTCCCTTCAGGCCACCCCCGGAGCGTCTGGTGTGCCTCTGCCTTCCAGGGACGCCTTCTGGCCGCCTGGCCGCTCAGGCAGGCGGGGAGCGCCCCATCGGACGCTGGCTGTGGTGGGAGGGGCCTGAGGAGGTGGGGCTTGCAGCTGTGCCAGGCGGGGGCGGAGATAGCCGCGAACGCCACGAGCGACAAAAGGAGAAGGCGGAGCGGGAGGCGAAAAGCCTAGAGCACCCGGGCTTCCCTAAGAGGTCTCCCATCCAAGTTCTAACCAGGCCCGACCCTGCTTAGCTTCCGCGATCGCGGCGAGATCGGGGCGAGATCGGGCCCTTCTAGGCTGCTTCGGCAGTAGATGCCGGCGGGGTGGCGGGCTGCCTCTTGAGGCGCAGCTCAGCAGGCGCTTGGGCCTTACCGTCAGCCCGGCGGCCCGCCCGTCCCGGCAGGGCCCCGCCGCCCGCCTAGGCAGGGGAACGGAGGTCTCGGGCACCTGGGGGTGGCGGAGGTGCTGGCGACCACCCCGCCCAGGGCGGGCGGGAGCCAGCAAACTTGTGGGAGCTAGGCGCCACGCTCCAGATCCCGCAGGCCGCTCACGCGGAAGTGGCCCAGGAGGCTTCCGGGCCCGGAGACCGCGGGCCCTTGGGCATCCCCCCTGCCTGCCCACGCTGCGCTAGGCGCAGCTCAGACGCAGACCGGACCGGCCCTCCCGCCCAACAGAAGCTGGCCCGAAGCCACTGGGAGCCACCATTGAGTTGGCACGGCCCCTAAGAGCCAGCAACGCCACCCTCGCCCCCACGCCACCGTCCGAGCTCAGGACCCCGCCCCAGGTGGCCGGCAGGCCCGGGGAAGCGGCCTGGGCCCTCGATCCCGCTCCCGCCCCCGGCCACGGCGAAACGGCGGAGGGGCGGCTTTTTCCGTGTGGAGCTTTGGAGAGCCACCCCGGCAGACAGGTGGCGGCGCCGGGGCTGGGCTGCAGTGGGGGCGGCCAGGTGCAGGTCGAGGGGCTCGCGGGCCGCACGGACGGCCCCCGGGTCCGCGGCCACGTCTGGTTCCCTTCAGGCCACCCCCGGAGCGTCTGGTGTGCCTCTGCCTTCCAGGGACGCCTTCTGGCCGCCTGGCCGCTCAGGCAGGCGGGGAGCGCCCCATCGGACGCTGGCTGTGGTGGGAGGGGCCTGAGGAGGTGGGGCTTGCCGCTGTGCCGGGCGGGGGCGGAGATAGCCGCGAACGCCGCGAGCGACAAAAGGAGAAGGCGGAGCCGGAGCGGGAGGCGAAAAGCCTAGAGCACCCGGGCTTCCCTAAGAGGTCTCCCATCCAAGTTCTAACCAGGCCCGACCCTGCTTAGCTTCCGCGATCGCGGCGAGATCGGGCCCTTCTAGGCTGCTTCGGCGGTGGATGCCGGCGGGGTGGCGGGCTGCCTCTTGAGGCGCAGCTCAGCAGGCGCTTGGGCCTTACCGTCAGCCCGGCGGCCCGCCCGTCCCGGCAGGGCCCCGCCGCCCGCCTAGGCAGGGGAACGGAGGTCTCGGGCACCTGGGGGTGGCGGAGGTGCTGGCGACCACCCCGCCCAGGGCGGGCGGGAGCCAGCAAACTTTTGGGAGCTAGGCGCCACGCCCCAGATCCCGCAGGCCGCTCACGGGGAAGTGGCCCAGGAGGCTTCCGGGCCCGGAGACCGCGGGCCCTTGGGCATCCCCCCTGCCCGCCCACGCTGCGCTAGGCGCAGCTCAGACGCAGACCGGACCGGCCCTCCTGCCCGACAGAAGCTGGCCCAAAGCCACTGGGAGCCACCATTGAGTTGGCACGGCCCCTAAGACCCAGCAACGCCACCCTCGCCCCCACGCCACCGTCCGAGCTCAGGACCCCGCCCCAGGTGGCCGGCAGGCCCGGGGAAGCGGCCTGGGCCCTCGATCCCGCTCCCGCCCCCGGCCTTGGCGAAACGGCGGAGGGGCGGCTTTTTCCGTATGGAGCTGTGGAGGGCCACCCCGGCAGACAGGTGGCGGCGCCGGGGCTGGGCTGCAGTGGGGGCGGCCAGGTGCAGGTCGAGGGGCTCGCGGGCCGCACGGACGGCCCCCGGGTCCGCGGCCACGTCTGGTTCCCTTCAGGCCACCCCCGGAGCGTCTGGTGTGCCTCTGCCTTCCAGGGACGCCTTCTGGCCGCCTGGCCGCTCAGGCAGGCGGGGAGCGCCCCATCGGACGCTGGCTGTGGTGGGAGGGGCCTGAGGAGGTGGGGCTTGCAGCAATGCCAGGCGGGGGCGGAGATAGCCGCGAACGCCACGAGCGACAAAAGGAGAAGGCGGAGCAGGAGGCGAAAAGCCTAGAGCACCCGGGCTTCCCTAAGAGGTCTCCCATCCAAGTTCTAACCAGGCCCGACCCTGCTTAGCTTCCGCGATCGCGGCGAGATCGGGCCCTTCTAGGCTGCTTCGGCAGTAGATGCCGGCGGGGTGGCGGGCTGCCTCTTGAGGCGCAGCTCAGCAGGCGCTTGGGCCTTACCGTCAGCCCAGCGGCCCGCCCGTCCCGGCAGGGCCCCGCCGCCCGCCTAGGCAGGGGAACGGAGGTCTCGGGCACCTGGGGGTGGCGGAGGTGCTGGCGACCACCCCGCCCAGGGCGGGCGGGAGCCAGCAAACTTGTGGGAGCTAGGCGCCACGCCCCAGATCCCGCAGGCCGCTCACGCGGAAGTGGCCCAGGAGGCTTCCGGGCCCGGAGACCGCGGGCCCTTGGGCATCCCCCCTGCCCGCCCACGCTGCGCTAGGCGCAGCTCAGACGCAGACCGGACCGGCCCTCCTGCCCGACAGAAGCTGGCCCGAAGCCACTGGGAGCCACCATTGAGTTGGCACGGCCCCTAAGACCCAGCAACGCCACCCTCGCCCCCACGCCACCGTCCGAGCTCAGGACCCCGCCCCAGGTGGCCGGCAGGCCCGGGGAAGCGGCCTGGGCCCTCGATCCCGCTCCCGCCCCCGGCCACGGCGAAACGGCGGAGGGGCGGCTTTTTCCGTGTGGAGCTGTGGAGAGCCACCCCGGCAGACAGGTGGCGGCGCCGGGGCTGGGCTGCAGTGGGGGCGGCCAGGTGCAGGTCGAGGGGCTCGCGGGCCGCACGGACGGCCCCCGGGTCCGCGGCCACGTCTGGTTCCCTTCAGGCCACCCCCGGAGCGTCTGGTGTGCCTCTGCCTTCCAGGGACGCCTTCTGGCCGCCTGGCCGCTCAGGCAGGCGGGGAGCGCCCCATCGGACGCTGGCTGTGGTGGGAGGGGCCTGAGGAGGTGGGGCTTGCAGCTGTGCCAGGCGGGGGCGGAGATAGCCGCGAACGCCACGAGCGACAAAAGGAGAAGGCGGAGCGGGAGGCGAAAAGCCTAGAGCACCCGGGCTTCCCTAAGAGGTCTCCCATCCAAGTTCTAACCAGGCCCGACCCTGCTTAGCTTCCGCGATCGCGGCGAGATCGGGGCGAGATCGGGCCCTTCTAGGCTGCTTCGGCAGTAGATGCCGGCGGGGTGGCGGGCTGCCTCTTGAGGCGCAGCTCAGCAGGCGCTTGGGCCTTACCGTCAGCCCGGCGGCCCGCCCGTCCCGGCAGGGCCCCGCCGCCCGCCTAGGCAGGGGAACGGAGGTCTCGGGCACCTGGGGGTGGCGGAGGTGCTGGCGACCACCCCGCCCAGGGCGGGCGGGAGCCAGCAAACTTGTGGGAGCTAGGCGCCACGCCCCAGATCCCGCAGGCCGCTCACGCGGAAGTGGCCCAGGAGGCTTCCGGGCCCGGAGACCGCGGGCCCTTGGGCATCCCCCCTGCCCGCCCACGCTGCGCTAGGCGCAGCTCAGACGCAGACCGGACCGGCCCTCCTGCCCGACAGAAGCTGGCCCGAAGCCACTGGGAGCCACCATTGAGTTGGCACGGCCCCTAAGACCCAGCAACGCCACCCTCGCCCCCACGCCACCGTCCGAGCTCAGGACCCCGCCCCAGGTGGCCGGCAGGCCCGGGGAAGCGGCCTGGGCCCTCGATCCCGCTCCCGCCCCCGGCCACGGCGAAACGGCGGAGGGGCGGCTTTTTCCGTGTGGAGCTGTGGAGAGCCACCCCGGCAGACAGGTGGCGGCGCCGGGGCTGGGCTGCAGTGGGGGCGGCCAGGTGCAGGTCGAGGGGCTCGCGGGCCGCACGGACGGCCCCCGGGTCCGCGGCCACGTCTGGTTCCCTTCAGGCCACCCCCGGAGCGTCTGGTGTGCCTCTGCCTTCCAGGGACGCCTTCTGGCCGCCTGGCCGCTCAGGCAGGCGGGGAGCGCCCCATCGGACGCTGGCTGTGGTGGGAGGGGCCTGAGGAGGTGGGGCTTGCAGCTGTGCCAGGCGGGGGCGGAGATAGCCGCGAACGCCACGAGCGACAAAAGGAGAAGGCGGAGCGGGAGGCGAAAAGCCTAGAGCACCCGGGCTTCCCTAAGAGGTCTCCCATCCAAGTTCTAACCAGGCCCGACCCTGCTTAGCTTCCGCGATCGCGGCGAGATCGGGGCGAGATCGGGCCCTTCTAGGCTGCTTCGGCAGTAGATGCCGGCGGGGTGGCGGGCTGCCTCTTGAGGCGCAGCTCAGCAGGCGCTTGGGCCTTACCGTCAGCCCGGCGGCCCGCCCGTCCCGGCAGGGCCCCGCCGCCCGCCTAGGCAGGGGAACGGAGGTCTCGGGCACCTGGGGGTGGCGGAGGTGCTGGCGACCACCCCGCCCAGGGCGGGCGGGAGCCAGCAAACTTGTGGGAGCTAGGCGCCACGCCCCAGATCCCGCAGGCCGCTCACGCGGAAGTGGCCCAGGAGGCTTCCGGGCCCGGAGACCGCGGGCCCTTGGGCATCCCCCCTGCCCGCCCACGCTGCGCTAGGCGCAGCTCAGACGCAGACCGGACCGGCCCTCCTGCCCGACAGAAGCTGGCCCGAAGCCACTGGGAGCCACCATTGAGTTGGCACGGCCCCTAAGAGCCAGCAACGCCACCCTCGCCCCCACGCCACCGTCCGAGCTCAGGACCCCGCCCCAGGTGGCCGGCAGGCCCGGGGAAGCGGCCTGGGCCCTCGATCCCGCTCCCGCCCCCGGCCACGGCGAAACGGCGGAGGGGCGGCTTTTTCCGTGTGGAGCTGTGGAGAGCCACCCCGGCAGACAGGTGGCGGCGCCGGGGCTGAGCTGCAGTGGGGGCGGCCAGGTGCAGGTCGAGGGGCTCGCGGGCCGCACGGACGGCCCCCGGGTCCGCGGCCACGTCTGGTTCCCTTCAGGCCACCCCCGGAGCGTCTGGTGCGCCTCTGCCTTCCAGGGACGCCTTCTGGCCGCCTGGCCGCTCAGGCAGGCGGGGAGCGCCCCATCGGACGCTGGCTGCGGTGGGAGGGGCCTGAGGAGGTGGGGCTTGCCGCTGTGCCGGGCGGGGGCGGAGATAGCCGCGAACGGCCGCGAGCGACAAAAGGAGAAGGCGGAGCCGGAGCGGGAGGCGAAAAGCCTAGAGCACCCGGGCTTCCCTAAGAGGTCTCCCATCCAAGTTCTAACCAGGCCCGACCCTGCTTAGCTTCCGCGATCGCGGCGAGATCGGGCCCTTCTAGGCTGCTTCGGCAGTAGATGCCGGCGGGGTGGCGGGCTGCCTCTTGAGGCGCAGCTCAGCAGGCGCTTGGGCCTTACCGTCAGCCCGGCGGCCCGCCCGTCCCGGCAGGGCCCCGCCGCCCGCCTAGGCAGGGGAACGGAGGTCTCGGGCACCTGGGGGTGGCGGAGGTGCTGGCGACCACCCCGCCCAGGGCGGGCGGGAGCCAGCAAACTTGTGGGAGCTAGGCGCCACGCCCCAGATCCCGCAGGCCGCTCACGGGGAAGTGGCCCAGGAGGCTTCCGGGCCCGGAGACCGCGGGCCCTTGGGCATCCCCCCTGCCCGCCCACGCTGCGCTAGGCGCAGCTCAGACGCAGACCGGACCGGCCCTCCTGCCCGACAGAAGCTGGCCCGAAGCCACTGGGAGCCACCATTGAGTTGGCACGGCCCCTAAGACCCAGCAACGCCACCCTCGCCCCCACGCCACCGTCCGAGCTCAGGACCCCGCCCCAGGTGGCCGGCAGGCCCGGGGAAGCGGCCTGGGCCCTCGATCCCGCTCCCGCCCCCGGCCACGGCGAAACGGCGGAGGGGCGGCTTTTTCCGTATGGAGCTGTGGAGGGCCACCCCGGCAGACAGGTGGCGGCGCCGGGGCTGGGCTGCAGTGGGGGCGGCCAGGTGCAGGTCGAGGGGCTCGCGGGCCGCACGGACGGCCCCCGGGTCCGCGGCCACGTCTGGTTCCCTTCAGGCCACCCCCGGAGCGTCTGGTGTGCCTCTGCCTTCCAGGGACGCCTTCTGGCCGCCTGGCCGCTCAGGCAGGCGGGGAGCGCCCCATCGGACGCTGGCTGTGGTGGGAGGGGCCTGAGGAGGTGGGGCTTGCAGCAATGCCAGGCGGGGGCGGAGATAGCCGCGAACGCTACGAGCGACAAAAGGAGAAGGCGGAGCAGGAGGCGAAAAGCCTAGAGCACCCGGGCTTCCCTAAGAGGTCTCCCATCCAAGTTCTAACCAGGCCCGACCCTGCTTAGCTTCCGCGATCGCGGCGAGATCGGGCCCTTCTAGGCTGCTTCGGCAGTAGATGCCGGCGGGGTGGCGGGCTGCCTCTTGAGGCGCAGCTCAGCAGGCGCTTGGGCCTTACCGTCAGCCCAGCGGCCCGCCCGTCCCGGCAGGGCCCCGCCGCCCGCCTAGGCAGGGGAACGGAGGTCTCGGGCACCTGGGGGTGGCGGAGGTGCTGGCGACCACCCCGCCCAGGGCGGGCGGGAGCCAGCAAACTTGTGGGAGCTAGGCGCCACGCCCCAGATCCCGCAGGCCGCTCACGGGGAAGTGGCCCAGGAGGCTTCCGGGCCCGGAGACCGCGGGCCCTTGGGCATCCCCCCTGCCCGCCCACGCTGCGCTAGGCGCAGCTCAGACGCAGACCGGACCGGCCCTCCTGCCCGACAGAAGCTGGCCCGAAGCCACTGGGAGCCACCATTGAGTTGGCACGGCCCCTAAGACCCAGCAACGCCACCCTCGCCCCCACGCCACCGTCCGAGCTCAGGACCCCGCCCCAGGTGGCCGGCAGGCCCGGGGAAGCGGCCTGGGCCCTCGATCCCGCTCCCGCCCCCGGCCACGGCGAAACGGCGGAGGGGCGGCTTTTTCCGTGTGGAGCTGTGGAGAGCCACCCCGGCAGACAGGTGGCGGCGCCGGGGCTGGGCTGCAGTGGGGGCGGCCAGGTGCAGGTCGAGGGGCTCGCGGGCCGCACGGACGGCCCCCGGGTCCGCGGCCACGTCTGGTTCCCTTCAGGCCACCCCCGGAGCGTCTGGTGTGCCTCTGCCTTCCAGGGACGCCTTCTGGCCGCCTGGCCGCTCAGGCAGGCGGGGAGCGCCCCATCGGACGCTGGCTGTGGTGGGAGGGGCCTGAGGAGGTGGGGCTTGCAGCTGTGCCAGGCGGGGGCGGAGATAGCCGCGAACGCCACGAGCGACAAAAGGAGAAGGCGGAGCGGGAGGCGAAAAGCCTAGAGCACCCGGGCTTCCCTAAGAGGTCTCCCATCCAAGTTCTAACCAGGCCCGACCCTGCTTAGCTTCCGCGATCGCGGCGAGATCGGGGCGAGATCGGGCCCTTCTAGGCTGCTTCGGCAGTAGATGCCGGCGGGGTGGCGGGCTGCCTCTTGAGGCGCAGCTCAGCAGGCGCTTGGGCCTTACCGTCAGCCCGGCGGCCCGCCCGTCCCGGCAGGGCCCCGCCGCCCGCCTAGGCAGGGGAACGGAGGTCTCGGGCACCTGGGGGTGGCGGAGGTGCTGGCGACCACCCCGCCCAGGGCGGGCGGGAGCCAGCAAACTTGTGGGAGCTAGGCGCCACGCTCCAGATCCCGCAGGCCGCTCACGCGGAAGTGGCCCAGGAGGCTTCCGGGCCCGGAGACCGCGGGCCCTTGGGCATCCCCCCTGCCTGCCCACGCTGCGCTAGGCGCAGCTCAGACGCAGACCGGACCGGCCCTCCCGCCCAACAGAAGCTGGCCCGAAGCCACTGGGAGCCACCATTGAGTTGGCACGGCCCCTAAGAGCCAGCAACGCCACCCTCGCCCCCACGCCACCGTCCGAGCTCAGGACCCCGCCCCAGGTGGCCGGCAGGCCCGGGGAAGCGGCCTGGGCCCTCGATCCCGCTCCCGCCCCCGGCCACGGCGAAATGGCGGAGGGGCGGCTTTTTCCGTGTGGAGCTTTGGAGAGCCACCCCGGCAGACAGGTGGCGGCGCCGGGGCTGGGCTGCAGTGGGGGCGGCCAGGTGCAGGTCGAGGGGCTCGCGGGCCGCACGGACGGCCCCCGGGTCCGCGGCCACGTCTGGTTCCCTTCAGGCCACCCCCGGAGCGTCTGGTGTGCCTCTGCCTTCCAGGGACGCCTTCTGGCCGCCTGGCCGCTCAGGCAGGCGGGGAGCGCCCCATCGGACGCTGGCTGTGGTGGGAGGGGCCTGAGGAGGTGGGGCTTGCCGCTGTGCCGGGCGGGGGCGGAGATAGCCGCGAACGCCGCGAGCGACAAAAGGAGAAGGCGGAGCCGGAGCGGGAGGCGAAAAGCCTAGAGCACCCGGGCTTCCCTAAGAGGTCTCCCATCCAAGTTCTAACCAGGCCCGACCCTGCTTAGCTTCCGCGATCGCGGCGAGATCGGGCCCTTCTAGGCTGCTTCGGCAGTAGATGCCGGCGGGGTGGCGGGCTGCCTCTTGAGGCGCAGCTCAGCAGGCGCTTGGGCCTTACCGTCAGCCCGGCGGCCCGCCCGTCCCGGCAGGGCCCCGCCGCCCGCCTAGGCAGGGGAACGGAGGTCTCGGGCACCTGGGGGTGGCGGAGGTGCTGGCGACCACCCCGCCCAGGGCGGGCGGGAGCCAGCAAACTTGTGGGAGCTAGGCGCCACGCCCCAGATCCCGCAGGCCGCTCACGGGGAAGTGGCCCAGGAGGCTTCCGGGCCCGGAGACCGCGGGCCCTTGGGCATCCCCCCTGCCCGCCCACGCTGCGCTAGGCGCAGCTCAGACGCAGACCGGACCGGCCCTCCCGCCCGACAGAAGCTGGCCCGAAGCCACTGGGAGCCACCATTGAGTTGGCACGGCCCCTAAGAGCCAGCAACGCCACCCTCGCCCCCACGCCACCGTCCGAGCTCAGGACCCCGCCCCAGGTGGCCGGCAGGCCCGGGGAAGCGGCCTGGGCCCTCGATCCCGCTCCCGCCCCCGGTCTTGGCGAAACGGCGGAGGGGCGGCTTTTTCCGTGTGGAGCTGTGGAGAGCCACCCCGGCAGACAGGTGGCGGCGCCGGGGCTGGGCTGCAGTGGGGGCGGCCAGGTGCAGGTCGAGGGGCTCGCGGGCCGCACGGACGGCCCCCGGGTCCGCGGCCACGTCTGGTTCCCTTCAGGCCACCCCCGGAGCGTCTGGTGTGCCTCTGCCTTCCAGGGACGCCTTCTGGCCGCCTGGCCGCTCAGGCAGGCGGGGAGCGCCCCATCGGACGCTGGCTGTGGTGGGAGGGGCCTGAGGAGGTGGGGCTTGCAGCTGTGCCGGGCGGGGGCGGAGATAGCCGCGAACGCCGCGAGCGACAAAAGGAGAAGGCGGAGCGGGAGGCGAAAAGCCTAGAGCACCCGGGCTTCCCTAAGAGGTCTCCCATCCAAGTTCTAACCAGGCCCGACCCTGCTTAGCTTCCGCGATCGCGGCGAGATCGGGCCCTTCTAGGCTGCTTCGGCAGTAGATGCCGGCGGGGTGGCGGGCTGCCTCTTGAGGCGCAGCTCAGCAGGCGCTTGGGCCTTACCGTCAGCCCGGCGGCCCGCCCGTCCCGGCAGGGCCCCGCCGCCCGCCTAGGCAGGGGAACGGAGGTCTCGGGCACCTGGGGGTGGCGGAGGTGCTGGCGACCACCCCGCCCAGGGCGGGCGGGAGCCAGCAAACTTGTGGGAGCTAGGCGCCACGCCCCAGATCCCGCAGGCCGCTCACGGGGAAGTGGCCCAGGAGGCTTCCGGGCCCGGAGACCGCGGGCCCTTGGGCATCCCCCCTGCCCGCCCACGCTGCGCTAGGCGCAGCTCAGACGCAGACCGGACCGGCCCTCCTGCCCGACAGAAGCTGGCCCGAAGCCACTGGGAGCCACCATTGAGTTGGCACGGCCCCTAAGACCCAGCAACGCCACCCTCGCCCCCACGCCACCGTCCGAGCTCAGGACCCCGCCCCAGGTGGCCGGCAGGCCCGGGGAAGCGGCCTGGGCCCTCGATCCCGCTCCCGCCCCCGGCCACGGCGAAACGGCGGAGGGGCGGCTTTTTCCGTATGGAGCTGTGGAGGGCCACCCCGGCAGACAGGTGGCGGCGCCGGGGCTGGGCTGCAGTGGGGGCGGCCAGGTGCAGGTCGAGGGGCTCGCGGGCCGCACGGACGGCCCCCGGGTCCGCGGCCACGTCTGGTTCCCTTCAGGCCACCCCCGGAGCGTCTGGTGTGCCTCTGCCTTCCAGGGACGCCTTCTGGCCGCCTGGCCGCTCAGGCAGGCGGGGAGCGCCCCATCGTACGCTGGCTGTGGTGGGAGGGGCCTGAGGAGGTGGGGCTTGCAGCAATGCCAGGCGGGGGCGGAGATAGCCGCGAACGCCACGAGCGACAAAAGGAGAAGGCGGAGCAGGAGGCGAAAAGCCTAGAGCACCCGGGCTTCCCTAAGAGGTCTCCCATCCAAGTTCTAACCAGGCCCGACCCTGCTTAGCTTCCGCGATCGCGGCGAGATCGGGCCCTTCTAGGCTGCTTCGGCAGTAGATGCCGGCGGGGTGGCGGGCTGCCTCTTGAGGCGCAGCTCAGCAGGCGCTTGGGCCTTACCGTCAGCCCAGCGGCCCGCCCGTCACGGCAGGGCCCCGCCGCCCGCCTAGGCAGGGGAACGGAGGTCTCGGGCACCTGGGGGTGGCGGAGGTGCTGGCGACCACCCCGCCCAGGGCGGGCGGGAGCCAGCAAACTTGTGGGAGCTAGGCGCCACGCCCCAGATCCCGCAGGCCGCTCACGCGGAAGTGGCCCAGGAGGCTTCCGGGCCCGGAGACCGCGGGCCCTTGGGCATCCCCCCTGCCCGCCCACGCTGCGCTAGGCGCAGCTCAGACGCAGACCGGACCGGCCCTCCTGCCCGACAGAAGCTGGCCCGAAGCCACTGGGAGCCACCATTGAGTTGGCACGGCCCCTAAGACCCAGCAACGCCACCCTCGCCCCCACGCCACCGTCCGAGCTCAGGACCCCGCCCCAGGTGGCCGGCAGGCCCGGGGAAGCGGCCTGGGCCCTCGATCCCGCTCCCGCCCCCGGCCACGGCGAAACGGCGGAGGGGCGGCTTTTTCCGTGTGGAGCTGTGGAGAGCCACCCCGGCAGACAGGTGGCGGCGCCGGGGCTGGGCTGCAGTGGGGGCGGCCAGGTGCAGGTCGAGGGGCTCGCGGGCCGCACGGACGGCCCCCGGGTCCGCGGCCACGTCTGGTTCCCTTCAGGCCACCCCCGGAGCGTCTGGTGTGCCTCTGCCTTCCAGGGACGCCTTCTGGCCGCCTGGCCGCTCAGGCAGGCGGGGAGCGCCCCATCGGATGCTGGCTGTGGTGGGAGGGGCCTGAGGAGGTGGGGCTTGCAGCTGTGCCAGGCGGGGGCGGAGATAGCCGCGAACGCCACGAGCGACAAAAGGAGAAGGCGGAGCGGGAGGCGAAAAGCCTAGAGCACCCGGGCTTCCCTAAGAGGTCTCCCATCCAAGTTCTAACCAGGCCCGACCCTGCTTAGCTTCCGCGATCGCGGCGAGATCGGGGCGAGATCGGGCCCTTCTAGGCTGCTTCGGCAGTAGATGCCGGCGGGGTGGCGGGCTGCCTCTTGAGGCGCAGCTCAGCAGGCGCTTGGGCCTTACCGTCAGCCCGGCGGCCCGCCCGTCCCGGCAGGGCCCCGCCGCCCGCCTAGGCAGGGGAACGGAGGTCTCGGGCACCTGGGGGTGGCGGAGGTGCTGGCGACCACCCCGCCCAGGGCGGGCGGGAGCCAGCAAACTTGTGGGAGCTAGGCGCCACGCTCCAGATCCCGCAGGCCGCTCACGCGGAAGTGGCCCAGGAGGCTTCCGGGCCCGGAGACCGCGGGCCCTTGGGCATCCCCCCTGCCTGCCCACGCTGCGCTAGGCGCAGCTCAGACGCAGACCGGACCGGCCCTCCCGCCCGACAGAAGCTGGCCCGAAGCCACTGGGAGCCACCATTGAGTTGGCACGGCCCCTAAGAGCCAGCAACGCCACCCTCGCCCCCACGCCACCGTCCGAGCTCAGGACCCCGCCCCAGGTGGCCGGCAGGCCCGGGGAAGCGGCCTGGGCCCTCGATCCCGCTCCCGCCCCCGGCCACGGCGAAACGGCGGAGGGGCGGCTTTTTCCGTGTGGAGCTTTGGAGAGCCACCCCGGCAGACAGGTGGCGGCGCCGGGGCTGGGCTGCAGTGGGGGCGGCCAGGTGCAGGTCGAGGGGCTCGCGGGCCGCACGGACGGCCCCCGGGTCCGCGGCCACGTCTGGTTCCCTTCAGGCCACCCCCGGAGCGTCTGGTGTGCCTCTGCCTTCCAGGGACGCCTTCTGGCCGCCTGGCCGCTCAGGCAGGCGGGGAGCGCCCCATCGGACGCTGGCTGTGGTGGGAGGGGCCTGAGGAGGTGGGGCTTGCCGCTGTGCCGGGCGGGGGCGGAGATAGCCGCGAACGCCGCGAGCGACAAAAGGAGAAGGCGGAGCCGGAGCGGGAGGCGAAAAGCCTAGAGCACCCGGGCTTCCCTAAGAGGTCTCCCATCCAAGTTCTAACCAGGCCCGACCCTGCTTAGCTTCCGCGATCGCGGCGAGATCGGGCCCTTCTAGGCTGCTTCGGCAGTAGATGCCGGCGGGGTGGCGGGCTGCCTCTTGAGGCGCAGCTCAGCAGGCGCTTGGGCCTTACCGTCAGCCCGGCGGCCCGCCCGTCCCGGCAGGGCCCCGCCGCCCGCCTAGGCAGGGGAACGGAGGTCTCGGGCACCTGGGGGTGGCGGAGGTGCTGGCGACCACCCCGCCCAGGGCGGGCGGGAGCCAGCAAACTTGTGGGAGCTAGGCGCCACGCCCCAGATCCCGCAGGCCGCTCACGGGGAAGTGGCCCAGGAGGCTTCCGGGCCCGGAGACCGCGGGCCCTTGGGCATCCCCCCTGCCCGCCCACGCTGCGCTAGGCGCAGCTCAGACGCAGACCGGACCGGCCCTCCCGCCCGACAGAAGCTGGCCCGAAGCCACTGGGAGCCACCATTGAGTTGGCACGGCCCCTAAGAGCCAGCAACGCCACCCTCGCCCCCACGCCACCGTCCGAGCTCAGGACCCCGCCCCAGGTGGCCGGCAGGCCCGGGGAAGCGGCCTGGGCCCTCGATCCCGCTCCCGCCCCCGGTCTTGGCGAAACGGCGGAGGGGCGGCTTTTTCCGTGTGGAGCTGTGGAGAGCCACCCCGGCAGACAGGTGGCGGCGCCGGGGCTGGGCTGCAGTGGGGGCGGCCAGGTGCAGGTCGAGGGGCTCGCGGGCCGCACGGACGGCCCCCGGGTCCGCGGCCACGTCTGGTTCCCTTCAGGCCACCCCCGGAGCGTCTGGTGTGCCTCTGCCTTCCAGGGACGCCTTCTGGCCGCCTGGCCGCTCAGGCAGGCGGGGAGCGCCCCATCGGACGCTGGCTGTGGTGGGAGGGGCCTGAGGAGGTGGGGCTTGCAGCTGTGCCGGGCGGGGGCGGAGATAGCCGCGAACGCCGCGAGCGACAAAAGGAGAAGGCGGAGCGGGAGGCGAAAAGCCTAGAGCACCCGGGCTTCCCTAAGAGGTCTCCCATCCAAGTTCTAACCAGGCCCGACCCTGCTTAGCTTCCGCGATCGCGGCGAGATCGGGCCCTTCTAGGCTGCTTCGGCAGTAGATGCCGGCGGGGTGGCGGGCTGCCTCTTGAGGCGCAGCTCAGCAGGCGCTTGGGCCTTACCGTCAGCCCGGCGGCCCGCCCGTCCCGGCAGGGCCCCGCCGCCCGCCTAGGCAGGGGAACGGAGGTCTCGGGCACCTGGGGGTGGCGGAGGTGCTGGCGACCACCCCGCCCAGGGCGGGCGGGAGCCAGCAAACTTGTGGGAGCTAGGCGCCACGCCCCAGATCCCGCAGGCCGCTCACGGGGAAGTGGCCCAGGAGGCTTCCGGGCCCGGAGACCGCGGGCCCTTGGGCATCCCCCCTGCCCGCCCACGCTGCGCTAGGCGCAGCTCAGACGCAGACCGGACCGGCCCTCCTGCCCGACAGAAGCTGGCCCGAAGCCACTGGGAGCCACCATTGAGTTGGCACGGCCCCTAAGACCCAGCAACGCCACCCTCGCCCCCACGCCACCGTCCGAGCTCAGGACCCCGCCCCAGGTGGCCGGCAGGCCCGGGGAAGCGGCCTGGGCCCTCGATCCCGCTCCCGCCCCCGGCCACGGCGAAACGGCGGAGGGGCGGCTTTTTCCGTATGGAGCTGTGGAGGGCCACCCCGGCAGACAGGTGGCGGCGCCGGGGCTGGGCTGCAGTGGGGGCGGCCAGGTGCAGGTCGAGGGGCTCGCGGGCCGCACGGACGGCCCCCGGGTCCGCGGCCACGTCTGGTTCCCTTCAGGCCACCCCCGGAGCGTCTGGTGTGCCTCTGCCTTCCAGGGACGCCTTCTGGCCGCCTGGCCGCTCAGGCAGGCGGGGAGCGCCCCATCGTACGCTGGCTGTGGTGGGAGGGGCCTGAGGAGGTGGGGCTTGCAGCAATGCCAGGCGGGGGCGGAGATAGCCGCGAACGCCACGAGCGACAAAAGGAGAAGGCGGAGCAGGAGGCGAAAAGCCTAGAGCACCCGGGCTTCCCTAAGAGGTCTCCCATCCAAGTTCTAACCAGGCCCGACCCTGCTTAGCTTCCGCGATCGCGGCGAGATCGGGCCCTTCTAGGCTGCTTCGGCAGTAGATGCCGGCGGGGTGGCGGGCTGCCTCTTGAGGCGCAGCTCAGCAGGCGCTTGGGCCTTACCGTCAGCCCAGCGGCCCGCCCGTCACGGCAGGGCCCCGCCGCCCGCCTAGGCAGGGGAACGGAGGTCTCGGGCACCTGGGGGTGGCGGAGGTGCTGGCGACCACCCCGCCCAGGGCGGGCGGGAGCCAGCAAACTTGTGGGAGCTAGGCGCCACGCCCCAGATCCCGCAGGCCGCTCACGCGGAAGTGGCCCAGGAGGCTTCCGGGCCCGGAGACCGCGGGCCCTTGGGCATCCCCCCTGCCCGCCCACGCTGCGCTAGGCGCAGCTCAGACGCAGACCGGACCGGCCCTCCTGCCCGACAGAAGCTGGCCCGAAGCCACTGGGAGCCACCATTGAGTTGGCACGGCCCCTAAGACCCAGCAACGCCACCCTCGCCCCCACGCCACCGTCCGAGCTCAGGACCCCGCCCCAGGTGGCCGGCAGGCCCGGGGAAGCGGCCTGGGCCCTCGATCCCGCTCCCGCCCCCGGCCACGGCGAAACGGCGGAGGGGCGGCTTTTTCCGTGTGGAGCTGTGGAGAGCCACCCCGGCAGACAGGTGGCGGCGCCGGGGCTGGGCTGCAGTGGGGGCGGCCAGGTGCAGGTCGAGGGGCTCGCGGGCCGCACGGACGGCCCCCGGGTCCGCGGCCACGTCTGGTTCCCTTCAGGCCACCCCCGGAGCGTCTGGTGTGCCTCTGCCTTCCAGGGACGCCTTCTGGCCGCCTGGCCGCTCAGGCAGGCGGGGAGCGCCCCATCGGATGCTGGCTGTGGTGGGAGGGGCCTGAGGAGGTGGGGCTTGCAGCTGTGCCAGGCGGGGGCGGAGATAGCCGCGAACGCCACGAGCGACAAAAGGAGAAGGCGGAGCGGGAGGCGAAAAGCCTAGAGCACCCGGGCTTCCCTAAGAGGTCTCCCATCCAAGTTCTAACCAGGCCCGACCCTGCTTAGCTTCCGCGATCGCGGCGAGATCGGGGCGAGATCGGGCCCTTCTAGGCTGCTTCGGCAGTAGATGCCGGCGGGGTGGCGGGCTGCCTCTTGAGGCGCAGCTCAGCAGGCGCTTGGGCCTTACCGTCAGCCCGGCGGCCCGCCCGTCCCGGCAGGGCCCCGCCGCCCGCCTAGGCAGGGGAACGGAGGTCTCGGGCACCTGGGGGTGGCGGAGGTGCTGGCGACCACCCCGCCCAGGGCGGGCGGGAGCCAGCAAACTTGTGGGAGCTAGGCGCCACGCCCCAGATCCCGCAGGCCGCTCACGGGGAAGTGGCCCAGGAGGCTTCCGGGCCCGGAGACCGCGGGCCCTTGGGCATCCCCCCTGCCCGCCCACGCTGCGCTAGGCGCAGCTCAGACGCAGACCGGACCGGCCCTTCCGCCCGACAGAAGCTGGCCCGAAGCCACTGGGAGCCACCATTGAGTTGGCACGGCCCCTAAGAGCCAGAACGCCACCCTCGCCCCCACGCCACCGTCCGAGCTCAGGACCCCGCCCCAGGTGGCCGGCAGGCCCGGGGAAGCGGCCTGGGCCCTCGATCCCGCTCCCGCCCCCGGCCACGGCGAAACGGCGGAGGGGCGGCTTTTTCCGTGTGGAGCTGTGGAGAGCCACCCCGGCAGACAGGTGGCGGCGCCGGGGCTGGGCTGCAGTGGGGGCGGCCAGGTGCAGGTCGAGGGGCTCGCGGGCCGCACGGACGGCCCCCGGGTCCGCGGCCACGTCTGGTTCCCTTCAGGCCACCCCCGGAGCGTCTGGTGTGCCTCTGCCTTCCAGGGACGCCTTCTGGCCGCCTGGCCGCTCAGGCAGGCGGGGAGCGCCCCATCAGACGCTGGCTGTGGTGGGAGGGGCCTGAGGAGGTGGGGCTTGCAGCTGTGCCGGGCGGGGGCGGAGATAGCCGCGAACGCCGCGAGCGACAAAAGGAGAAGGCGGAGCGGGAGGCGAAAAGCCTAGAGCACCCGGGCTTCCCTAAGAGGTCTCCCATCCAAGTTCTAACCAGGCCCGACCCTGCCTAGCTTCCGCGATCGCGGCGAGATCGGGCCCTTCTAGGCTGCTTCGGCAGTAGATGCCGGCGGGGTGGCGGGCTGCCTCTTGAGGCGCAGCTCAGCAGGCGCTTGGGCCTTACTGTCAGCCTGGCGGCCCGCCCGTCCCGGCAGGGCCCCGCCGCCCGCCTAGGCAGGGGAACGGAGGTCTCGGGCACCTGGGGGTGGCGGAGGTGCTGGCGACCACCCCGCCCAGGGCGGGCGGGAGCCAGCAAACTTGTGGGAGCTAGGCGCCACGCCCCAGATCCCGCAGGCCGCTCACGGGGAAGTGGCCCAGGAGGCTTCCGGGCCCGGAGACCGCGGGCCCTTGGGCATCCCCCCTGCCCGCCCACGCTGCGCTAGGCGCAGCTCAGACGCAGACCGGACCGGCCCTCCCGCCCGACAGAAGCTGGCCCGAAGCCACTGGGAGCCACCATTGAGTTGGCACGGCCCCTAAGACCCAGCAACGCCACCCTCGCCCCCACGCCACCGTCCGAGCTCAGGACCCCGCCCCAGGTGGCCGGCAGGCCCGGGGAAGCGGCCTGGGCCCTCGATCCCGCTCCCGCCCCCGGCCTTGGCGAAACGGCGGAGGGGCGGCTTTTTCCGTATGGAGCTGTGGAGGGCCACCCCGGCAGACAGGTGGCGGCGCCGGGGCTGGGCTGCAGTGGGGGCGGCCAGGTGCAGGTCGAGGGGCTCGCGGGCCGCACGGACGGCCCCCGGGTCCGCGGCCACGTCTGGTTCCCTTCAGGCCACCCCCGGAGCGTCTGGTGTGCCTCTGCCTTCCAGGGACGCCTTCTGGCCGCCTGGCCGCTCAGGCAGGCGGGGAGCGCCCCATCGGACGCTGGCTGTGGTGGGAGGGGCCTGAGGAGGTGGGGCTTGCAGCTGTGCCGGGCGGGGGCGGAGATAGCCGGAACGCCGCGAGCGACAAAAGGAGAAGGCGGAGCGGGAGGCGAAAAGCCTAGAGCACCCGGGCTTCCCTAAGAGGTCTCCCATCCAAGTTCTAACCAGGCCCGACCCTGCTTAGCTTCCGCGATCGCGGCGAGATCGGGGCGAGATCGGGCCCTTCTAGGCTGCTTCGGCAGTAGATGCCGGCGGGGTGGCGGGCTGCCTCTTGAGGCGCAGCTCAGCAGGCGCTTGGGCCTTACCGTCAGCCCGGCGGCCCGCCCGTCCCGGCAGGGCCCCGCCGCCCGCCTAGGCAGGGGAACGGAGGTCTCGGGCACCTGGGGGTGGCGGAGGTGCTGGCGACCACCCCGCCCAGGGCGGGCGGGAGCCAGCAAACTTGTGGGAGCTAGGCGCCACGCCCCAGATCCCGCAGGCCGCTCACGGGGAAGTGGCCCAGGAGGCTTCCGGGCCCGGAGACCGCGGGCCCTTGGGCATCCCCCCTGCCCGCCCACGCTGCGCTAGGCGCAGCTCAGACGCAGACCGGACCGGCCCTTCCGCCCGACAGAAGCTGGCCCGAAGCCACTGGGAGCCACCATTGAGTTGGCACGGCCCCTAAGAGCCAGAACGCCACCCTCGCCCCCACGCCACCGTCCGAGCTCAGGACCCCGCCCCAGGTGGCCGGCAGGCCCGGGGAAGCGGCCTGGGCCCTCGATCCCGCTCCCGCCCCCGGCCACGGCGAAACGGCGGAGGGGCGGCTTTTTCCGTGTGGAGCTGTGGAGAGCCACCCCGGCAGACAGGTGGCGGCGCCGGGGCTGGGCTGCAGTGGGGGCGGCCAGGTGCAGGTCGAGGGGCTCGCGGGCCGCACGGACGGCCCCCGGGTCCGCGGCCACGTCTGGTTCCCTTCAGGCCACCCCCGGAGCGTCTGGTGTGCCTCTGCCTTCCAGGGACGCCTTCTGGCCGCCTGGCCGCTCAGGCAGGCGGGGAGCGCCCCATCAGACGCTGGCTGTGGTGGGAGGGGCCTGAGGAGGTGGGGCTTGCCGCTGTGCCGGGCGGGGGCGGAGATAGCCGCGAACGACAAAAGGAGAAGGCGGAGCGGGAGGCGAAAAGCCTAGAGCACCCGGGCTTCCCTAAGAGGTCTCCCATCCAAGTTCTAACCAGGCCCGACCCTGCTTAGCTTCCGCGATCGCGGCGAGATCGGGCCCTTCTAGGCTGCTTCGGCAGTAGATGCCGGCGGGGTGGCGGGCTGCCTCTTGAGGCGCAGCTCAGCAGGCGCTTGGGCCTTACCGTCAGCCCAGCGGCCCGCCCGTCCCGGCAGGGCCCCGCCGCCCGCCTAGGCAGGGGAACGGAGGTCTCGGGCACCTGGGGGTGGCGGAGGTGCTGGCGACCACCCCGCCCAGGGCGGGCGGGAGCCAGCAAACTTTTGGGAGCTAGGCGCCACGCCCCAGATCCCGCAGGCCGCTCACGGGGAAGTGGCCCAGGAGGCTTCCGGGCCCGGAGACCGCGGGCCCTTGGGCATCCCCCCTGCCCGCCCACGCTGCGCTAGGCGCAGCTCAGACGCAGACCGGACCGGCCCTCCCGCCCGACAGAAGCTGGCCCGAAGCCACTGGGAGCCACCATTGAGTTGGCACGGTCCCTAAGACCCAGCAACGCCACCCTCGCCCCCACGCCACCGTCCGAGCTCAGGACCCCGCCCCAGGTGGCCGGCAGGCCCGGGGAAGCGGCCTGGGCCCTCGATCCCGCTCCCGCCCCCGGCCTTGGCGAAACGGCGGAGGGGCGGCTTTTTCCGTATGGAGCTGTGGAGGGCCACCCCGGCAGACAGGTGGCGGCGCCGGGGCTGGGCTGCAGTGGGGGCGGCCAGGTGCAGGTCGAGGGGCTCGCGGGCCGCACGGACGGCCCCCGGGTCCGCGGCCACGTCTGGTTCCCTTCAGGCCACCCCCGGAGCGTCTGGTGTGCCTCTGCCTTCCAGGGACGCCTTCTGGCCGCCTGGCCGCTCAGGCAGGCGGGGAGCGCCCCATCGGACGCTGGCTGTGGTGGGAGGGGCCTGAGGAGGTGGGGCTTGCAGCTGTGCCGGGCGGGGGCGGAGATAGCCGCGAACGCCGCGAGCGACAAAAGGAGAAGGCGGAGCGGGAGGCGAAAAGCCTAGAGCACCCGGGCTTCCCTAAGAGGTCTCCCATCCAAGTTCTAACCAGGCCCGACCCTGCTTAGCTTCCGCGATCGCGGCGAGATCGGGCCCTTCTAGGCTGCTTCGGCAGTAGATGCCGGCGGGGTGGCGGGCTGCCTCTTGAGGCGCAGCTCAGCAGGCGCTTGGGCCTTACCGTCAGCCCGGCGGCCCGCCCGTCCCGGCAGGGCCCCGCCGCCCGCCTAGGCAGGGGAACGGAGGTCTCGGGCACCTGGGGGTGGCGGAGGTGCTGGCGACCACCCCGCCCAGGGCGGGCGGGAGCCAGCAAACTTGTGGGAGCTAGGCGCCACGCCCCAGATCCCGCAGGCCGCTCACGGGGAAGTGGCCCAGGAGGCTTCCGGGCCCGGAGACCGCGGGCCCTTGGGCATCCCACCTGCCCGCCCACGCTGCGCTAGGCGCAGCTCAGACGCAGACCGGACCGGCCCTCCCGCCCGACAGAAGCTGGCCCGAAGCCACTGGGAGCCACCATTGAGTTGGCACGGCCCCTAAGAGCCAGCAACGCCACCCTCGCCCCCACGCCACCGTCCGAGCTCAGGACCCCGCCCCAGGTGGCCGGCAGGCCCGGGGAAGCGGCCTGGGCCCTCGATCCCGCTCCCGCCCCCGGCCACGGCAAAACGGCGGAGGGGCGGCTTTTTCCGTGTGGAGCTGTGGAGAGCCACCCCGGCAGACAGGTGGCGGCGCCGGGGCTGGGCTGCAGTGGGGGCGGCCAGGTGCAGGTCGAGGGGCTCGCGGGCCGCACGGACGGCCCCCGGGTCCGCGGCCACGTCTGGTTCCCTTCAGGCCACCCCCGGAGCGTCTGGTGTGCCTCTGCCTTCCAGGGACGCCTTCTGGCCGCCTGGCCGCTCAGGCAGGCGGGGAGCGCCCCATCAGACGCTGGCTGTGGTGGGAGGGGCCTGAGGAGGTGGGGCTTGCAGCTGTGCCGGGCGGGGGCGGAGATAGCCGCGAACGCCGCGAGCGACAAAAGGAGAAGGCGGAGCGGGAGGCGAAAAGCCTAGAGCACCCGGGCTTCCCTAAGAGGTCTCCCATCCAAGTTCTAACCAGGCCCGACCCTGCTTAGCTTCCGCGATCGCGGCGAGATCGGGCCCTTCTAGGCTGCTTCGGCAGTAGATGCCGGCGGGGTGGCGGGCTGCCTCTTGAGGCGCAGCTCAGCAGGCGCTTGGGCCTTACCGTCAGCCCGGCGGCCCGCCCGTCCCGGCAGGGCCCCGCCGCCCGCCTAGGCAGGGGAACGGAGGTCTCGGGCACCTGGGGGTGGCGGAGGTGCTGGCGACCACCCCGCCCAGGGCGGGCGGGAGCCAGCAAACTTGTGGGAGCTAGGCGCCACGCCCCAGATCCCGCAGGCCACTCACGGGGAAGTGGCCCAGGAGGCTTCCGGGCCCGGAGACCGCGGGCCCTTGGGCATCCCCCCTGCCCGCCCACGCTGCGCTAGGCGCAGCTCAGACGCAGACCGGACCGGCCCTCCCGCCCGACAGAAGCTGGCCCGAAGCCACTGGGAGCCACCATTGAGTTGGCACGGCCCCTAAGACCCAGCAACGCCACCCTCGCCCCCACGCCACCGTCCGAGCTCAGGACCCCGCCCCAGGTGGCCGGCAGGCCCGGGGAAGCGGCCTGGGCCCTCGATCCCGCTCCCGCCCCCGGCCACGGCGAAACGGCGGAGGGGCGGCTTTTTCCGTATGGAGCTGTGGAGGGCCACCCCGGCAGACAGGTGGCGGCGCCGGGGCTGGGCTGCAGTGGGGGCGGCCAGGTGCAGGTCGAGGGGCTCGCGGGCCGCACGGACGGCCCCCGGGTCCGCGGCCACGTCTGGTTCCCTTCAGGCCACCCCCGGAGCGTCTGGTGTGCCTCTGCCTTCCAGGGACGCCTTCTGGCCGCCTGGCCGCTCAGGCAGGCGGGGAGCGCCCCATCGGACGCTGGCTGTGGTGGGAGGGGCCTGAGGAGGTGGGGCTTGCAGCTGTGCCGGGCGGGGGCGGAGATAGCCGCGAACGCCGCGAGCGACAAAAGGAGAAGGCGGAGCGGGAGGCGAAAAGCCTAGAGCACCCGGGCTTCCCTAAGAGGTCTCCCATCCAAGTTCTAACCAGGCCCGACCCTGCTTAGCTTCCGCGATCGCGGCGAGATCGGGCCCTTCTAGGCTGCTTCGGCAGTAGATGCCGGCGGGGTGGCGGGCTGCCTCTTGAGGCGCAGCTCAGCAGGCGCTTGGGCCTTACCGTCAGCCCGGCGGCCCGCCCGTCCCGGCAGGGCCCCGCCGCCCGCCTAGGCAGGGGAACGGAGGTCTCGGGCACCTGGGGGTGGCGGAGGTGCTGGCGACCACCCCGCCCAGGGCGGGCGGGAGCCAGCAAACTTGTGGGAGCTAGGCGCCACGCCCCAGATCCCGCAGGCCACTCACGGGGAAGTGGCCCAGGAGGCTTCCGGGCCCGGAGACCGCGGGCCCTTGGGCATCCCCCCTGCCCGCCCACGCTGCGCTAGGCGCAGCTCAGACGCAGACCGGACCGGCCCTCCCGCCCGACAGAAGCTGGCCCGAAGCCACTGGGAGCCACCATTGAGTTGGCACGGCCCCTAAGACCCAGCAACGCCACCCTCGCCCCCACGCCACCGTCCGAGCTCAGGACCCCGCCCCAGGTGGCCGGCAGGCCCGGGGAAGCGGCCTGGGCCCTCGATCCCGCTCCCGCCCCCGGCCACGGCGAAACGGCGGAGGGGCGGCTTTTTCCGTATGGAGCTGTGGAGGGCCACCCCGGCAGACAGGTGGCGGCGCCGGGGCTGGGCTGCAGTGGGGGCGGCCAGGTGCAGGTCGAGGGGCTCGCGGGCCGCACGGACGGCCCCCGGGTCCGCGGCCACGTCTGGTTCCCT
This sequence comes from Delphinus delphis, assembly GCF_949987515.2. NCBI lineage: Eukaryota > Metazoa > Chordata > Mammalia > Artiodactyla > Delphinidae > Delphinus > Delphinus delphis. The sequence goes on from NW_027192826.1 coordinate 116,212, forward strand.
TCAGGCCACCCCCGGAGCGTCTGGTGTGCCTCTGCCTTCCAGGGACGCCTTCTGGCCGCCTGGCCGCTCAGGCAGGCGGGGAGCGCCCCATCAGACGCTGGCTGTGGTGGGAGGGGCCTGAGGAGGTGGGGCTTGCAGCTGTGCCGGGCGGGGGCGGAGATAGCCGCGAACGCCGCGAGCGACAAAAGGAGAAGGCGGAGCGGGAGGCGAAAAGCCTAGAGCACCCGGGCTTCCCTAAGAGGTCTCCCATCCAAGTTCTAACCAGGCCCGACCCTGCCTAGCTTCCGCGATCGCGGCGAGATCGGGCCCTTCTAGGCTGCTTCGGCAGTAGATGCCGGCGGGGTGGCGGGCTGCCTCTTGAGGCGCAGCTCAGCAGGCGCTTGGGCCTTACCGTCAGCCCGGCGGCCCGCCCGTCCCGGCAGGGCCCCGCCGCCCGCCTAGGCAGGGGAACGGAGGTCTCGGGCACCTGGGGGTGGCGGAGGTGCTGGCGACCACCCCGCCCAGGGCGGGCGGGAGCCAGCAAACTTGTGGGAGCTAGGCGCCACGCCCCAGATCCCGCAGGCCGCTCACGGGGAAGTGGCCCAGGAGGCTTCCGGGCCCGGAGACCGCGGGCCCTTGGGCATCCCCCCTGCCCGCCCACGCTGCGCTAGGCGCAGCTCAGACGCAGACCGGACCGGCCCTCCCGCCCGACAGAAGCTGGCCCGAAGCCACTGGGAGCCACCATTGAGTTGGCACGGCCCCTAAGACCCAGCAACGCCACCCTCGCCCCCACGCCACCGTCCGAGCTCAGGACCCTGCCCCAGGTGGCCGGCAGGCCCGGGGAAGCGGCCTGGGCCCTCGATCCCGCTCCCGCCCCCGGTCACCGCGAAACGGCGGAGGGGCGGCTTTTTCCGTGTGGAGCTGTGGAGAGCCACCCCGGCAGACAGGTGGCGGCGCCGGGGCTGGGCTGCAGTGGGGGCGGCCAGGTGCAGGTCGAGGGGCTCGCGGGCCGCACGGACGGCCCCCGGGTCCGCGGCCACGTCTGGTTCCCTTCAGGCCACCCCCGGAGCGTCTGGTGTGCCTCTGCCTTCCAGGGACGCCTTCTGGCCGCCTGGCCACTCAGGCAGGCGGGGAGCGCCCCATCAGACGCTGGCTGTGGTGGGAGGGGCCTGAGGAGGTGGGGCTTGCAGCTGTGCCGGGCGGGGGCGGAGATAGCCGCGAACGACAAAAGGAGAAGGCGGAGCGGGAGGCGAAAAGCCTAGAGCACCCGGGCTTCCCTAAGAGGTCTCCCATCCAAGTTCTAACCAGGCCCGACCCTGCTTAGCTTCCGCGATCGCGGCGAGATCGGGCCCTTCTAGGCTGCTTCGGCAGTAGATGCCGGCGGGGTGGCGGGCTGCCTCTTGAGGCGCAGCTCAGCAGGCGCTTGGGCCTTACCGTCAGCCCAGCGGCCCGCCCGTCCCGGCAGGGCCCCGCCGCCCGCCTAGGCAGGGGAACGGAGGTCTCGGGCACCTGGGGGTGGCGGAGGTGCTGGCGACCACCCCGCCCAGGGCGGGCGGGAGCCAGCAAACTTGTGGGAGCTAGGCGCCACGCCCCAGATCCCGCAGGCCGCTCACGCGGAAGTGGCCCAGGAGGCTTCCGGGCCCGGAGACCGCGGGCCCTTGGGCATCCCACCTGCCCGCCCACGCTGTGCTAGGCGCAGCTCAGACGCAGACCGGACCGGCCCTCCCGCCCGACAGAAGCTGGCCCGAAGCCACTGGGAGCCACCATTGAGTTGGCACGGCCCCTAAGAGCCAGCAACGCCACCCTCGCCCCCACGCCACCGTCCGAGCTCAGGACCCCGCCCCAGGTGGCCGGCAGGCCCGGGGAAGCGGCCTGGGCCCTCGATCCCGCTCCCGCCCCCGGCCACGGCAAAACGGCGGAGGGGCGGCTTTTTCCGTGTGGAGCTGTGGAGAGCCACCCCGGCAGACAGGTGGCGGCGCCGGGGCTGGGCTGCAGTGGGGGCGGCCAGGTGCAGGTCGAGGGGCTCGCGGGCCGCACGGACGGCCCCCGGGTCCGCGGCCACGTCTGGTTCCCTTCAGGCCACCCCCGGAGCGTCTGGTGTGCCTCTGCCTTCCAGTGACGCCTTCTGGCCGCCTGGCCGCTCAGGCAGGCGGGGAGCGCCCCATCGGACGCTGGCTGTGGTGGGAGGGGCCTGAGGAGGTGGGGCTTGCAGCTGTGCCGGGCGGGGGCGGAGATAGCCGCGAACGCCGCGAGCGACAAAAGGAGAAGGCGGAGCGGGAGGCGAAAAGCCTAGAGCACCCGGGCTTCCCTAAGAGGTCTCCCATCCAAGTTCTAACCAGGCCCGACCCTGCTTAGCTTCCGCGATCGCGGCGAGATCGGGCCCTTCTAGGCTGCTTCGGCAGTAGATGCCGGCGGGGTGGCGGGCTGCCTCTTGAGGCGCAGCTCAGCAGGCGCTTGGGCCTTACCGTCAGCCCGGCGGCCCGCCCGTCCCGGCAGGGCCCCGCCGCCCGCCTAGGCAGGGGAACGGAGGTCTCGGGCACCTGGGGGTGGCGGAGGTGCTGGCGACCACCCCGCCCAGGGCGGGCGGGAGCCAGCAAACTTGTGGGAGCTAGGCGCCACGCCCCAGATCCCGCAGGCCACTCACGGGGAAGTGGCCCAGGAGGCTTCCGGGCCCGGAGACCGCGGGCCCTTGGGCATCCCCCCTGCCCGCCCACGCTGCGCTAGGCGCAGCTCAGACGCAGACCGGACCGGCCCTCCCGCCCGACAGAAGCTGGCCCGAAGCCACTGGGAGCCACCATTGAGTTGGCACGGCCCCTAAGACCCAGCAACGCCACCCTCGCCCCCACGCCACCGTCCGAGCTCAGGACCCCGCCCCAGGTGGCCGGCAGGCCCGGGGAAGCGGCCTGGGCCCTCGATCCCGCTCCCGCCCCCGGCCACGGCGAAACGGCGGAGGGGCGGCTTTTTCCGTATGGAGCTGTGGAGGGCCACCCCGGCAGACAGGTGGCGGCGCCGGGGCTGGGCTGCAGTGGGGGCGGCCAGGTGCAGGTCGAGGGGCTCGCGGGCCGCACGGACGGCCCCCGGGTCCGCGGCCACGTCTGGTTCCCTTCAGGCCACCCCCGGAGCGTCTGGTGTGCCTCTGCCTTCCAGGGACGCCTTCTGGCCGCCTGGCCGCTCAGGCAGGCGGGGAGCGCCCCATCAGACGCTGGCTGTGGTGGGAGGGGCCTGAGGAGGTGGGGCTTGCAGCTGTGCCGGGCGGGGGCGGAGATAGCCGCGAACGACAAAAGGAGAAGGCGGAGCGGGAGGCGAAAAGCCTAGAGCACCCGGGCTTCCCTAAGAGGTCTCCCATCCAAGTTCTAACCAGGCCCGACCCTGCTTAGCTTCCGCGATCGCGGCGAGATCGGGCCCTTCTAGGCTGCTTCGGCAGTAGATGCCGGCGGGGTGGCGGGCTGCCTCTTGAGGCGCAGCTCAGCAGGCGCTTGGGCCTTACCGTCAGCCCGGCGGCCCGCCCGTCCCGGCAGGGCCCCGCCGCCCGCCTAGGCAGGGGAACGGAGGTCTCGGGCACCTGGGGGTGGCGGAGGTGCTGGCGACCACCCCGCCCAGGGCGGGCGGGAGCCAGCAAACTTTTGGGAGCTAGGCGCCACGCCCCAGATCCCGCAGGCCGCTCACGGGGAAGTGGCCCAGGAGGCTTCCGGGCCCGGAGACCGCGGGCCCTTGGGCATCCCACCTGCCCGCCCACGCTGCGCTAGGCGCAGCTCAGACGCAGACCGGACCGGCCCTCCCGCCCGACAGAAGCTGGCCCGAAGCCACTGGGAGCCACCATTGAGTTGGCACGGCCCCTAAGACCCAGCAACGCCACCCTCGCCCCCACGCCACCGTCCGAGCTCAGGACCCCGCCCCAGGTGGCCGGCAGGCCCGGGGAAGCGGCCTGGGCCCTCGATCCCGCTCCCGCCCCCGGCCACGGCGAAACGGCGGAGGGGCGGCTTTTTCCGTGTGGAGCTGAGAGCCACCCCGGCAGACAGGTGGCGGCGCCGGGGCTGGGCTGCAGTGGGGGCGGCCAGGTGCAGGTCGAGGGGCTCGCGGGCCGCACGGACGGCCCCCGGGTCCGCGGCCACGTCTGGTTCCCTTCAGGCCACCCCCGGAGCGTCTGGTGTGCCTCTGCCTTCCAGGGACGCCTTCTGGCCGCCTGGCCGCTCAGGCAGGCGGGGAGCGCCCCATCAGACGCTGGCTGTGGTGGGAGGGGCCTGAGGAGGTGGGGCTTGCAGCTGTGCCGGGCGGGGGCGGAGATAGCCGCGAACGCCGCGAGCGACAAAAGGAGAAGGCGGAGCGGGAGGCGAAAAGCCTAGAGCACCCGGGCTTCCCTAAGAGGTCTCCCATCCAAGTTCTAACCAGGCCCGACCCTGCCTAGCTTCCGCGATCGCGGCGAGATCGGGCCCTTCTAGGCTGCTTCGGCAGTAGATGCCGGCGGGGTGGCGGGCTGCCTCTTGAGGCGCAGCTCAGCAGGCGCTTGGGCCTTACCGTCAGCCCGGCGGCCCGCCCGTCCCGGCAGGGCCCCGCCGCCCGCCTAGGCAGGGGAACGGAGGTCTCGGGCACCTGGGGGTGGCGGAGGTGCTGGCGACCACCCCGCCCAGGGCGGGCGGGAGCCAGCAAACTTGTGGGAGCTAGGCGCCACGCCCCAGATCCCGCAGGCCGCTCACGGGGAAGTGGCCCAGGAGGCTTCCGGGCCCGGAGACCGCGGGCCCTTGGGCATCCCCCCTGCCCGCCCACGCTGCGCTAGGCGCAGCTCAGACGCAGACCGGACCGGCCCTCCCGCCCGACAGAAGCTGGCCCGAAGCCACTGGGAGCCACCATTGAGTTGGCACGGCCCCTAAGACCCAGCAACGCCACCCTCGCCCCCACGCCACCGTCCGAGCTCAGGACCCTGCCCCAGGTGGCCGGCAGGCCCGGGGAAGCGGCCTGGGCCCTCGATCCCGCTCCCGCCCCCGGTCACCGCGAAACGGCGGAGGGGCGGCTTTTTCCGTGTGGAGCTGTGGAGAGCCACCCCGGCAGACAGGTGGCGGCGCCGGGGCTGGGCTGCAGTGGGGGCGGCCAGGTGCAGGTCGAGGGGCTCGCGGGCCGCACGGACGGCCCCCGGGTCCGCGGCCACGTCTGGTTCCCTTCAGGCCACCCCCGGAGCGTCTGGTGTGCCTCTGCCTTCCAGGGACGCCTTCTGGCCGCCTGGCCACTCAGGCAGGCGGGGAGCGCCCCATCAGACGCTGGCTGTGGTGGGAGGGGCCTGAGGAGGTGGGGCTTGCAGCTGTGCCGGGCGGGGGCGGAGATAGCCGCGAACGACAAAAGGAGAAGGCGGAGCGGGAGGCGAAAAGCCTAGAGCACCCGGGCTTCCCTAAGAGGTCTCCCATCCAAGTTCTAACCAGGCCCGACCCTGCTTAGCTTCCGCGATCGCGGCGAGATCGGGCCCTTCTAGGCTGCTTCGGCAGTAGATGCCGGCGGGGTGGCGGGCTGCCTCTTGAGGCGCAGCTCAGCAGGCGCTTGGGCCTTACCGTCAGCCCAGCGGCCCGCCCGTCCCGGCAGGGCCCCGCCGCCCGCCTAGGCAGGGGAACGGAGGTCTCGGGCACCTGGGGGTGGCGGAGGTGCTGGCGACCACCCCGCCCAGGGCGGGCGGGAGCCAGCAAACTTTTGGGAGCTAGGCGCCACGCCCCAGATCCCGCAGGCCGCTCACGGGGAAGTGGCCCAGGAGGCTTCCGGGCCCGGAGACCGCGGGCCCTTGGGCATCCCCCCTGCCCGCCCACGCTGCGCTAGGCGCAGCTCAGACGCAGACCGGACCGGCCCTCCCGCCCGACAGAAGCTGGCCCGAAGCCACTGGGAGCCACCATTGAGTTGGCACGGTCCCTAAGACCCAGCAACGCCACCCTCGCCCCCACGCCACCGTCCGAGCTCAGGACCCCGCCCCAGGTGGCCGGCAGGCCCGGGGAAGCGGCCTGGGCCCTCGATCCCGCTCCCGCCCCCGGCCACGGCGAAACGGCGGAGGGGCGGCTTTTTCCGTATGGAGCTGTGGAGGGCCACCCCGGCAGACAGGTGGCGGCGCCGGGGCTGGGCTGCAGTGGGGGCGGCCAGGTGCAGGTCGAGGGGCTCGCGGGCCGCACGGACGGCCCCCGGGTCCGCGGCCACGTCTGGTTCCCTTCAGGCCACCCCCGGAGCGTCTGGTGTGCCTCTGCCTTCCAGGGACGCCTTCTGGCCGCCTGGCCGCTCAGGCAGGCAGGGAGCGCCCAATCGGACGCTGGCTGTGGTGGGAGGGGCCTGAGGAGGTGGGGCTTGCAGCTGTGCCGGGCGGGGGCGGAGATAGCCGCGAACGCCGCGAGCGACAAAAGGAGAAGGCGGAGCGGGAGGCGAAAAGCCTAGAGCACCCGGGCTTCCCTAAGAGGTCTCCCATCCAAGTTCTAACCAGGCCCGACCCTGCTTAGCTTCCGCGATCGCGGCGAGATCGGGCCCTTCTAGGCTGCTTCGGCAGTAGATGCCGGCGGGGTGGCGGGCTGCCTCTTGAGGCGCAGCTCAGCAGGCGCTTGGGCCTTACCGTCAGCCCGGCGGCCCGCCCGTCCCGGCAGGGCCCCGCCGCCCGCCTAGGCAGGGGAACGGAGGTCTCGGGCACCTGGGGGTGGCGGAGGTGCTGGCGACCACCCCGCCCAGGGCGGGCGGGAGCCAGCAAACTTGTGGGAGCTAGGCGCCACGCCCCAGATCCCGCAGGCCGCTCACGCGGAAGTGGCCCAGGAGGCTTCCGGGCCCGGAGACCGCGGGCCCTTGGGCATCCCACCTGCCCGCCCACGCTGCGCTAGGCGCAGCTCAGACGCAGACCGGACCGGCCCTCCCGCCCGACAGAAGCTGGCCCGAAGCCACTGGGAGCCACCATTGAGTTGGCACGGCCCCTAAGAGCCAGCAACGCCACCCTCGCCCCCACGCCACCGTCCGAGCTCAGGACCCCGCCCCAGGTGGCCGGCAGGCCCGGGGAAGCGGCCTGGGCCCTCGATCCCGCTCCCGCCCCCGGCCACGGCGAAACGGCGGAGGGGCGGCTTTTTCCGTGTGGAGCTGTGGAGAGCCACCCCGGCAGACAGGTGGCGGCGCCGGGGCTGGGCTGCAGTGGGGGCGGCCAGGTGCAGGTCGAGGGGCTCGCGGGCCGCACGGACGGCCCCCGGGTCCGCGGCCACGTCTGGTTCCCTTCAGGCCACCCCCGGAGCGTCTGGTGTGCCTCTGCCTTCCAGGGACGCCTTCTGGCCGCCTGGCCGCTCAGGCAGGCGGGGAGCGCCCCATCAGACGCTGGCTGTGGTGGGAGGGGCCTGAGGAGGTGGGGCTTGCAGCTGTGCCGGGCGGGGGCGGAGATAGCTGCGAACGCCGCGAGCGACAAAAGGAGAAGGCGGAGCGGGAGGCGAAAAGCCTAGAGCACCCGGGCTTCCCTAAGAGGTCTCCCATCCAAGTTCTAACCAGGCCCAACCCTGCCAGGCTTCCGCGATCGCGGCGAGATCAGGCCCTTCTAGGCTGCTTCGGCAGTAGATGCCGGCGGGGTGGCGGGCTGCCTCTTGAGGCGCAGCTCAGCAGGCGCTTGGGCCTTACCGTCAGCCCGGCGGCCCGCCCGTCCCGGCAGGGCCCCGCCGCCCGCCTAGGCAGGGGAACGGAGGTCTCGGGCACCTGGGGGTGGCGGAGGTGCTGGCGACCACCCCGCCCAGGGCGGGCGGGAGCCAGCAAACTTGTGGGAGCTAGGCACCACGCCCCAGATCCCGCAGGCCACTCACGGGGAAGTGGCCCAGGAGGCTTCCGGGCCCGGAGACCGCGGGCCCTTGGGCATCCCCCCTGCCCGCCCACGCTGCGCTAGGCGCAGCTCAGACGCAGACCGGACCGGCCCTCCCGCCCGACAGAAGCTGGCCCGAAGCCACTGGGAGCCACCATTGAGTTGGCACGGCCCCTAAGACCCAGCAACGCCACCCTCGCCCCCACGCCACCGTCCGAGCTCAGGACCCCGCCCCAGGTGGCCGGCAGGCCCGGGGAAGCGGCCTGGGCCCTCGATCCCGCTCCCGCCCCCGGCCACGGCGAAACGGCGGAGGGGCGGCTTTTTCCGTATGGAGCTGTGGAGGGCCACCCCGGCAGACAGGTGGCGGCGCCGGGGCTGGGCTGCAGTGGGGGCGGCCAGGTGCAGGTCGAGGGGCTCGCGGGCCGCACAGACGGCCCCCGGGTCCGCGGCCACGTCTGGTTCCCTTCAGGCCACCCCCGGAGCGTCTGGTGTGCCTCTGCCTTCCAGGGACGCCTTCTGGCCGCCTGGCCGCTCAGGCAGGCGGGGAGCGCCCCATCAGACGCTGGCTGTGGTGGGAGGGGCCTGAGGAGGTGGGGCTTGCAGCTGTGCCGGGCGGGGGCGGAGATAGCCGCGAACGACAAAAGGAGAAGGCGGAGCGGGAGGCGAAAAGCCTAGAGCACCCGGGCTTCCCTAAGAGGTCTCCCATCCAAGTTCTAACCAGGCCCGACCCTGCTTAGCTTCCGCGATCGCGGCGAGATCGGGCCCTTCTAGGCTGCTTCGGCAGTAGATGCCGGCGGGGTGGCGGGCTGCCTCTTGAGGCGCAGCTCAGCAGGCGCTTGGGCCTTACCGTCAGCCCGGCGGCCCGCCCGTCCCGGCAGGGCCCCGCCGCCCGCCTAGGCAGGGGAACGGAGGTCTCGGGCACCTGGGGGTGGCGGAGGTGCTGGCGACCACCCCGCCCAGGGCGGGCGGGAGCCAGCAAACTTTTGGGAGCTAGGCGCCACGCCCCAGATCCCGCAGGCCGCTCACGGGGAAGTGGCCCAGGAGGCTTCCGGGCCCGGAGACCGCGGGCCCTTGGGCATCCCACCTGCCCGCCCACGCTGCGCTAGGCGCAGCTCAGACGCAGACCGGACCGGCCCTCCCGCCCGACAGAAGCTGGCCCGAAGCCACTGGGAGCCACCATTGAGTTGGCACGGCCCCTAAGAGCCAGCAACGCCACCCTCGCCCCCACGCCACCGTCCGAGCTCAGGACCCCGCCCCAGGTGGCCGGCAGGCCCGGGGAAGCGGCCTGGGCCCTCGATCCCGCTCCCGCCCCCGGCCACGGCGAAACGGCGGAGGGGCGGCTTTTTCCGTGTGGAGCTGTGGAGAGCCACCCCGGCAGACAGGTGGCGGCGCCGGGGCTGGGCTGCAGTGGGGGCGGCCAGGTGCAGGTCGAGGGGCTCGCGGGCCGCACGGACGGCCCCCGGGTCCGCGGCCACGTCTGGTTCCCTTCAGGCCACCCCCGGAGCGTCTGGTGTGCCTCTGCCTTCCAGGGACGCCTTCTGGCCGCCTGGCCGCTCAGGCAGGCGGGGAGCGCCCCATCAGACGCTGGCTGTGGTGGGAGGGGCCTGAGGAGGTGGGGCTTGCAGCTGTGCCGGGCGGGGGCGGAGATAGCCGCGAACGCCGCGAGCGACAAAAGGAGAAGGCGGAGCGGGAGGCGAAAAGCCTAGAGCACCCGGGCTTCCCTAAGAGGTCTCCCATCCAAGTTCTAACCAGGCCCGACCCTGCCTAGCTTCCGCGATCGCGGCGAGATCGGGCCCTTCTAGGCTGCTTCGGCAGTAGATGCCGGCGGGGTGGCGGGCTGCCTCTTGAGGCGCAGCTCAGCAGGCGCTTGGGCCTTACTGTCAGCCTGGCGGCCCGCCCGTCCCGGCAGGGCCCCGCCGCCCGCCTAGGCAGGGGAACGGAGGTCTCGGGCACCTGGGGGTGGCGGAGGTGCTGGCGACCACCCCGCCCAGGGCGGGCGGGCGCCAGCAAACTTGTGGGAGCTAGGCGCCACGCCCCAGATCCCGCAGGCCGCTCACGGGGAAGTGGCCCAGGAGGCTTCCGGGCCCGGAGACCGCGGGCCCTTGGGCATCCCCCCTGCCCGCCCACGCTGCGCTAGGCGCAGCTCAGACGCAGACCGGACCGGCCCTCCCGCCCGACAGAAGCTGGCCCGAAGCCACTGGGAGCCACCATTGAGTTGGCACGGCCCCTAAGACCCAGCAACGCCACCCTCGCCCCCACGCCACTGTCCGAGCTCAGGACCCCGCCCCAGGTGGCCGGCAGGCCCGGGGAAGCGGCCTGGGCCCTCGATCCCGCTCCCGCCCCCGGCCACGGCGAAACGGCGGAGGGGCGGCTTTTTCCGTGTGGAGCTGTGGAGAGCCACCCCGGCAGACAGGTGGCGGCGCCGGGGCTGGGCTGCAGTGGGGGCGGCCAGGTGCAGGTCGAGGGGCTCGCGGGCCGCACGGACGGCCCCCGGGTCCGCGGCCACGTCTGGTTCCCTTCAGGCCACCCCCGGAGCGTCTGGTGTGCCTCTGCCTTCCAGGGACGCCTTCTGGCCGCCTGGCCGCTCAGGCAGGCGGGGAGCGCCCCATCAGACGCTGGCTGTGGTGGGAGGGGCCTGAGGAGGTGGGGCTTGCCGCTGTGCCGGGCGGGGGCGGAGATAGCCGCGAACGCCGCGAGCGACAAAAGGAGAAGGCGGAGCCGGAGCGGGAGGCGAAAAGTCTAGAGCACCCGGGCTTCCCTAAGAGGTCTCCCATCCAAGTTCTAACCAGGCCCGACCCTGCTTAGCTTCCGCGATCGCGGCGAGATCGGGCCCTTCTAGGCTGCTTCGGCAGTAGATGCCAGCGGGGTGGCGGGCTGCCTCTTGAGGCGCAGCTCAGCAGGCGCTTGGGCCTTACCGTCAGCCCGGCGGCCCGCCCGTCCCGGCAGGGCCCCGCCGCCCGCCTAGGCAGGGGAACGGAGGTCTCGGGCACCTGGGGGTGGCGGAGGTGCTGGCGACCACCCCGCCCAGGGCGGGCGGGAGCCAGCAAACTTTTGGGAGCTAGGCGCCACGCCCCAGATCCCGCAGGCCGCTCACGGGGAAGTGGCCCAGGAGGCTTCCGGGCCCGGAGACCGCGGGCCCTTGGGCATCCCCCCTGCCCGCCCACGCTGCGCTAGGCGCAGCTCAGACGCAGACCGGACCGGCCCTCCCGCCCGACAGAAGCTGGCCCGAAGCCACTGGGAGCCACCATTGAGTTGGCACGGCCCCTAAGACCCAGCAACGCCACCCTCGCCCCCACGCCACCGTCCGAGCTCAGGACCCCGCCCCAGGTGGCCGGCAGGCCCGGGGAAGCGGCCTGGGCCCTCGATCCCGCTCCCGCCCCCGGCCTTGGCGAAACGGCGGAGGGGCGGCTTTTTCCGTATGGAGCTGTGGAGGGCCACCCCGGCAGACAGGTGGCGGCGCCGGGGCTGGGCTGCAGTGGGGGCGGCCAGGTGCAGGTCGAGGGGCTCGCGGGCCGCACGGACGGCCCCCGGGTCCGCGGCCACGTCTGGTTCCCTTCAGGCCACCCCCGGAGCGTCTGGTGTGCCTCTGCCTTCCAGTGACGCCTTCTGGCCGCCTGGCCGCTCAGGCAGGCGGGGAGCGCCCCATCGGACGCTGGCTGTGGTGGGAGGGGCCTGAGGAGGTGGGGCTTGCAGCTGTGCCGGGCGGGGGCGGAGATAGCTGCGAACGCCGCGAGCGACAAAAGGAGAAGGCGGAGCGGGAGGCGAAAAGCCTAGAGCACCCGGGCTTCCCTAAGAGGTCTCCCATCCAAGTTCTAACCAGGCCCGACCCTGCTTAGCTTCCGCGATCGCGGCGAGATCGGGCCCTTCTAGGCTGCTTCGGCAGTAGATGCCGGCGGGGTGGCGGGCTGCCTCTTGAGGCGCAGCTCAGCAGGCGCTTGGGCCTTACCGTCAGCCCGGCGGCCCGCCCGTCCCGGCAGGGCCCCGCCGCCCGCCTAGGCAGGGGAACGGAGGTCTCGGGCACCTGGGGGTGGCGGAGGTGCTGGCGACCACCCCGCCCAGGGCGGGCGGGAGCCAGCAAACTTGTGGGAGCTAGGCGCCACGCCCCAGATCCCGCAGGCCACTCACGGGGAAGTGGCCCAGGAGGCTTCCGGGCCCGGAGACCGCGGGCCCTTGGGCATCCCCCCTGCCCGCCCACGCTGCGCTAGGCGCAGCTCAGACGCAGACCGGACCGGCCCTCCCGCCCGACAGAAGCTGGCCCGAAGCCACTGGGAGCCACCATTGAGTTGGCACGGCCCCTAAGACCCAGCAACGCCACCCTCGCCCCCACGCCACCGTCCGAGCTCAGGACCCCGCCCCAGGTGGCCGGCAGGCCCGGGGAAGCGGCCTGGGCCCTCGATCCCGCTCCCGCCCCCGGCCACGGCGAAACGGCGGAGGGGCGGCTTTTTCCGTATGGAGCTGTGGAGGGCCACCCCGGCAGACAGGTGGCGGCGCCGGGGCTGGGCTGCAGTGGGGGCGGCCAGGTGCAGGTCGAGGGGCTCGCGGGCCGCACGGACGGCCCCCGGGTCCGCGGCCACGTCTGGTTCCCTTCAGGCCACCCCCGGAGCGTCTGGTGTGCCTCTGCCTTCCAGGGACGCCTTCTGGCCGCCTGGCCGCTCAGGCAGGCGGGGAGCGCCCCATCAGACGCTGGCTGTGGTGGGAGGGGCCTGAGGAGGTGGGGCTTGCAGCTGTGCCGGGCGGGGGCGGAGATAGCCGCGAACGACAAAAGGAGAAGGCGGAGCGGGAGGCGAAAAGCCTAGAGCACCCGGGCTTCCCTAAGAGGTCTCCCATCCAAGTTCTAACCAGGCCCGACCCTGCTTAGCTTCCGCGATCGCGGCGAGATCGGGCCCTTCTAGGCTGCTTCGGCAGTAGATGCCGGCGGGGTGGCGGGCTGCCTCTTGAGGCGCAGCTCAGCAGGCGCTTGGGCCTTACCGTCAGCCCGGCGGCCCGCCCGTCCCGGCAGGGCCCCGCCGCCCGCCTAGGCAGGGGAACGGAGGTCTCGGGCACCTGGGGGTGGCGGAGGTGCTGGCGACCACCCCGCCCAGGGCGGGCGGGAGCCAGCAAACTTTTGGGAGCTAGGCGCCACGCCCCAGATCCCGCAGGCCGCTCACGGGGAAGTGGCCCAGGAGGCTTCCGGGCCCGGAGACCGCGGGCCCTTGGGCATCCCACCTGCCCGCCCACGCTGCGCTAGGCGCAGCTCAGACGCAGACCGGACCGGCCCTCCCGCCCGACAGAAGCTGGCCCGAAGCCACTGGGAGCCACCATTGAGTTGGCACGGCCCCTAAGAGCCAGCAACGCCACCCTCGCCCCCACGCCACCGTCCGAGCTCAGGACCCCGCCCCAGGTGGCCGGCAGGCCCGGGGAAGCGGCCTGGGCCCTCGATCCCGCTCCCGCCCCCGGCCACGGCGAAACGGTGGAGGGGCGGCTTTTTCCGTGTGGAGCTGTGGAGAGCCACCCCGGCAGACAGGTGGCGGCGCCGGGGCTGGGCTGCAGTGGGGGCGGCCAGGTGCAGGTCGAGGGGCTCGCGGGCCGCACGGACGGCCCCCGGGTCCGCGGCCACGTCTGGTTCCCTTCAGGCCACCCCCGGAGCGTCTGGTGTGCCTCTGCCTTCCAGGGACGCCTTCTGGCCGCCTGGCCGCTCAGGCAGGCGGGGAGCGCCCCATCAGACGCTGGCTGTGGTGGGAGGGGCCTGAGGAGGTGGGGCTTGCAGCTGTGCCGGGCGGGGGCGGAGATAGCCGCGAACGCCGCGAGCGACAAAAGGAGAAGGCGGAGCGGGAGGCGAAAAGCCTAGAGCACCCGGGCTTCCCTAAGAGGTCTCCCATCCAAGTTCTAACCAGGCCCGACCCTGCCTAGCTTCCGCGATCGCGGCGAGATCGGGCCCTTCTAGGCTGCTTCGGCAGTAGATGCCGGCGGGGTGGCGGGCTGCCTCTTGAGGCGCAGCTCAGCAGGCGCTTGGGCCTTACCGTCAGCCCGGCGGCCCGCCCGTCCCGGCAGGGCCCCGCCGCCCGCCTAGGCAGGGGAACGGAGGTCTCGGGCACCTGGGGGTGGCGGAGGTGCTGGCGACCACCCCGCCCAGGGCGGGCGGGAGCCAGCAAACTTGTGGGAGCTAGGCGCCACGCCCCAGATCCCGCAGGCCGCTCACGGGGAAGTGGCCCAGGAGGCTTCCGGGCCCGGAGACCGCGGGCCCTTGGGCATCCCCCCTGCCCGCCCACGCTGCGCTAGGCGCAGCTCAGACGCAGACCGGACCGGCCCTCCCGCCCGACAGAAGCTGGCCCGAAGCCACTGGGAGCCACCATTGAGTTGGCACGGCCCCTAAGAGCCAGCAACGCCACCCTCGCCCCCACGCCACCGTCCGAGCTCAGGACCCCGCCCCAGGTGGCCGGCAGGCCCGGGGAAGCGGCCTGGGCCCTCGATCCCGCTCCCGCCCCCGGCCACGGCGAAACGGCGGAGGGGCGGCTTTTTCCGTATGGAGCTGTGGAGGGCCACCCCGGCAGACAGGTGGCGGCGCCGGGGCTGGGCTGCAGTGGGGGCGGCCAGGTGCAGGTCGAGGGGCTCGCGGGCCGCACGGACGGCCCCCGGGTCCGCGGCCACGTCTGGTTCCCTTCAGGCCACCCCCGGAGCGTCTGGTGTGCCTCTGCCTTCCAGGGACGCCTTCTGGCCGCCTGGCCGCTCAGGCAGGCGGGGAGCGCCCCATCAGACGCTGGCTGTGGTGGGAGGGGCCTGAGGAGGTGGGGCTTGCAGCTGTGCCGGGCGGGGGCGGAGATAGCCGCGAGCGACAAAAGGAGAAGGCGGAGCGGGAGGCGAAAAGCCTAGAGCACCCGGGCTTCCCTAAGAGGTCTCCCATCCAAGTTCTAACCAGGCCCGACCCTGCTTAGCTTCCGCGATCGCGGCGAGATCGGGCCCTTCTAGGCTGCTTCGGCAGTAGATGCCGGCGGGGTGGCGGGCTGCCTCTTGAGGCGCAGCTCAGCAGGCGCTTGGGCCTTACCGTCAGCCCGGCGGCCCGCCCGTCCCGGCAGGGCCCCGCCGCCCGCCTAGGCAGGGGAACGGAGGTCTCGGGCACCTGGGGGTGGCGGAGGTGCTGGCGACCACCCCGCCCAGGGCGGGCGGGAGCCAGCAAACTTTTGGGAGCTAGGCGCCACGCCCCAGATCCCGCAGGCCGCTCACGGGGAAGTGGCCCAGGAGGCTTCCGGGCCCGGAGACCGCGGGCCCTTGGGCATCCCACCTGCCCGCCCACGCTGCGCTAGGCGCAGCTCAGACGCAGACCGGACCGGCCCTCCCGCCCGACAGAAGCTGGCCCGAAGCCACTGGGAGCCACCATTGAGTTGGCACGGCCCCTAAGACCCAGCAACGCCACCCTCGCCCCCACGCCACCGTCCGAGCTCAGGACCCCGCCCCAGGTGGCCGGCAGGCCCGGGGAAGCGGCCTGGGCCCTCGATCCCGCTCCCGCCCCCGGCCTTGGCGAAACGGCGGAGGGGCGGCTTTTTCCGTATGGAGCTGTGGAGGGCCACCCCGGCAGACAGGTGGCGGCGCCGGGGCTGGGCTGCAGTGGGGGCGGCCAGGTGCAGGTCGAGGGGCTCGCGGGCCGCACGGACGGCCCCCGGGTCCGCGGCCACGTCTGGTTCCCTTCAGGCCACCCCCGGAGCGTCTGGTGTGCCTCTGCCTTCCAGGGACGCCTTCTGGCCGCCTGGCCGCTCAGGCAGGCGGGGAGCGCCCCATCGGACGCTGGCTGTGGTGGGAGGGGCCTGAGGAGGTGGGGCTTGCAGCTGTGCCGGGCGGGGGCGGAGATAGCCGCGAACGCCGCGAGCGACAAAAGGAGAAGGCGGAGCGGGAGGCGAAAAGCCTAGAGCACCCGGGCTTCCCTAAGAGGTCTCCCATCCAAGTTCTAACCAGGCCCGACCCTGCTTAGCTTCCGCGATCGCGGCGAGATCGGGCCCTTCTAGGCTGCTTCGGCAGTAGATGCCGGCGGGGTGGCGGGCTGCCTCTTGAGGCGCAGCTCAGCAGGCGCTTGGGCCTTACCGTCAGCCCAGCGGCCCGCCCGTCCCGGCAGGGCCCCGCCGCCCGCCTAGGCAGGGGAACGGAGGTCTCGGGCACCTGGGGGTGGCGGAGGTGCTGGCGACCACCCCGCCCAGGGCGGGCGGGAGCCAGCAAACTTTTGGGAGCTAGGCGCCACGCCCCAGATCCCGCAGGCCGCTCACGGGGAAGTGGCCCAGGAGGCTTCCGGGCCCGGAGACCGCGGGCCCTTGGGCATCCCCCCTGCCCGCCCACGCTGCGCTAGGCGCAGCTCAGACGCAGACCGGACCGGCCCTCCCGCCCGACAGAAGCTGGCCCGAAGCCACTGGGAGCCACCATTGAGTTGGCACGGCCCCTAAGACCCAGCAACGCCACCCTCGCCCCCACGCCACTGTCCGAGCTCAGGACCCCGCCCCAGGTGGCCGGCAGGCCCGGGGAAGCGGCCTGGGCCCTCGATCCCGCTCCCGCCCCCGGCCACGGCGAAACGGCGGAGGGGCGGCTTTTTCCGTGTGGAGCTGTGGAGAGCCACCCCGGCAGACAGGTGGCGGCGCCGGGGCTGGGCTGCAGTGGGGGCGGCCAGGTGCAGGTCGAGGGGCTCGCGGGCCGCACGGACGGCCCCCGGGTCCGCGGCCACGTCTGGTTCCCTTCAGGCCACCCCCGGAGCGTCTGGTGTGCCTCTGCCTTCCAGGGACGCCTTCTGGCCGCCTGGCCGCTCAGGCAGGCGGGGAGCGCCCCATCAGACGCTGGCTGTGGTGGGAGGGGCCTGAGGAGGTGGGGCTTGCCGCTGTGCCGGGCGGGGGCGGAGATAGCCGCGAACGCCGCGAGCGACAAAAGGAGAAGGCGGAGCCGGAGCGGGAGGCGAAAAGTCTAGAGCACCCGGGCTTCCCTAAGAGGTCTCCCATCCAAGTTCTAACCAGGCCCGACCCTGCTTAGCTTCCGCGATCGCGGCGAGATCGGGCCCTTCTAGGCTGCTTCGGCAGTAGATGCCAGCGGGGTGGCGGGCTGCCTCTTGAGGCGCAGCTCAGCAGGCGCTTGGGCCTTACCGTCAGCCCGGCGGCCCGCCCGTCCCGGCAGGGCCCCGCCGCCCGCCTAGGCAGGGGAACGGAGGTCTCGGGCACCTGGGGGTGGCGGAGGTGCTGGCGACCACCCCGCCCAGGGCGGGCGGGAGCCAGCAAACTTTTGGGAGCTAGGCGCCACGCCCCAGATCCCGCAGGCCGCTCACGGGGAAGTGGCCCAGGAGGCTTCCGGGCCCGGAGACCGCGGGCCCTTGGGCATCCCCCCTGCCCGCCCACGCTGCGCTAGGCGCAGCTCAGACGCAGACCGGACCGGCCCTCCCGCCCGACAGAAGCTGGCCCGAAGCCACTGGGAGCCACCATTGAGTTGGCACGGCCCCTAAGACCCAGCAACGCCACCCTCGCCCCCACGCCACCGTCCGAGCTCAGGACCCCGCCCCAGGTGGCCGGCAGGCCCGGGGAAGCGGCCTGGGCCCTCGATCCCGCTCCCGCCCCCGGCCTTGGCGAAACGGCGGAGGGGCGGCTTTTTCCGTATGGAGCTGTGGAGGGCCACCCCGGCAGACAGGTGGCGGCGCCGGGGCTGGGCTGCAGTGGGGGCGGCCAGGTGCAGGTCGAGGGGCTCGCGGGCCGCACGGACGGCCCCCGGGTCCGCGGCCACGTCTGGTTCCCTTCAGGCCACCCCCGGAGCGTCTGGTGTGCCTCTGCCTTCCAGTGACGCCTTCTGGCCGCCTGGCCGCTCAGGCAGGCGGGGAGCGCCCCATCGGACGCTGGCTGTGGTGGGAGGGGCCTGAGGAGGTGGGGCTTGCAGCTGTGCCGGGCGGGGGCGGAGATAGCCGCGAACGCCGCGAGCGACAAAAGGAGAAGGCGGAGCGGGAGGCGAAAAGCCTAGAGCACCCGGGCTTCCCTAAGAGGTCTCCCATCCAAGTTCTAACCAGGCCCGACCCTGCTTAGCTTCCGCGATCGCGGCGAGATCGGGCCCTTCTAGGCTGCTTCGGCAGTAGATGCCGGCGGGGTGGCGGGCTGCCTCTTGAGGCGCAGCTCAGCAGGCGCTTGGGCCTTACCGTCAGCCCGGCGGCCCGCCCGTCCCGGCAGGGCCCCGCCGCCCGCCTAGGCAGGGGAACGGAGGTCTCGGGCACCTGGGGGTGGCGGAGGTGCTGGCGACCACCCCGCCCAGGGCGGGCGGGAGCCAGCAAACTTGTGGGAGCTAGGCGCCACGCCCCAGATCCCGCAGGCCACTCACGGGGAAGTGGCCCAGGAGGCTTCCGGGCCCGGAGACCGCGGGCCCTTGGGCATCCCCCCTGCCCGCCCACGCTGCGCTAGGCGCAGCTCAGACGCAGACCGGACCGGCCCTCCCGCCCGACAGAAGCTGGCCCGAAGCCACTGGGAGCCACCATTGAGTTGGCACGGCCCCTAAGACCCAGCAACGCCACCCTCGCCCCCACGCCACCGTCCGAGCTCAGGACCCCGCCCCAGGTGGCCGGCAGGCCCGGGGAAGCGGCCTGGGCCCTCGATCCCGCTCCCGCCCCCGGCCACGGCGAAACGGCGGAGGGGCGGCTTTTTCCGTATGGAGCTGTGGAGGGCCACCCCGGCAGACAGGTGGCGGCGCCGGGGCTGGGCTGCAGTGGGGGCGGCCAGGTGCAGGTCGAGGGGCTCGCGGGCCGCACGGACGGCCCCCGGGTCCGCGGCCACGTCTGGTTCCCTTCAGGCCACCCCCGGAGCGTCTGGTGTGCCTCTGCCTTCCAGGGACGCCTTCTGGCCGCCTGGCCGCTCAGGCAGGCGGGGAGCGCCCCATCAGACGCTGGCTGTGGTGGGAGGGGCCTGAGGAGGTGGGGCTTGCAGCTGTGCCGGGCGGGGGCGGAGATAGCCGCGAACGACAAAAGGAGAAGGCGGAGCGGGAGGCGAAAAGCCTAGAGCACCCGGGCTTCCCTAAGAGGTCTCCCATCCAAGTTCTAACCAGGCCCGACCCTGCTTAGCTTCCGCGATCGCGGCGAGATCGGGCCCTTCTAGGCTGCTTCGGCAGTAGATGCCGGCGGGGTGGCGGGCTGCCTCTTGAGGCGCAGCTCAGCAGGCGCTTGGGCCTTACCGTCAGCCCGGCGGCCCGCCCGTCCCGGCAGGGCCCCGCCGCCCGCCTAGGCAGGGGAACGGAGGTCTCGGGCACCTGGGGGTGGCGGAGGTGCTGGCGACCACCCCGCCCAGGGCGGGCGGGAGCCAGCAAACTTGTGGGAGCTAGGCGCCACGCCCCAGATCCCGCAGGCCGCTCACGGGGAAGTGGCCCAGGAGGCTTCCGGGCCCGGAGACCGCGGGCCCTTGGGCATCCCACCTGCCCGCCCACGCTGCGCTAGGCGCAGCTCAGACGCAGACCGGACCGGCCCTCCCGCCCGACAGAAGCTGGCCCGAAGCCACTGGGAGCCACCATTGAGTTGGCACGGCCCCTAAGAGCCAGCAACGCCACCCTCGCCCCCACGCCACCGTCCGAGCTCAGGACCCCGCCCCAGGTGGCCGGCAGGCCCGGGGAAGCGGCCTGGGCCCTCGATCCCGCTCCCGCCCCCGGCCACGGCGAAACGGTGGAGGGGCGGCTTTTTCCGTGTGGAGCTGTGGAGAGCCACCCCGGCAGACAGGTGGCGGCGCCGGGGCTGGGCTGCAGTGGGGGCGGCCAGGTGCAGGTCGAGGGGCTCGCGGGCCGCACGGACGGCCCCCGGGTCCGCGGCCACGTCTGGTTCCCTTCAGGCCACCCCCGGAGCGTCTGGTGTGCCTCTGCCTTCCAGGGACGCCTTCTGGCCGCCTGGCCGCTCAGGCAGGCGGGGAGCGCCCCATCAGACGCTGGCTGTGGTGGGAGGGGCCTGAGGAGGTGGGGCTTGCAGCTGTGCCGGGCGGGGGCGGAGATAGCCGCGAACGCCGCGAGCGACAAAAGGAGAAGGCGGAGCGGGAGGCGAAAAGCCTAGAGCACCCGGGCTTCCCTAAGAGGTCTCCCATCCAAGTTCTAACCAGGCCCGACCCTGCCTAGCTTCCGCGATCGCGGCGAGATCGGGCCCTTCTAGGCTGCTTCGGCAGTAGATGCCGGCGGGGTGGCGGGCTGCCTCTTGAGGCGCAGCTCAGCAGGCGCTTGGGCCTTACCGTCAGCCCGGCGGCCCGCCCGTCCCGGCAGGGCCCCGCCGCCCGCCTAGGCAGGGGAACGGAGGTCTCGGGCACCTGGGGGTGGCGGAGGTGCTGGCGACCACCCCGCCCAGGGCGGGCGGGAGCCAGCAAACTTGTGGGAGCTAGGCGCCACGCCCCAGATCCCGCAGGCCGCTCACGGGGAAGTGGCCCAGGAGGCTTCCGGGCCCGGAGACCGCGGGCCCTTGGGCATCCCCCCTGCCCGCCCACGCTGCGCTAGGCGCAGCTCAGACGCAGACCGGACCGGCCCTCCCGCCCGACAGAAGCTGGCCCGAAGCCACTGGGAGCCACCATTGAGTTGGCACGGCCCCTAAGAGCCAGCAACGCCACCCTCGCCCCCACGCCACCGTCCGAGCTCAGGACCCCGCCCCAGGTGGCCGGCAGGCCCGGGGAAGCGGCCTGGGCCCTCGATCCCGCTCCCGCCCCCGGCCACGGCGAAACGGCGGAGGGGCGGCTTTTTCCGTATGGAGCTGTGGAGGGCCACCCCGGCAGACAGGTGGCGGCGCCGGGGCTGGGCTGCAGTGGGGGCGGCCAGGTGCAGGTCGAGGGGCTCGCGGGCCGCACGGACGGCCCCCGGGTCCGCGGCCACGTCTGGTTCCCTTCAGGCCACCCCCGGAGCGTCTGGTGTGCCTCTGCCTTCCAGGGACGCCTTCTGGCCGCCTGGCCGCTCAGGCAGGCGGGGAGCGCCCCATCAGACGCTGGCTGTGGTGGGAGGGGCCTGAGGAGGTGGGGCTTGCAGCTGTGCCGGGCGGGGGCGGAGATAGCCGCGAGCGACAAAAGGAGAAGGCGGAGCGGGAGGCGAAAAGCCTAGAGCACCCGGGCTTCCCTAAGAGGTCTCCCATCCAAGTTCTAACCAGGCCCGACCCTGCTTAGCTTCCGCGATCGCGGCGAGATCGGGCCCTTCTAGGCTGCTTCGGCAGTAGATGCCGGCGGGGTGGCGGGCTGCCTCTTGAGGCGCAGCTCAGCAGGCGCTTGGGCCTTACCGTCAGCCCGGCGGCCCGCCCGTCCCGGCAGGGCCCCGCCGCCCGCCTAGGCAGGGGAACGGAGGTCTCGGGCACCTGGGGGTGGCGGAGGTGCTGGCGACCACCCCGCCCAGGGCGGGCGGGAGCCAGCAAACTTTTGGGAGCTAGGCGCCACGCCCCAGATCCCGCAGGCCGCTCACGGGGAAGTGGCCCAGGAGGCTTCCGGGCCCGGAGACCGCGGGCCCTTGGGCATCCCACCTGCCCGCCCACGCTGCGCTAGGCGCAGCTCAGACGCAGACCGGACCGGCCCTCCCGCCCGACAGAAGCTGGCCCGAAGCCACTGGGAGCCACCATTGAGTTGGCACGGCCCCTAAGACCCAGCAACGCCACCCTCGCCCCCACGCCACCGTCCGAGCTCAGGACCCCGCCCCAGGTGGCCGGCAGGCCCGGGGAAGCGGCCTGGGCCCTCGATCCCGCTCCCGCCCCCGGCCTTGGCGAAACGGCGGAGGGGCGGCTTTTTCCGTATGGAGCTGTGGAGGGCCACCCCGGCAGACAGGTGGCGGCGCCGGGGCTGGGCTGCAGTGGGGGCGGCCAGGTGCAGGTCGAGGGGCTCGCGGGCCGCACGGACGGCCCCCGGGTCCGCGGCCACGTCTGGTTCCCTTCAGGCCACCCCCGGAGCGTCTGGTGTGCCTCTGCCTTCCAGTGACGCCTTCTGGCCGCCTGGCCGCTCAGGCAGGCGGGGAGCGCCCCATCGGACGCTGGCTGTGGTGGGAGGGGCCTGAGGAGGTGGGGCTTGCAGCTGTGCCGGGCGGGGGCGGAGATAGCCGCGAACGCCGCGAGCGACAAAAGGAGAAGGCGGAGCGGGAGGCGAAAAGCCTAGAGCACCCGGGCTTCCCTAAGAGGTCTCCCATCCAAGTTCTAACCAGGCCCGACCCTGCTTAGCTTCCGCGATCGCGGCGAGATCGGGCCCTTCTAGGCTGCTTCGGCAGTAGATGCCGGCGGGGTGGCGGGCTGCCTCTTGAGGCGCAGCTCAGCAGGCGCTTGGGCCTTACCGTCAGCCCGGCGGCCCGCCCGTCCCGGCAGGGCCCCGCCGCCCGCCTAGGCAGGGGAACGGAGGTCTCGGGCACCTGGGGGTGGCGGAGGTGCTGGCGACCACCCCGCCCAGGGCGGGCGGGAGCCAGCAAACTTGTGGGAGCTAGGCGCCACGCCCCAGATCCCGCAGGCCACTCACGGGGAAGTGGCCCAGGAGGCTTCCGGGCCCGGAGACCGCGGGCCCTTGGGCATCCCCCCTGCCCGCCCACGCTGCGCTAGGCGCAGCTCAGACGCAGACCGGACCGGCCCTCCCGCCCGACAGAAGCTGGCCCGAAGCCACTGGGAGCCACCATTGAGTTGGCACGGCCCCTAAGACCCAGCAACGCCACCCTCGCCCCCACGCCACCGTCCGAGCTCAGGACCCCGCCCCAGGTGGCCGGCAGGCCCGGGGAAGCGGCCTGGGCCCTCGATCCCGCTCCCGCCCCCGGCCACGGCGAAACGGCGGAGGGGCGGCTTTTTCCGTATGGAGCTGTGGAGGGCCACCCCGGCAGACAGGTGGCGGCGCCGGGGCTGGGCTGCAGTGGGGGCGGCCAGGTGCAGGTCGAGGGGCTCGCGGGCCGCACGGACGGCCCCCGGGTCCGCGGCCACGTCTGGTTCCCTTCAGGCCACCCCCGGAGCGTCTGGTGTGCCTCTGCCTTCCAGGGACGCCTTCTGGCCGCCTGGCCGCTCAGGCAGGCGGGGAGCGCCCCATCAGACGCTGGCTGTGGTGGGAGGGGCCTGAGGAGGTGGGGCTTGCAGCTGTGCCGGGCGGGGGCGGAGATAGCCGCGAACGACAAAAGGAGAAGGCGGAGCGGGAGGCGAAAAGCCTAGAGCACCCGGGCTTCCCTAAGAGGTCTCCCATCCAAGTTCTAACCAGGCCCGACCCTGCTTAGCTTCCGCGATCGCGGCGAGATCGGGCCCTTCTAGGCTGCTTCGGCAGTAGATGCCGGCGGGGTGGCGGGCTGCCTCTTGAGGCGCAGCTCAGCAGGCGCTTGGGCCTTACCGTCAGCCCGGCGGCCCGCCCGTCCCGGCAGGGCCCCGCCGCCCGCCTAGGCAGGGGAACGGAGGTCTCGGGCACCTGGGGGTGGCGGAGGTGCTGGCGACCACCCCGCCCAGGGCGGGCGGGAGCCAGCAAACTTGTGGGAGCTAGGCGCCACGCCCCAGATCCCGCAGGCCGCTCACGGGGAAGTGGCCCAGGAGGCTTCCGGGCCCGGAGACCGCGGGCCCTTGGGCATCCCCCCTGCCCGCCCACGCTGCGCTAGGCGCAGCTCAGACGCAGACCGGACCGGCCCTCCCGCCCGACAGAAGCTGGCCCGAAGCCACTGGGAGCCACCATTGAGTTGGCACGGCCCCTAAGAGCCAGCAACGCCACCCTCGCCCCCACGCCACCGTCCGAGCTCAGGACCCCGCCCCAGGTGGCCGGCAGGCCCGGGGAAGCGGCCTGGGCCCTCGATCCCGCTCCCGCCCCCGGCCACGGCGAAACGGCGGAGGGGCGGCTTTTTCCGTATGGAGCTGTGGAGGGCCACCCCGGCAGACAGGTGGCGGCGCCGGGGCTGGGCTGCAGTGGGGGCGGCCAGGTGCAGGTCGAGGGGCTCGCGGGCCGCACGGACGGCCCCCGGGTCCGCGGCCACGTCTGGTTCCCTTCAGGCCACCCCCGGAGCGTCTGGTGTGCCTCTGCCTTCCAGGGACGCCTTCTGGCCGCCTGGCCGCTCAGGCAGGCGGGGAGCGCCCCATCAGACGCTGGCTGTGGTGGGAGGGGCCTGAGGAGGTGGGGCTTGCAGCTGTGCCGGGCGGGGGCGGAGATAGCCGCGAGCGACAAAAGGAGAAGGCGGAGCGGGAGGCGAAAAGCCTAGAGCACCCGGGCTTCCCTAAGAGGTCTCCCATCCAAGTTCTAACCAGGCCCGACCCTGCTTAGCTTCCGCGATCGCGGCGAGATCGGGCCCTTCTAGGCTGCTTCGGCAGTAGATGCCGGCGGGGTGGCGGGCTGCCTCTTGAGGCGCAGCTCAGCAGGCGCTTGGGCCTTACCGTCAGCCCGGCGGCCCGCCCGTCCCGGCAGGGCCCCGCCGCCCGCCTAGGCAGGGGAACGGAGGTCTCGGGCACCTGGGGGTGGCGGAGGTGCTGGCGACCACCCCGCCCAGGGCGGGCGGGAGCCAGCAAACTTTTGGGAGCTAGGCGCCACGCCCCAGATCCCGCAGGCCGCTCACGGGGAAGTGGCCCAGGAGGCTTCCGGGCCCGGAGACCGCGGGCCCTTGGGCATCCCACCTGCCCGCCCACGCTGCGCTAGGCGCAGCTCAGACGCAGACCGGACCGGCCCTCCCGCCCGACAGAAGCTGGCCCGAAGCCACTGGGAGCCACCATTGAGTTGGCACGGCCCCTAAGACCCAGCAACGCCACCCTCGCCCCCACGCCACCGTCCGAGCTCAGGACCCCGCCCCAGGTGGCCGGCAGGCCCGGGGAAGCGGCCTGGGCCCTCGATCCCGCTCCCGCCCCCGGCCTTGGCGAAACGGCGGAGGGGCGGCTTTTTCCGTATGGAGCTGTGGAGGGCCACCCCGGCAGACAGGTGGCGGCGCCGGGGCTGGGCTGCAGTGGGGGCGGCCAGGTGCAGGTCGAGGGGCTCGCGGGCCGCACGGACGGCCCCCGGGTCCGCGGCCACGTCTGGTTCCCTTCAGGCCACCCCCGGAGCGTCTGGTGTGCCTCTGCCTTCCAGTGACGCCTTCTGGCCGCCTGGCCGCTCAGGCAGGCGGGGAGCGCCCCATCGGACGCTGGCTGTGGTGGGAGGGGCCTGAGGAGGTGGGGCTTGCAGCTGTGCCGGGCGGGGGCGGAGATAGCCGCGAACGCCGCGAGCGACAAAAGGAGAAGGCGGAGCGGGAGGCGAAAAGCCTAGAGCACCCGGGCTTCCCTAAGAGGTCTCCCATCCAAGTTCTAACCAGGCCCGACCCTGCTTAGCTTCCGCGATCGCGGCGAGATCGGGCCCTTCTAGGCTGCTTCGGCAGTAGATGCCGGCGGGGTGGCGGGCTGCCTCTTGAGGCGCAGCTCAGCAGGCGCTTGGGCCTTACCGTCAGCCCGGCGGCCCGCCCGTCCCGGCAGGGCCCCGCCGCCCGCCTAGGCAGGGGAACGGAGGTCTCGGGCACCTGGGGGTGGCGGAGGTGCTGGCGACCACCCCGCCCAGGGCGGGCGGGAGCCAGCAAACTTGTGGGAGCTAGGCGCCACGCCCCAGATCCCGCAGGCCACTCACGGGGAAGTGGCCCAGGAGGCTTCCGGGCCCGGAGACCGCGGGCCCTTGGGCATCCCCCCTGCCCGCCCACGCTGCGCTAGGCGCAGCTCAGACGCAGACCGGACCGGCCCTCCCGCCCGACAGAAGCTGGCCCGAAGCCACTGGGAGCCACCATTGAGTTGGCACGGCCCCTAAGACCCAGCAACGCCACCCTCGCCCCCACGCCACCGTCCGAGCTCAGGACCCCGCCCCAGGTGGCCGGCAGGCCCGGGGAAGCGGCCTGGGCCCTCGATCCCGCTCCCGCCCCCGGCCACGGCGAAACGGCGGAGGGGCGGCTTTTTCCGTATGGAGCTGTGGAGGGCCACCCCGGCAGACAGGTGGCGGCGCCGGGGCTGGGCTGCAGTGGGGGCGGCCAGGTGCAGGTCGAGGGGCTCGCGGGCCGCACGGACGGCCCCCGGGTCCGCGGCCACGTCTGGTTCCCTTCAGGCCACCCCCGGAGCGTCTGGTGTGCCTCTGCCTTCCAGGGACGCCTTCTGGCCGCCTGGCCGCTCAGGCAGGCGGGGAGCGCCCCATCAGACGCTGGCTGTGGTGGGAGGGGCCTGAGGAGGTGGGGCTTGCAGCTGTGCCGGGCGGGGGCGGAGATAGCCGCGAACGACAAAAGGAGAAGGCGGAGCGGGAGGCGAAAAGCCTAGAGCACCCGGGCTTCCCTAAGAGGTCTCCCATCCAAGTTCTAACCAGGCCCGACCCTGCTTAGCTTCCGCGATCGCGGCGAGATCGGGCCCTTCTAGGCTGCTTCGGCAGTAGATGCCGGCGGGGTGGCGGGCTGCCTCTTGAGGCGCAGCTCAGCAGGCGCTTGGGCCTTACCGTCAGCCCGGCGGCCCGCCCGTCCCGGCAGGGCCCCGCCGCCCGCCTAGGCAGGGGAACGGAGGTCTCGGGCACCTGGGGGTGGCGGAGGTGCTGGCGACCACCCCGCCCAGGGCGGGCGGGAGCCAGCAAACTTGTGGGAGCTAGGCGCC
The DNA here is from genome assembly GCF_949987515.2 of Delphinus delphis. Lineage (NCBI taxonomy): Eukaryota > Metazoa > Chordata > Mammalia > Artiodactyla > Delphinidae > Delphinus > Delphinus delphis. The sequence goes on from NW_027192826.1 coordinate 142,440, forward strand.
ACGCCCCAGATCCCGCAGGCCGCTCACGGGGAAGTGGCCCAGGAGGCTTCCGGGCCCGGAGACCGCGGGCCCTTGGGCATCCCCCCTGCCCGCCCACGCTGCGCTAGGCGCAGCTCAGACGCAGACCGGACCGGCCCTCCCGCCCGACAGAAGCTGGCCCGAAGCCACTGGGAGCCACCATTGAGTTGGCACGGCCCCTAAGAGCCAGCAACGCCACCCTCGCCCCCACGCCACCGTCCGAGCTCAGGACCCCGCCCCAGGTGGCCGGCAGGCCCGGGGAAGCGGCCTGGGCCCTCGATCCCGCTCCCGCCCCCGGCCACGGCGAAACGGCGGAGGGGCGGCTTTTTCCGTATGGAGCTGTGGAGGGCCACCCCGGCAGACAGGTGGCGGCGCCGGGGCTGGGCTGCAGTGGGGGCGGCCAGGTGCAGGTCGAGGGGCTCGCGGGCCGCACGGACGGCCCCCGGGTCCGCGGCCACGTCTGGTTCCCTTCAGGCCACCCCCGGAGCGTCTGGTGTGCCTCTGCCTTCCAGGGACGCCTTCTGGCCGCCTGGCCGCTCAGGCAGGCGGGGAGCGCCCCATCAGACGCTGGCTGTGGTGGGAGGGGCCTGAGGAGGTGGGGCTTGCAGCTGTGCCGGGCGGGGGCGGAGATAGCCGCGAGCGACAAAAGGAGAAGGCGGAGCGGGAGGCGAAAAGCCTAGAGCACCCGGGCTTCCCTAAGAGGTCTCCCATCCAAGTTCTAACCAGGCCCGACCCTGCTTAGCTTCCGCGATCGCGGCGAGATCGGGCCCTTCTAGGCTGCTTCGGCAGTAGATGCCGGCGGGGTGGCGGGCTGCCTCTTGAGGCGCAGCTCAGCAGGCGCTTGGGCCTTACCGTCAGCCCGGCGGCCCGCCCGTCCCGGCAGGGCCCCGCCGCCCGCCTAGGCAGGGGAACGGAGGTCTCGGGCACCTGGGGGTGGCGGAGGTGCTGGCGACCACCCCGCCCAGGGCGGGCGGGAGCCAGCAAACTTTTGGGAGCTAGGCGCCACGCCCCAGATCCCGCAGGCCGCTCACGGGGAAGTGGCCCAGGAGGCTTCCGGGCCCGGAGACCGCGGGCCCTTGGGCATCCCACCTGCCCGCCCACGCTGCGCTAGGCGCAGCTCAGACGCAGACCGGACCGGCCCTCCCGCCCGACAGAAGCTGGCCCGAAGCCACTGGGAGCCACCATTGAGTTGGCACGGCCCCTAAGACCCAGCAACGCCACCCTCGCCCCCACGCCACCGTCCGAGCTCAGGACCCCGCCCCAGGTGGCCGGCAGGCCCGGGGAAGCGGCCTGGGCCCTCGATCCCGCTCCCGCCCCCGGCCTTGGCGAAACGGCGGAGGGGCGGCTTTTTCCGTATGGAGCTGTGGAGGGCCACCCCGGCAGACAGGTGGCGGCGCCGGGGCTGGGCTGCAGTGGGGGCGGCCAGGTGCAGGTCGAGGGGCTCGCGGGCCGCACGGACGGCCCCCGGGTCCGCGGCCACGTCTGGTTCCCTTCAGGCCACCCCCGGAGCGTCTGGTGTGCCTCTGCCTTCCAGTGACGCCTTCTGGCCGCCTGGCCGCTCAGGCAGGCGGGGAGCGCCCCATCGGACGCTGGCTGTGGTGGGAGGGGCCTGAGGAGGTGGGGCTTGCAGCTGTGCCGGGCGGGGGCGGAGATAGCCGCGAACGCCGCGAGCGACAAAAGGAGAAGGCGGAGCGGGAGGCGAAAAGCCTAGAGCACCCGGGCTTCCCTAAGAGGTCTCCCATCCAAGTTCTAACCAGGCCCGACCCTGCTTAGCTTCCGCGATCGCGGCGAGATCGGGCCCTTCTAGGCTGCTTCGGCAGTAGATGCCGGCGGGGTGGCGGGCTGCCTCTTGAGGCGCAGCTCAGCAGGCGCTTGGGCCTTACCGTCAGCCCGGCGGCCCGCCCGTCCCGGCAGGGCCCCGCCGCCCGCCTAGGCAGGGGAACGGAGGTCTCGGGCACCTGGGGGTGGCGGAGGTGCTGGCGACCACCCCGCCCAGGGCGGGCGGGAGCCAGCAAACTTGTGGGAGCTAGGCGCCACGCCCCAGATCCCGCAGGCCACTCACGGGGAAGTGGCCCAGGAGGCTTCCGGGCCCGGAGACCGCGGGCCCTTGGGCATCCCCCCTGCCCGCCCACGCTGCGCTAGGCGCAGCTCAGACGCAGACCGGACCGGCCCTCCCGCCCGACAGAAGCTGGCCCGAAGCCACTGGGAGCCACCATTGAGTTGGCACGGCCCCTAAGACCCAGCAACGCCACCCTCGCCCCCACGCCACCGTCCGAGCTCAGGACCCCGCCCCAGGTGGCCGGCAGGCCCGGGGAAGCGGCCTGGGCCCTCGATCCCGCTCCCGCCCCCGGCCACGGCGAAACGGCGGAGGGGCGGCTTTTTCCGTATGGAGCTGTGGAGGGCCACCCCGGCAGACAGGTGGCGGCGCCGGGGCTGGGCTGCAGTGGGGGCGGCCAGGTGCAGGTCGAGGGGCTCGCGGGCCGCACGGACGGCCCCCGGGTCCGCGGCCACGTCTGGTTCCCTTCAGGCCACCCCCGGAGCGTCTGGTGTGCCTCTGCCTTCCAGGGACGCCTTCTGGCCGCCTGGCCGCTCAGGCAGGCGGGGAGCGCCCCATCAGACGCTGGCTGTGGTGGGAGGGGCCTGAGGAGGTGGGGCTTGCAGCTGTGCCGGGCGGGGGCGGAGATAGCCGCGAACGACAAAAGGAGAAGGCGGAGCGGGAGGCGAAAAGCCTAGAGCACCCGGGCTTCCCTAAGAGGTCTCCCATCCAAGTTCTAACCAGGCCCGACCCTGCTTAGCTTCCGCGATCGCGGCGAGATCGGGCCCTTCTAGGCTGCTTCGGCAGTAGATGCCGGCGGGGTGGCGGGCTGCCTCTTGAGGCGCAGCTCAGCAGGCGCTTGGGCCTTACCGTCAGCCCGGCGGCCCGCCCGTCCCGGCAGGGCCCCGCCGCCCGCCTAGGCAGGGGAACGGAGGTCTCGGGCACCTGGGGGTGGCGGAGGTGCTGGCGACCACCCCGCCCAGGGCGGGCGGGAGCCAGCAAACTTGTGGGAGCTAGGCGCCACGCCCCAGATCCCGCAGGCCGCTCACGGGGAAGTGGCCCAGGAGGCTTCCGGGCCCGGAGACCGCGGGCCCTTGGGCATCCCCCCTGCCCGCCCACGCTGCGCTAGGCGCAGCTCAGACGCAGACCGGACCGGCCCTCCCGCCCGACAGAAGCTGGCCCGAAGCCACTGGGAGCCACCATTGAGTTGGCACGGCCCCTAAGAGCCAGCAACGCCACCCTCGCCCCCACGCCACCGTCCGAGCTCAGGACCCCGCCCCAGGTGGCCGGCAGGCCCGGGGAAGCGGCCTGGGCCCTCGATCCCGCTCCCGCCCCCGGCCACGGCGAAACGGCGGAGGGGCGGCTTTTTCCGTATGGAGCTGTGGAGGGCCACCCCGGCAGACAGGTGGCGGCGCCGGGGCTGGGCTGCAGTGGGGGCGGCCAGGTGCAGGTCGAGGGGCTCGCGGGCCGCACGGACGGCCCCCGGGTCCGCGGCCACGTCTGGTTCCCTTCAGGCCACCCCCGGAGCGTCTGGTGTGCCTCTGCCTTCCAGGGACGCCTTCTGGCCGCCTGGCCGCTCAGGCAGGCGGGGAGCGCCCCATCAGACGCTGGCTGTGGTGGGAGGGGCCTGAGGAGGTGGGGCTTGCAGCTGTGCCGGGCGGGGGCGGAGATAGCCGCGAGCGACAAAAGGAGAAGGCGGAGCGGGAGGCGAAAAGCCTAGAGCACCCGGGCTTCCCTAAGAGGTCTCCCATCCAAGTTCTAACCAGGCCCGACCCTGCTTAGCTTCCGCGATCGCGGCGAGATCGGGCCCTTCTAGGCTGCTTCGGCAGTAGATGCCGGCGGGGTGGCGGGCTGCCTCTTGAGGCGCAGCTCAGCAGGCGCTTGGGCCTTACCGTCAGCCCGGCGGCCCGCCCGTCCCGGCAGGGCCCCGCCGCCCGCCTAGGCAGGGGAACGGAGGTCTCGGGCACCTGGGGGTGGCGGAGGTGCTGGCGACCACCCCGCCCAGGGCGGGCGGGAGCCAGCAAACTTTTGGGAGCTAGGCGCCACGCCCCAGATCCCGCAGGCCGCTCACGGGGAAGTGGCCCAGGAGGCTTCCGGGCCCGGAGACCGCGGGCCCTTGGGCATCCCACCTGCCCGCCCACGCTGCGCTAGGCGCAGCTCAGACGCAGACCGGACCGGCCCTCCCGCCCGACAGAAGCTGGCCCGAAGCCACTGGGAGCCACCATTGAGTTGGCACGGCCCCTAAGAGCCAGCAACGCCACCCTCGCCCCCACGCCACCGTCCGAGCTCAGGACCCCGCCCCAGGTGGCCGGCAGGCCCGGGGAAGCGGCCTGGGCCCTCGATCCCGCTCCCGCCCCCGGCCACGGCGAAACGGCGGAGGGGCGGCTTTTTCCGTGTGGAGCTGTGGAGAGCCACCCCGGCAGACAGGTGGCGGCGCCGGGGCTGGGCTGCAGTGGGGGCGGCCAGGTGCAGGTCGAGGGTCTCGCGGGCCGCACGGACGGCCCCCGGGTCCGCGGCCACGTCTGGTTCCCTTCAGGCCACCCCCGGAGCGTCTGGTGTGCCTCTGCCTTCCAGGGACGCCTTCTGGCCGCCTGGCCGCTCAGGCAGGCGGGGAGCGCCCCATCAGACGCTGGCTGTGGTGGGAGGGGCCTGAGGAGGTGGGGCTTGCAGCTGTGCCGGGCGGGGGCCGGAGATAGCTGCGAACGCCGCGAGCGACAAAAGGAGAAGGCGGAGCGGGAGGCGAAAAGCCTAGAGCACCCGGGCTTCCCTAAGAGGTCTCCCATCCAAGTTCTAACCAGGCCCAACCCTGCCAGGCTTCCGCGATCGCGGCGAGATCGGGCCCTTCTAGGCTGCTTCGGCAGTAGATGCCGGCGGGGTGGCGGGCTGCCTCTTGAGGCGCAGCTCAGCAGGCGCTTGGGCCTTACCGTCAGCCCGGCGGCCCGCCCGTCCCGGCAGGGCCCCGCCGCCCGCCTAGGCAGGGGAACGGAGGTCTCGGGCACCTGGGGGTGGCGGAGGTGCTGGCGACCACCCCGCCCAGGGCGGGCGGGAGCCAGCAAACTTGTGGGAGCTAGGCACCACGCCCCAGATCCCGCAGGCCACTCACGGGGAAGTGGCCCAGGAGGCTTCCGGGCCCGGAGACCGCGGGCCCTTGGGCATCCCCCCTGCCCGCCCACGCTGCGCTAGGCGCAGCTCAGACGCAGACCGGACCGGCCCTCCCGCCCGACAGAAGCTGGCCCGAAGCCACTGGGAGCCACCATTGAGTTGGCACGGCCCCTAAGACCCAGCAACGCCACCCTCGCCCCCACGCCACCGTCCGAGCTCAGGACCCCGCCCCAGGTGGCCGGCAGGCCCGGGGAAGCGGCCTGGGCCCTCGATCCCGCTCCCGCCCCCGGCCACGGCGAAACGGCGGAGGGGCGGCTTTTTCCGTATGGAGCTGTGGAGGGCCACCCCGGCAGACAGGTGGCGGCGCCGGGGCTGGGCTGCAGTGGGGGCGGCCAGGTGCAGGTCGAGGGGCTCGCGGGCCGCACGGACGGCCCCCGGGTCCGCGGCCACGTCTGGTTCCCTTCAGGCCACCCCCGGAGCGTCTGGTGTGCCTCTGCCTTCCAGGGACGCCTTCTGGCCGCCTGGCCGCTCAGGCAGGCGGGGAGCGCCCCATCAGACGCTGGCTGTGGTGGGAGGGGCCTGAGGAGGTGGGGCTTGCAGCTGTGCCGGGCGGGGGCGGAGATAGCCGCGAACGACAAAAGGAGAAGGCGGAGCGGGAGGCGAAAAGCCTAGAGCACCCGGGCTTCCCTAAGAGGTCTCCCATCCAAGTTCTAACCAGGCCCGACCCTGCCTAGCTTCCGCGATCGCGGCGAGATCGGGCCCTTCTAGGCTGCTTCGGCAGTAGATGCCGGCGGGGTGGCGGGCTGCCTCTTGAGGCGCAGCTCAGCAGGCGCTTGGGCCTTACCGTCAGCCCGGCGGCCCGCCCGTCCCGGCAGGGCCCCGCCGCCCGCCTAGGCAGGGGAACGGAGGTCTCGGGCACCTGGGGGTGGCGGAGGTGCTGGCGACCACCCCGCCCAGGGCGGGCGGGAGCCAGCAAACTTGTGGGAGCTAGGCGCCACGCCCCAGATCCCGCAGGCCGCTCACGGGGAAGTGGCCCAGGAGGCTTCCGGGCCCGGAGACCGCGGGCCCTTGGGCATCCCCCCTGCCCGCCCACGCTGCGCTAGGCGCAGCTCAGACGCAGACCGGACCGGCCCTCCCGCCCGACAGAAGCTGGCCCGAAGCCACTGGGAGCCACCATTGAGTTGGCACGGCCCCTAAGACCCAGCAACGCCACCCTCGCCCCCACGCCACCGTCCGAGCTCAGGACCCCGCCCCAGGTGGCCGGCAGGCCCGGGGAAGCGGCCTGGGCCCTCGATCTCGCTCCCGCCCCCGGCCTTGGCGAAATGGCGGAGGGGCGGCTTTTTCCGTATGGAGCTGTGGAGGGCCACCCCGGCAGACAGGTGGCGGCGCCGGGGCTGGGCTGCAGTGGGGGCGGCCAGGTGCAGGTCGAGGGGCTCGCGGGCCGCACGGACGGCCCCCGGGTCCGCGGCCACGTCTGGTTCCCTTCAGGCCACCCCCGGAGCGTCTGGTGTGCCTCTGCCTTCCAGGGACGCCTTCTGGCCGCCTGGCCGCTCAGGCAGGCGGGGAGCGCCCCATCGGACGCTGGCTGTGGTGGGAGGGGCCTGAGGAGGTGGGGCTTGCAGCTGTGCCGGGCGGGGGCGGAGATAGCCGCGAACGCCGCGAGCGACAAAAGGAGAAGGCGGAGCGGGAGGCGAAAAGCCTAGAGCACCCGGGCTTCCCTAAGAGGTCTCCCATCCAAGTTCTAACCAGGCCCGACCCTGCTTAGCTTCCGCGATCGCGGCGAGATCGGGCCCTTCTAGGCTGCTTCGGCAGTAGATGCCGGCGGGGTGGCGGGCTGCCTCTTGAGGCGCAGCTCAGCAGGCGCTTGGGCCTTACCGTCAGCCCGGCGGCCCGCCCGTCCCGGCAGGGCCCCGCCGCCCGCCTAGGCAGGGGAACGGAGGTCTCGGGCACCTGGGGGTGGCGGAGGTGCTGGCGACCACCCCGCCCAGGGCGGGCGGGAGCCAGCAAACTTGTGGGAGCTAGGCGCCACGCCCCAGATCCCGCAGGCCACTCACGGGGAAGTGGCCCAGGAGGCTTCCGGGCCCGGAGACCGCGGGCCCTTGGGCATCCCCCCTGCCCGCCCACGCTGCGCTAGGCGCAGCTCAGACGCAGACCGGACCGGCCCTCCCGCCCGACAGAAGCTGGCCCGAAGCCACTGGGAGCCACCATTGAGTTGGCACGGCCCCTAAGACCCAGCAATGCCACCCTCGCCCCCACGCCACCGTCCGAGCTCAGGACCCCGCCCCAGGTGGCCGGCAGGCCCGGGGAAGCGGCCTGGGCCCTCGATCCCGCTCCCGCCCCCGGCCACGGCGAAACGGCGGAGGGGCGGCTTTTTCCGTATGGAGCTGTGGAGGGCCACCCCGGCAGACAGGTGGCGGCGCCGGGGCTGGGCTGCAGTGGGGGCGGCCAGGTGCAGGTCGAGGGGCTCGCGGGCCGCACGGACGGCCCCCGGGTCCGCGGCCACGTCTGGTTCCCTTCAGGCCACCCCCGGAGCGTCTGGTGTGCCTCTGCCTTCCAGGGACGCCTTCTGGCCGCCTGGCCGCTCAGGCAGGCGGGGAGCGCCCCATCAGACGCTGGCTGTGGTGGGAGGGGCCTGAGGAGGTGGGGCTTGCAGCTGTGCCGGGCGGGGGCGGAGATAGCCGCGAACGACAAAAGGAGAAGGCGGAGCGGGAGGCGAAAAGCCTAGAGCACCCGGGCTTCCCTAAGAGGTCTCCCATCCAAGTTCTAACCAGGCCCGACCCTGCTTAGCTTCCGCGATCGCGGCGAGATCGGGCCCTTCTAGGCTGCTTCGGCAGTAGATGCCGGCGGGGTGGCGGGCTGCCTCTTGAGGCGCAGCTCAGCAGGCGCTTGGGCCTTACCGTCAGCCCGGCGGCCCGCCCGTCCCGGCAGGGCCCCGCCGCCCGCCTAGGCAGGGGAACGGAGGTCTCGGGCACCTGGGGGTGGCGGAGGTGCTGGCGACCACCCCGCCCAGGGCGGGCGGGAGCCAGCAAACTTTTGGGAGCTAGGCGCCACGCCCCAGATCCCGCAGGCCGCTCACGGGGAAGTGGCCCAGGAGGCTTCCGGGCCCGGAGACCGCGGGCCCTTGGGCATCCCACCTGCCCGCCCACGCTGCGCTAGGCGCAGCTCAGACGCAGACCGGACCGGCCCTCCCGCCCGACAGAAGCTGGCCCGAAGCCACTGGGAGCCATCATTGAGTTGGCACGGCCCCTAAGAGCCAGCAACGCCACCCTCGCCCCCACGCCACCGTCCGAGCTCAGGACCCCGCCCCAGGTGGCCGGCAGGCCCGGGGAAGCGGCCTGGGCCCTCGATCCCGCTCCCGCCCCCGGCCACGGCGAAACGGTGGAGGGGCGGCTTTTTCCGTGTGGAGCTGTGGAGAGCCACCCCGGCAGACAGGTGGCGGCGCCGGGGCTGGGCTGCAGTGGGGGCGGCCAGGTGCAGGTCGAGGGGCTCGCGGGCCGCACGGACGGCCCCCGGGTCCGCGGCCACGTCTGGTTCCCTTCAGGCCACCCCCGGAGCGTCTGGTGTGCCTCTGCCTTCCAGGGACGCCTTCTGGCCGCCTGGCCGCTCAGGCAGGCGGGGAGCGCCCCATCAGACGCTGGCTGTGGTGGGAGGGGCCTGAGGAGGTGGGGCTTGCAGCTGTGCCGGGCGGGGGCGGAGATAGCCGCGAACGCCGCGAGCGACAAAAGGAGAAGGCGGAGCGGGAGGCGAAAAGCCTAGAGCACCCGGGCTTCCCTAAGAGGTCTCCCATCCAAGTTCTAACCAGGCCCGACCCTGCCTAGCTTCCGCGATCGCGGCGAGATCGGGCCCTTCTAGGCTGCTTCGGCAGTAGATGCCGGCGGGGTGGCGGGCTGCCTCTTGAGGCGCAGCTCAGCAGGCGCTTGGGCCTTACCGTCAGCCCGGCGGCCCGCCCGTCCCGGCAGGGCCCCGCCGCCCGCCTAGGCAGGGGAACGGAGGTCTCGGGCACCTGGGGGTGGCGGAGGTGCTGGCGACCACCCCGCCCAGGGCGGGCGGGAGCCAGCAAACTTGTGGGAGCTAGGCGCCACGCCCCAGATCCCGCAGGCCGCTCACGGGGAAGTGGCCCAGGAGGCTTCCGGGCCCGGAGACCGCGGGCCCTTGGGCATCCCCCCTGCCCGCCCACGCTGCGCTAGGCGCAGCTCAGACGCAGACCGGACCGGCCCTCCTGCCCGACAGAAGCTGGCTCGAAGCCACTGGGAGCCACCATTGAGTTGGCACGGCCCCTAAGACCCAGCAACGCCACCCTCGCCCCCACGCCACCGTCCGAGCTCAGGACCCTGCCCCAGGTGGCCGGCAGGCCCGGGGAAGCGGCCTGGGCCCTCGATCCCGCTCCCGCCCCCGGTCACCGCGAAACGGCGGAGGGGCGGCTTTTTCCGTGTGGAGCTGTGGAGAGCCACCCCGGCAGACAGGTGGCGGCGCCGGGGCTGGGCTGCAGTGGGGGCGGCCAGGTGCAGGTCGAGGGGCTCGCGGGCCGCACGGACGGCCCCCGGGTCCGCGGCCACGTCTGGTTCCCTTCAGGCCACCCCCGGAGCGTCTGGTGTGCCTCTGCCTTCCAGGGACGCCTTCTGGCCGCCTGGCCACTCAGGCAGGCGGGGAGCGCCCCATCAGACGCTGGCTGTGGTGGGAGGGGCCTGAGGAGGTGGGGCTTGCAGCTGTGCCGGGCGGGGGCGGAGATAGCCGCGAACGACAAAAGGAGAAGGCGGAGCGGGAGGCGAAAAGCCTAGAGCACCCGGGCTTCCCTAAGAGGTCTCCCATCCAAGTTCTAACCAGGCCCGACCCTGCTTAGCTTCCGCGATCGCGGCGAGATCGGGCCCTTCTAGGCTGCTTCGGCAGTAGATGCCGGCGGGGTGGCGGGCTGCCTCTTGAGGCGCAGCTCAGCAGGCGCTTGGGCCTTACCGTCAGCCCAGCGGCCCGCCCGTCCCGGCAGGGCCCCGCCGCCCGCCTAGGCAGGGGAACGGAGGTCTCGGGCACCTGGGGGTGGCGGAGGTGCTGGCGACCACCCCGCCCAGGGCGGGCGGGAGCCAGCAAACTTTTGGGAGCTAGGCGCCACGCCCCAGATCCCGCAGGCCGCTCACGGGGAAGTGGCCCAGGAGGCTTCCGGGCCCGGAGACCGCGGGCCCTTGGGCATCCCCCCTGCCCGCCCACGCTGCGCTAGGCGCAGCTCAGACGCAGACCGGACCGGCCCTCCCGCCCGACAGAAGCTGGCCCGAAGCCACTGGGAGCCACCATTGAGTTGGCACGGTCCCTAAGACCCAGCAACGCCACCCTCGCCCCCACGCCACCGTCCGAGCTCAGGACCCCGCCCCAGGTGGCCGGCAGGCCCGGGGAAGCGGCCTGGGCCCTCGATCCCGCTCCCGCCCCCGGCCTTGGCGAAACGGCGGAGGGGCGGCTTTTTCCGTATGGAGCTGTGGAGGGCCACCCCGGCAGACAGGTGGCGGCGCCGGGGCTGGGCTGCAGTGGGGGCGGCCAGGTGCAGGTCGAGGGGCTCGCGGGCCGCACGGACGGCCCCCGGGTCCGCGGCCACGTCTGGTTCCCTTCAGGCCACCCCCGGAGCGTCTGGTGTGCCTCTGCCTTCCAGGGACGCCTTCTGGCCGCCTGGCCGCTCAGGCAGGCGGGGAGCGCCCCATCGGACGCTGGCTGTGGTGGGAGGGGCCTGAGGAGGTGGGGCTTGCAGCTGTGCCGGGCGGGGGCGGAGATAGCCGCGAACGCCGCGAGCGACAAAAGGAGAAGGCGGAGCGGGAGGCGAAAAGCCTAGAGCACCCGGGCTTCCCTAAGAGGTCTCCCATCCAAGTTCTAACCAGGCCCGACCCTGCTTAGCTTCCGCGATCGCGGCGAGATCGGGCCCTTCTAGGCTGCTTCGGCAGTAGATGCCGGCGGGGTGGCGGGCTGCCTCTTGAGGCGCAGCTCAGCAGGCGCTTGGGCCTTACCGTCAGCCCGGCGGCCCGCCCGTCCCGGCAGGGCCCCGCCGCCCGCCTAGGCAGGGGAACGGAGGTCTCGGGCACCTGGGGGTGGCGGAGGTGCTGGCGACCACCCCGCCCAGGGCGGGCGGGAGCCAGCAAACTTGTGGGAGCTAGGCGCCACGCCCCAGATCCCGCAGGCCGCTCACGGGGAAGTGGCCCAGGAGGCTTCCGGGCCCGGAGACCGCGGGCCCTTGGGCATCCCACCTGCCCGCCCACGCTGCGCTAGGCGCAGCTCAGACGCAGACCGGACCGGCCCTCCCGCCCGACAGAAGCTGGCCCGAAGCCACTGGGAGCCACCATTGAGTTGGCACGGCCCCTAAGAGCCAGCAACGCCACCCTCGCCCCCACGCCACCGTCCGAGCTCAGGACCCCGCCCCAGGTGGCCGGCAGGCCCGGGGAAGCGGCCTGGGCCCTCGATCCCGCTCCCGCCCCCGGCCACGGCAAAACGGCGGAGGGGCGGCTTTTTCCGTGTGGAGCTGTGGAGAGCCACCCCGGCAGACAGGTGGCGGCGCCGGGGCTGGGCTGCAGTGGGGGCGGCCAGGTGCAGGTCGAGGGGCTCGCGGGCCGCACGGACGGCCCCCGGGTCCGCGGCCACGTCTGGTTCCCTTCAGGCCACCCCCGGAGCGTCTGGTGTGCCTCTGCCTTCCAGGGACGCCTTCTGGCCGCCTGGCCGCTCAGGCAGGCGGGGAGCGCCCCATCGGACGCTGGCTGTGGTGGGAGGGGCCTGAGGAGGTGGGGCTTGCAGCTGTGCCGGGCGGGGGCGGAGATAGCCGCGAACGCCGCGAGCGACAAAAGGAGAAGGCGGAGCGGGAGGCGAAAAGCCTAGAGCACCCGGGCTTCCCTAAGAGGTCTCCCATCCAAGTTCTAACCAGGCCCGACCCTGCCTAGCTTCCGCGATCGCGGCGAGATCGGGCCCTTCTAGGCTGCTTCGGCAGTAGATGCCGGCGGGGGTGGCGGGCTGCCTCTTGAGGCGCAGCTCAGCAGGCGCTTGGGCCTTACCGTCAGCCCGGCGGCCCGCCCGTCCCGGCAGGGCCCCGCCGCCCGCCTAGGCAGGGGAACGGAGGTCTCGGGCACCTGGGGGTGGCGGAGGTGCTGGCGACCACCCCGCCCAGGGCGGGCGGGAGCCAGCAAACTTGTGGGAGCTAGGCGCCACGCCCCAGATCCCGCAGGCCGCTCACGGGGAAGTGGCCCAGGAGGCTTCCGGGCCCGGAGACCGCGGGCCCTTGGGCATCCCCCCTGCCCGCCCACGCTGCGCTAGGCGCAGCTCAGACGCAGACCGGACCGGCCCTCCCGCCCGACAGAAGCTGGCCCGAAGCCACTGGGAGCCACCATTGAGTTGGCACGGCCCCTAAGACCCAGCAACGCCACCCTCGCCCCCACGCCACCGTCCGAGCTCAGGACCCCGCCCCAGGTGGCCGGCAGGCCCGGGGAAGCGGCCTGGGCCCTCGATCCCGCTCCCGCCCCCGGCCACGGCGAAACGGCGGAGGGGCGGCTTTTTCCGTATGGAGCTGTGGAGGGCCACCCCGGCAGACAGGTGGCGGCGCCGGGGCTGGGCTGCAGTGGGGGCGGCCAGGTGCAGGTCGAGGGGCTCGCGGGCCGCACGGACGGCCCCCGGGTCCGCGGCCACGTCTGGTTCCCTTCAGGCCACCCCCGGAGCGTCTGGTGTGCCTCTGCCTTCCAGGGACGCCTTCTGGCCGCCTGGCCGCTCAGGCAGGCGGGGAGCGCCCCATCAGACGCTGGCTGTGGTGGGAGGGGCCTGAGGAGGTGGGGCTTGCAGCTGTGCCGGGCGGGGGCGGAGATAGCCGCGAACGACAAAAGGAGAAGGCGGAGCGGGAGGCGAAAAGCCTAGAGCACCCGGGCTTCCCTAAGAGGTCTCCCATCCAAGTTCTAACCAGGCCCGACCCTGCTTAGCTTCCGCGATCGCGGCGAGATCGGGCCCTTCTAGGCTGCTTCGGCAGTAGATGCCGGCGGGGTGGCGGGCTGCCTCTTGAGGCGCAGCTCAGCAGGCGCTTGGGCCTTACCGTCAGCCCGGCGGCCCGCCCGTCCCGGCAGGGCCCCGCCGCCCGCCTAGGCAGGGGAACGGAGGTCTCGGGCACCTGGGGGTGGCGGAGGTGCTGGCGACCACCCCGCCCAGGGCGGGCGGGAGCCAGCAAACTTTTGGGAGCTAGGCGCCACGCCCCAGATCCCGCAGGCCGCTCACGGGGAAGTGGCCCAGGAGGCTTCCGGGCCCGGAGACCGCGGGCCCTTGGGCATCCCACCTGCCCGCCCACGCTGCGCTAGGCGCAGCTCAGACGCAGACCGGACCGGCCCTCCCGCCCGACAGAAGCTGGCCCGAAGCCACTGGGAGCCACCATTGAGTTGGCACGGCCCCTAAGAGCCAGCAACGCCACCCTCGCCCCCACGCCACCGTCCGAGCTCAGGACCCCGCCCCAGGTGGCCGGCAGGCCCGGGGAAGCGGCCTGGGCCCTCGATCCCGCTCCCGCCCCCGGCCACGGCGAAACGGTGGAGGGGCGGCTTTTTCCGTGTGGAGCTGTGGAGAGCCACCCCGGCAGACAGGTGGCGGCGCCGGGGCTGGGCTGCAGTGGGGGCGGCCAGGTGCAGGTCGAGGGGCTCGCGGGCCGCACGGACGGCCCCCGGGTCCGCGGCCACGTCTGGTTCCCTTCAGGCCACCCCCGGAGCGTCTGGTGTGCCTCTGCCTTCCAGGGACGCCTTCTGGCCGCCTGGCCGCTCAGGCAGGCGGGGAGCGCCCCATCAGACGCTGGCTGTGGTGGGAGGGGCCTGAGGAGGTGGGGCTTGCAGCTGTGCCGGGCGGGGGCGGAGATAGCCGCGAACGCCGCGAGCGACAAAAGGAGAAGGCGGAGCGGGAGGCGAAAAGCCTAGAGCACCCGGGCTTCCCTAAGAGGTCTCCCATCCAAGTTCTAACCAGGCCCGACCCTGCCTAGCTTCCGCGATCGCGGCGAGATCGGGCCCTTCTAGGCTGCTTCGGCAGTAGATGCCGGCGGGGTGGCGGGCTGCCTCTTGAGGCGCAGCTCAGCAGGCGCTTGGGCCTTACCGTCAGCCCGGCGGCCCGCCCGTCCCGGCAGGGCCCCGCCGCCCGCCTAGGCAGGGGAACGGAGGTCTCGGGCACCTGGGGGTGGCGGAGGTGCTGGCGACCACCCCGCCCAGGGCGGGCGGGAGCCAGCAAACTTGTGGGAGCTAGGCGCCACGCCCCAGATCCCGCAGGCCGCTCACGGGGAAGTGGCCCAGGAGGCTTCCGGGCCCGGAGACCGCGGGCCCTTGGGCATCCCCCCTGCCCGCCCACGCTGCGCTAGGCGCAGCTCAGACGCAGACCGGACCGGCCCTCCCGCCCGACAGAAGCTGGCCCGAAGCCACTGGGAGCCACCATTGAGTTGGCACGGCCCCTAAGACCCAGCAACGCCACCCTCGCCCCCACGCCACCGTCCGAGCTCAGGACCCCGCCCCAGGTGGCCGGCAGGCCCGGGGAAGCGGCCTGGGCCCTCGATCCCGCTCCCGCCCCCGGTCACCGCGAAACGGCGGAGGGGCGGCTTTTTCCGTGTGGAGCTGTGGAGAGCCACCCCGGCAGACAGGTGGCGGCGCCGGGGCTGGGCTGCAGTGGGGGCGGCCAGGTGCAGGTCGAGGGGCTCGCGGGCCGCACGGACGGCCCCCGGGTCCGCGGCCACGTCTGGTTCCCTTCAGGCCACCCCCGGAGCGTCTGGTGTGCCTCTGCCTTCCAGGGACGCCTTCTGGCCGCCTGGCCGCTCAGGCAGGCGGGGAGCGCCCCATCAGACGCTGGCTGTGGTGGGAGGGGCCTGAGGAGGTGGGGCTTGCAGCTGTGCCGGGCGGGGGCGGAGATAGCCGCGAACGACAAAAGGAGAAGGCGGAGCGGGAGGCGAAAAGCCTAGAGCACCCGGGCTTCCCTAAGAGGTCTCCCATCCAAGTTCTAACCAGGCCCGACCCTGCTTAGCTTCCGCGATCGCGGCGAGATCGGGCCCTTCTAGGCTGCTTCGGCAGTAGATGCCGGCGGGGTGGCGGGCTGCCTCTTGAGGCGCAGCTCAGCAGGCGCTTGGGCCTTACCGTCAGCCCGGCGGCCCGCCCGTCCCGGCAGGGCCCCGCCGCCCGCCTAGGCAGGGGAACGGAGGTCTCGGGCACCTGGGGGTGGCGGAGGTGCTGGCGACCACCCCGCCCAGGGCGGGCGGGAGCCAGCAAACTTTTGGGAGCTAGGCGCCACGCCCCAGATCCCGCAGGCCGCTCACGGGGAAGTGGCCCAGGAGGCTTCCGGGCCCGGAGACCGCGGGCCCTTGGGCATCCCACCTGCCCGCCCACGCTGCGCTAGGCGCAGCTCAGACGCAGACCGGACCGGCCCTCCCGCCCGACAGAAGCTGGCCCGAAGCCACTGGGAGCCACCATTGAGTTGGCACGGCCCCTAAGAGCCAGCAACGCCACCCTCGCCCCCACGCCACCGTCCGAGCTCAGGACCCCGCCCCAGGTGGCCGGCAGGCCCGGGGAAGCGGCCTGGGCCCTCGATCCCGCTCCCGCCCCCGGCCACGGCGAAACGGTGGAGGGGCGGCTTTTTCCGTGTGGAGCTGTGGAGAGCCACCCCGGCAGACAGGTGGCGGCGCCGGGGCTGGGCTGCAGTGGGGGCGGCCAGGTGCAGGTCGAGGGGCTCGCGGGCCGCACGGACGGCCCCCGGGTCCGCGGCCACGTCTGGTTCCCTTCAGGCCACCCCCGGAGCGTCTGGTGTGCCTCTGCCTTCCAGGGACGCCTTCTGGCCGCCTGGCCGCTCAGGCAGGCGGGGAGCGCCCCATCAGACGCTGGCTGTGGTGGGAGGGGCCTGAGGAGGTGGGGCTTGCAGCTGTGCCGGGCGGGGGCGGAGATAGCCGCGAACGCCGCGAGCGACAAAAGGAGAAGGCGGAGCGGGAGGCGAAAAGCCTAGAGCACCCGGGCTTCCCTAAGAGGTCTCCCATCCAAGTTCTAACCAGGCCCGACCCTGCCTAGCTTCCGCGATCGCGGCGAGATCGGGCCCTTCTAGGCTGCTTCGGCAGTAGATGCCGGCGGGGTGGCGGGCTGCCTCTTGAGGCGCAGCTCAGCAGGCGCTTGGGCCTTACCGTCAGCCCGGCGGCCCGCCCGTCCCGGCAGGGCCCCGCCGCCCGCCTAGGCAGGGGAACGGAGGTCTCGGGCACCTGGGGGTGGCGGAGGTGCTGGCGACCACCCCGCCCAGGGCGGGCGGGAGCCAGCAAACTTGTGGGAGCTAGGCGCCACGCCCCAGATCCCGCAGGCCGCTCACGGGGAAGTGGCCCAGGAGGCTTCCGGGCCCGGAGACCGCGGGCCCTTGGGCATCCCCCCTGCCCGCCCACGCTGCGCTAGGCGCAGCTCAGACGCAGACCGGACCGGCCCTCCCGCCCGACAGAAGCTGGCCCGAAGCCACTGGGAGCCACCATTGAGTTGGCACGGCCCCTAAGACCCAGCAACGCCACCCTCGCCCCCACGCCACCGTCCGAGCTCAGGACCCCGCCCCAGGTGGCCGGCAGGCCCGGGGAAGCGGCCTGGGCCCTCGATCCCGCTCCCGCCCCCGGTCACCGCGAAACGGCGGAGGGGCGGCTTTTTCCGTGTGGAGCTGTGGAGAGCCACCCCGGCAGACAGGTGGCGGCGCCGGGGCTGGGCTGCAGTGGGGGCGGCCAGGTGCAGGTCGAGGGGCTCGCGGGCCGCACGGACGGCCCCCGGGTCCGCGGCCACGTCTGGTTCCCTTCAGGCCACCCCCGGAGCGTCTGGTGTGCCTCTGCCTTCCAGGGACGCCTTCTGGCCGCCTGGCCACTCAGGCAGGCGGGGAGCGCCCCATCAGACGCTGGCTGTGGTGGGAGGGGCCTGAGGAGGTGGGGCTTGCAGCTGTGCCGGGCGGGGGCGGAGATAGCCGCGAACGACAAAAGGAGAAGGCGGAGCGGGAGGCGAAAAGCCTAGAGCACCCGGGCTTCCCTAAGAGGTCTCCCATCCAAGTTCTAACCAGGCCCGACCCTGCTTAGCTTCCGCGATCGCGGCGAGATCGGGCCCTTCTAGGCTGCTTCGGCAGTAGATGCCGGCGGGGTGGCGGGCTGCCTCTTGAGGCGCAGCTCAGCAGGCGCTTGGGCCTTACCGTCAGCCCAGCGGCCCGCCCGTCCCGGCAGGGCCCCGCCGCCCGCCTAGGCAGGGGAACGGAGGTCTCGGGCACCTGGGGGTGGCGGAGGTGCTGGCGACCACCCCGCCCAGGGCGGGCGGGAGCCAGCAAACTTTTGGGAGCTAGGCGCCACGCCCCAGATCCCGCAGGCCGCTCACGGGGAAGTGGCCCAGGAGGCTTCCGGGCCCGGAGACCGCGGGCCCTTGGGCATCCCCCCTGCCCGCCCACGCTGCGCTAGGCGCAGCTCAGACGCAGACCGGACCGGCCCTCCCGCCCGACAGAAGCTGGCCCGAAGCCACTGGGAGCCACCATTGAGTTGGCACGGCCCCTAAGACCCAGCAATGCCACCCTCGCCCCCACGCCACCGTCCGAGCTCAGGACCCCGCCCCAGGTGGCCGGCAGGCCCGGGGAAGCGGCCTGGGCCCTCGATCCCGCTCCCGCCCCCGGCCACGGCGAAACGGCGGAGGGGCGGCTTTTTCCGTATGGAGCTGTGGAGGGCCACCCCGGCAGACAGGTGGCGGCGCCGGGGCTGGGCTGCAGTGGGGGCGGCCAGGTGCAGGTCGAGGGGCTCGCGGGCCGCACGGACGGCCCCCGGGTCCGCGGCCACGTCTGGTTCCCTTCAGGCCACCCCCGGAGCGTCTGGTGTGCCTCTGCCTTCCAGGGACGCCTTCTGGCCGCCTGGCCGCTCAGGCAGGCGGGGAGCGCCCCATCAGACGCTGGCTGTGGTGGGAGGGGCCTGAGGAGGTGGGGCTTGCAGCTGTGCCGGGCGGGGGCGGAGATAGCCGCGAACGACAAAAGGAGAAGGCGGAGCGGGAGGCGAAAAGCCTAGAGCACCCGGGCTTCCCTAAGAGGTCTCCCATCCAAGTTCTAACCAGGCCCGACCCTGCTTAGCTTCCGCGATCGCGGCGAGATCGGGCCCTTCTAGGCTGCTTCGGCAGTAGATGCCGGCGGGGTGGCGGGCTGCCTCTTGAGGCGCAGCTCAGCAGGCGCTTGGGCCTTACCGTCAGCCCGGCGGCCCGCCCGTCCCGGCAGGGCCCCGCCGCCCGCCTAGGCAGGGGAACGGAGGTCTCGGGCACCTGGGGGTGGCGGAGGTGCTGGCGACCACCCCGCCCAGGGCGGGCGGGAGCCAGCAAACTTGTGGGAGCTAGGCGCCACGCCCCAGATCCCGCAGGCCGCTCACGGGGAAGTGGCCCAGGAGGCTTCCGGGCCCGGAGACCGCGGGCCCTTGGGCATCCCCCCTGCCCGCCCACGCTGCGCTAGGCGCAGCTCAGACGCAGACCGGACCGGCCCTCCCGCCCGACAGAAGCTGGCCCGAAGCCACTGGGAGCCACCATTGAGTTGGCACGGCCCCTAAGACCCAGCAACGCCACCCTCGCCCCCACGCCACCGTCCGAGCTCAGGACCCTGCCCCAGGTGGCCGGCAGGCCCGGGGAAGCGGCCTGGGCCCTCGATCCCGCTCCCGCCCCCGGTCACCGCGAAACGGCGGAGGGGCGGCTTTTTCCGTGTGGAGCTGTGGAGAGCCACCCCGGCAGACAGGTGGCGGCGCCGGGGCTGGGCTGCAGTGGGGGCGGCCAGGTGCAGGTCGAGGGGCTCGCGGGCCGCACGGACGGCCCCCGGGTCCGCGGCCACGTCTGGTTCCCTTCAGGCCACCCCCGGAGCGTCTGGTGTGCCTCTGCCTTCCAGGGACGCCTTCTGGCCGCCTGGCCACTCAGGCAGGCGGGGAGCGCCCCATCAGACGCTGGCTGTGGTGGGAGGGGCCTGAGGAGGTGGGGCTTGCAGCTGTGCCGGGCGGGGGCGGAGATAGCCGCGAACGACAAAAGGAGAAGGCGGAGCGGGAGGCGAAAAGCCTAGAGCACCCGGGCTTCCCTAAGAGGTCTCCCATCCAAGTTCTAACCAGGCCCGACCCTGCTTAGCTTCCGCGATCGCGGCGAGATCGGGCCCTTCTAGGCTGCTTCGGCAGTAGATGCCGGCGGGGTGGCGGGCTGCCTCTTGAGGCGCAGCTCAGCAGGCGCTTGGGCCTTACCGTCAGCCCAGCGGCCCGCCCGTCCCGGCAGGGCCCCGCCGCCCGCCTAGGCAGGGGAACGGAGGTCTCGGGCACCTGGGGGTGGCGGAGGTGCTGGCGACCACCCCGCCCAGGGCGGGCGGGAGCCAGCAAACTTTTGGGAGCTAGGCGCCACGCCCCAGATCCCGCAGGCCGCTCACGGGGAAGTGGCCCAGGAGGCTTCCGGGCCCGGAGACCGCGGGCCCTTGGGCATCCCCCCTGCCCGCCCACGCTGCGCTAGGCGCAGCTCAGACGCAGACCGGACCGGCCCTCCCGCCCGACAGAAGCTGGCCCGAAGCCACTGGGAGCCACCATTCAGTTGGCACGGCCCCTAAGACCCAGCAACGCCACCCTCGCCCCCACGCCACCGTCCGAGCTCAGGACCCCGCCCCAGGTGGCCGGCAGGCCCGGGGAAGCGGCCTGGGCCCTCGATCCCGCTCCCGCCCCCGGCCACGGCGAAACGGCGGAGGGGCGGCTTTTTCCGTATGGAGCTGTGGAGGGCCACCCCGGCAGACAGGTGGCGGCGCCGGGGCTGGGCTGCAGTGGGGGCGGCCAGGTGCAGGTCGAGGGGCTCGCGGGCCGCACGGACGGCCCCCGGGTCCGCGGCCACGTCTGGTTCCCTTCAGGCCACCCCCGGAGCGTCTGGTGTGCCTCTGCCTTCCAGGGACGCCTTCTGGCCGCCTGGCCGCTCAGGCAGGCGGGGAGCGCCCCATCAGACGCTGGCTGTGGTGGGAGGGGCCTGAGGAGGTGGGGCTTGCAGCTGTGCCGGGCGGGGGCGGAGATATCCGCGAACGCCGCGAGCGACAAAAGGAGAAGGCGGAGCGGGAGGCGAAAAGCCTAGAGCACCCGGGCTTCCCTAAGAGGTCTCCCATCCAAGTTCTAACCAGGCCCGACCCTGCCTAGCTTCCGCGATCGCGGCGAGATCGGGCCCTTCTAGGCTGCTTCGGCAGTAGATGCCGGCGGGGTGGCGGGCTGCCTCTTGAGGCGCAGCTCAGCAGGCGCTTGGGCCTTACCGTCAGCCCGGCGGCCCGCCCGTCCCGGCAGGGCCCCGCCGCCCGCCTAGGCAGGGGAACGGAGGTCTCGGGCACCTGGGGGTGGCGGAGGTGCTGGCGACCACCCCGCCCAGGGCGGGCGGGAGCCAGCAAACTTGTGGGAGCTAGGCGCCACGCCCCAGATCCCGCAGGCCGCTCACGGGGAAGTGGCCCAGGAGGCTTCCGGGCCCGGAGACCGCGGGCCCTTGGGCATCCCCCCTGCCCGCCCACGCTGCGCTAGGCGCAGCTCAGACGCAGACCGGACCGGCCCTCCCGCCCGACAGAAGCTGGCCCGAAGCCACTGGGAGCCACCATTGAGTTGGCACGGCCCCTAAGACCCAGCAACGCCACCCTCGCCCCCACGCCACCGTCCGAGCTCAGGACCCTGCCCCAGGTGGCCGGCAGGCCCGGGGAAGCGGCCTGGGCCCTCGATCCCGCTCCCGCCCCCGGTCACCGCGAAACGGCGGAGGGGCGGCTTTTTCCGTGTGGAGCTGTGGAGAGCCACCCCGGCAGACAGGTGGCGGCGCCGGGGCTGGGCTGCAGTGGGGGCGGCCAGGTGCAGGTCGAGGGGCTCGCGGGCCGCACGGACGGCCCCCGGGTCCGCGGCCACGTCTGGTTCCCTTCAGGCCACCCCCGGAGCGTCTGGTGTGCCTCTGCCTTCCAGGGACGCCTTCTGGCCGCCTGGCCACTCAGGCAGGCGGGGAGCGCCCCATCAGACGCTGGCTGTGGTGGGAGGGGCCTGAGGAGGTGGGGCTTGCAGCTGTGCCGGGCGGGGGCGGAGATAGCCGCGAACGACAAAAGGAGAAGGCGGAGCGGGAGGCGAAAAGCCTAGAGCACCCGGGCTTCCCTAAGAGGTCTCCCATCCAAGTTCTAACCAGGCCCGACCCTGCTTAGCTTCCGCGATCGCGGCGAGATCGGGCCCTTCTAGGCTGCTTCGGCAGTAGATGCCGGCGGGGTGGCGGGCTGCCTCTTGAGGCGCAGCTCAGCAGGCGCTTGGGCCTTACCGTCAGCCCAGCGGCCCGCCCGTCCCGGCAGGGCCCCGCCGCCCGCCTAGGCAGGGGAACGGAGGTCTCGGGCACCTGGGGGTGGCGGAGGTGCTGGCGACCACCCCGCCCAGGGCGGGCGGGAGCCAGCAAACTTTTGGGAGCTAGGCGCCACGCCCCAGATCCCGCAGGCCGCTCACGGGGAAGTGGCCCAGGAGGCTTCCGGGCCCGGAGACCGCGGGCCCTTGGGCATCCCCCCTGCCCGCCCACGCTGCGCTAGGCGCAGCTCAGACGCAGACCGGACCGGCCCTCCCGCCCGACAGAAGCTGGCCCGAAGCCACTGGGAGCCACCATTGAGTTGGCACGGTCCCTAAGACCCAGCAACGCCACCCTCGCCCCCACGCCACCGTCCGAGCTCAGGACCCCGCCCCAGGTGGCCGGCAGGCCCGGGGAAGCGGCCTGGGCCCTCGATCCCGCTCCCGCCCCCGGCCTTGGCGAAACGGCGGAGGGGCGGCTTTTTCCGTATGGAGCTGTGGAGGGCCACCCCGGCAGACAGGTGGCGGCGCCGGGGCTGGGCTGCAGTGGGGGCGGCCAGGTGCAGGTCGAGGGGCTCGCGGGCCGCACGGACGGCCCCCGGGTCCGCGGCCACGTCTGGTTCCCTTCAGGCCACCCCCGGAGCGTCTGGTGTGCCTCTGCCTTCCAGGGACGCCTTCTGGCCGCCTGGCCGCTCAGGCAGGCGGGGAGCGCCCCATCGGACGCTGGCTGTGGTGGGAGGGGCCTGAGGAGGTGGGGCTTGCAGCTGTGCCGGGCGGGGGCGGAGATAGCCGCGAACGCCGCGAGCGACAAAAGGAGAAGGCGGAGCGGGAGGCGAAAAGCCTAGAGCACCCGGGCTTCCCTAAGAGGTCTCCCATCCAAGTTCTAACCAGGCCCGACCCTGCTTAGCTTCCGCGATCGCGGCGAGATCGGGCCCTTCTAGGCTGCTTCGGCAGTAGATGCCGGCGGGGTGGCGGGCTGCCTCTTGAGGCGCAGCTCAGCAGGCGCTTGGGCCTTACCGTCAGCCCGGCGGCCCGCCCGTCCCGGCAGGGCCCCGCCGCCCGCCTAGGCAGGGGAACGGAGGTCTCGGGCACCTGGGGGTGGCGGAGGTGCTGGCGACCACCCCGCCCAGGGCGGGCGGGAGCCAGCAAACTTGTGGGAGCTAGGCGCCACGCCCCAGATCCCGCAGGCCGCTCACGGGGAAGTGGCCCAGGAGGCTTCCGGGCCCGGAGACCGCGGGCCCTTGGGCATCCCACCTGCCCGCCCACGCTGCGCTAGGCGCAGCTCAGACGCAGACCGGACCGGCCCTCCCGCCCGACAGAAGCTGGCCCGAAGCCACTGGGAGCCACCATTGAGTTGGCACGGCCCCTAAGAGCCAGCAACGCCACCCTCGCCCCCACGCCACCGTCCGAGCTCAGGACCCCGCCCCAGGTGGCCGGCAGGCCCGGGGAAGCGGCCTGGGCCCTCGATCCCGCTCCCGCCCCCGGCCACGGCAAAACGGCGGAGGGGCGGCTTTTTCCGTGTGGAGCTGTGGAGAGCCACCCCGGCAGACAGGTGGCGGCGCCGGGGCTGGGCTGCAGTGGGGGCGGCCAGGTGCAGGTCGAGGGGCTCGCGGGCCGCACGGACGGCCCCCGGGTCCGCGGCCACGTCTGGTTCCCTTCAGGCCACCCCCGGAGCGTCTGGTGTGCCTCTGCCTTCCAGGGACGCCTTCTGGCCGCCTGGCCGCTCAGGCAGGCGGGGAGCGCCCCATCAGACGCTGGCTGTGGTGGGAGGGGCCTGAGGAGGTGGGGCTTGCAGCTGTGCCGGGCGGGGGCGGAGATAGCCGCGAACGCCGCGAGCGACAAAAGGAGAAGGCGGAGCGGGAGGCGAAAAGCCTAGAGCACCCGGGCTTCCCTAAGAGGTCTCCCATCCAAGTTCTAACCAGGCCCGACCCTGCCTAGCTTCCGCGATCGCGGCGAGATCGGGCCCTTCTAGGCTGCTTCGGCAGTAGATGCCGGCGGGGTGGCGGGCTGCCTCTTGAGGCGCAGCTCAGCAGGCGCTTGGGCCTTACCGTCAGCCCGGCGGCCCGCCCGTCCCGGCAGGGCCCCGCCGCCCGCCTAGGCAGGGGAACGGAGGTCTCGGGCACCTGGGGGTGGCGGAGGTGCTGGCGACCACCCCGCCCAGGGCGGGCGGGAGCCAGCAAACTTGTGGGAGCTAGGCGCCACGCCCCAGATCCCGCAGGCCGCTCACGGGGAAGTGGCCCAGGAGGCTTCCGGGCCCGGAGACCGCGGGCCCTTGGGCATCCCCCCTGCCCGCCCACGCTGCGCTAGGCGCAGCTCAGACGCAGACCGGACCGGCCCTCCCGCCCGACAGAAGCTGGCCCGAAGCCACTGGGAGCCACCATTGAGTTGGCACGGCCCCTAAGACCCAGCAACGCCACCCTCGCCCCCACGCCACCGTCCGAGCTCAGGACCCCGCCCCAGGTGGCCGGCAGGCCCGGGGAAGCGGCCTGGGCCCTCGATCCCGCTCCCGCCCCCGGCCACGGCGAAACGGCGGAGGGGCGGCTTTTTCCGTATGGAGCTGTGGAGGGCCACCCCGGCAGACAGGTGGCGGCGCCGGGGCTGGGCTGCAGTGGGGGCGGCCAGGTGCAGGTCGAGGGGCTCGCGGGCCGCACGGACGGCCCCCGGGTCCGCGGCCACGTCTGGTTCCCTTCAGGCCACCCCCGGAGCGTCTGGTGTGCCTCTGCCTTCCAGGGACGCCTTCTGGCCGCCTGGCCGCTCAGGCAGGCGGGGAGCGCCCCATCAGACGCTGGCTGTGGTGGGAGGGGCCTGAGGAGGTGGGGCTTGCAGCTGTGCCGGGCGGGGGCGGAGATAGCCGCGAACGACAAAAGGAGAAGGCGGAGCGGGAGGCGAAAAGCCTAGAGCACCCGGGCTTCCCTAAGAGGTCTCCCATCCAAGTTCTAACCAGGCCCGACCCTGCTTAGCTTCCGCGATCGCGGCGAGATCGGGCCCTTCTAGGCTGCTTCGGCAGTAGATGCCGGCGGGGTGGCGGGCTGCCTCTTGAGGCGCAGCTCAGCAGGCGCTTGGGCCTTACCGTCAGCCCGGCGGCCCGCCCGTCCCGGCAGGGCCCCGCCGCCCGCCTAGGCAGGGGAACGGAGGTCTCGGGCACCTGGGGGTGGCGGAGGTGCTGGCGACCACCCCGCCCAGGGCGGGCGGGAGCCAGCAAACTTTTGGGAGCTAGGCGCCACGCCCCAGATCCCGCAGGCCGCTCACGGGGAAGTGGCCCAGGAGGCTTCCGGGCCCGGAGACCGCGGGCCCTTGGGCATCCCACCTGCCCGCCCACGCTGCGCTAGGCGCAGCTCAGACGCAGACCGGACCGGCCCTCCCGCCCGACAGAAGCTGGCCCGAAGCCACTGGGAGCCACCATTGAGTTGGCACGGCCCCTAAGAGCCAGCAACGCCACCCTCGCCCCCACGCCACCGTCCGAGCTCAGGACCCCGCCCCAGGTGGCCGGCAGGCCCGGGGAAGCGGCCTGGGCCCTCGATCCCGCTCCCGCCCCCGGCCACGGCGAAACGGTGGAGGGGCGGCTTTTTCCGTGTGGAGCTGTGGAGAGCCACCCCGGCAGACAGGTGGCGGCGCCGGGGCTGGGCTGCAGTGGGGGCGGCCAGGTGCAGGTCGAGGGGCTCGCGGGCCGCACGGACGGCCCCCGGGTCCGCGGCCACGTCTGGTTCCCTTCAGGCCACCCCCGGAGCGTCTGGTGTGCCTCTGCCTTCCAGGGACGCCTTCTGGCCGCCTGGCCGCTCAGGCAGGCGGGGAGCGCCCCATCAGACGCTGGCTGTGGTGGGAGGGGCCTGAGGAGGTGGGGCTTGCAGCTGTGCCGGGCGGGGGCGGAGATAGCCGCGAACGCCGCGAGCGACAAAAGGAGAAGGCGGAGCGGGAGGCGAAAAGCCTAGAGCACCCGGGCTTCCCTAAGAGGTCTCCCATCCAAGTTCTAACCAGGCCCGACCCTGCCTAGCTTCCGCGATCGCGGCGAGATCGGGCCCTTCTAGGCTGCTTCGGCAGTAGATGCCGGCGGGGTGGCGGGCTGCCTCTTGAGGCGCAGCTCAGCAGGCGCTTGGGCCTTACCGTCAGCCCGGCGGCCCGCCCGTCCCGGCAGGGCCCCGCCGCCCGCCTAGGCAGGGGAACGGAGGTCTCGGGCACCTGGGGGTGGCGGAGGTGCTGGCGACCACCCCGCCCAGGGCGGGCGGGAGCCAGCAAACTTGTGGGAGCTAGGCGCCACGCCCCAGATCCCGCAGGCCGCTCACGGGGAAGTGGCCCAGGAGGCTTCCGGGCCCGGAGACCGCGGGCCCTTGGGCATCCCCCCTGCCCGCCCACGCTGCGCTAGGCGCAGCTCAGACGCAGACCGGACCGGCCCTCCCGCCCGACAGAAGCTGGCCCGAAGCCACTGGGAGCCACCATTGAGTTGGCACGGCCCCTAAGACCCAGCAACGCCACCCTCGCCCCCACGCCACCGTCCGAGCTCAGGACCCTGCCCCAGGTGGCCGGCAGGCCCGGGGAAGCGGCCTGGGCCCTCGATCCCGCTCCCGCCCCCGGTCACCGCGAAACGGCGGAGGGGCGGCTTTTTCCGTGTGGAGCTGTGGAGAGCCACCCCGGCAGACAGGTGGCGGCGCCGGGGCTGGGCTGCAGTGGGGGCGGCCAGGTGCAGGTCGAGGGGCTCGCGGGCCGCACGGACGGCCCCCGGGTCCGCGGCCACGTCTGGTTCCCTTCAGGCCACCCCCGGAGCGTCTGGTGTGCCTCTGCCTTCCAGGGACGCCTTCTGGCCGCCTGGCCACTCAGGCAGGCGGGGAGCGCCCCATCAGACGCTGGCTGTGGTGGGAGGGGCCTGAGGAGGTGGGGCTTGCAGCTGTGCCGGGCGGGGGCGGAGATAGCCGCGAACGACAAAAGGAGAAGGCGGAGCGGGAGGCGAAAAGCCTAGAGCACCCGGGCTTCCCTAAGAGGTCTCCCATCCAAGTTCTAACCAGGCCCGACCCTGCTTAGCTTCCGCGATCGCGGCGAGATCGGGCCCTTCTAGGCTGCTTCGGCAGTAGATGCCGGCGGGGTGGCGGGCTGCCTCTTGAGGCGCAGCTCAGCAGGCGCTTGGGCCTTACCGTCAGCCCAGCGGCCCGCCCGTCCCGGCAGGGCCCCGCCGCCCGCCTAGGCAGGGGAACGGAGGTCTCGGGCACCTGGGGGTGGCGGAGGTGCTGGCGACCACCCCGCCCAGGGCGGGCGGGAGCCAGCAAACTTTTGGGAGCTAGGCGCCACGCCCCAGATCCCGCAGGCCGCTCACGGGGAAGTGGCCCAGGAGGCTTCCGGGCCCGGAGACCGCGGGCCCTTGGGCATCCCCCCTGCCCGCCCACGCTGCGCTAGGCGCAGCTCAGACGCAGACCGGACCGGCCCTCCCGCCCGACAGAAGCTGGCCCGAAGCCACTGGGAGCCACCATTGAGTTGGCACGGTCCCTAAGACCCAGCAACGCCACCCTCGCCCCCACGCCACCGTCCGAGCTCAGGACCCCGCCCCAGGTGGCCGGCAGGCCCGGGGAAGCGGCCTGGGCCCTCGATCCCGCTCCCGCCCCCGGCCTTGGCGAAACGGCGGAGGGGCGGCTTTTTCCGTATGGAGCTGTGGAGGGCCACCCCGGCAGACAGGTGGCGGCGCCGGGGCTGGGCTGCAGTGGGGGCGGCCAGGTGCAGGTCGAGGGGCTCGCGGGCCGCACGGACGGCCCCCGGGTCCGCGGCCACGTCTGGTTCCCTTCAGGCCACCCCCGGAGCGTCTGGTGTGCCTCTGCCTTCCAGGGACGCCTTCTGGCCGCCTGGCCGCTCAGGCAGGCGGGGAGCGCCCCATCGGACGCTGGCTGTGGTGGGAGGGGCCTGAGGAGGTGGGGCTTGCAGCTGTGCCGGGCGGGGGCGGAGATAGCCGCGAACGCCGCGAGCGACAAAAGGAGAAGGCGGAGCGGGAGGCGAAAAGCCTAGAGCACCCGGGCTTCCCTAAGAGGTCTCCCATCCAAGTTCTAACCAGGCCCGACCCTGCTTAGCTTCCGCGATCGCGGCGAGATCGGGCCCTTCTAGGCTGCTTCGGCAGTAGATGCCGGCGGGGTGGCGGGCTGCCTCTTGAGGCGCAGCTCAGCAGGCGCTTGGGCCTTACCGTCAGCCCGGCGGCCCGCCCGTCCCGGCAGGGCCCCGCCGCCCGCCTAGGCAGGGGAACGGAGGTCTCGGGCACCTGGGGGTGGCGGAGGTGCTGGCGACCACCCCGCCCAGGGCGGGCGGGAGCCAGCAAACTTGTGGGAGCTAGGCGCCACGCCCCAGATCCCGCAGGCCGCTCACGGGGAAGTGGCCCAGGAGGCTTCCGGGCCCGGAGACCGCGGGCCCTTGGGCATCCCACCTGCCCGCCCACGCTGCGCTAGGCGCAGCTCAGACGCAGACCGGACCGGCCCTCCCGCCCGACAGAAGCTGGCCCGAAGCCACTGGGAGCCACCATTGAGTTGGCACGGCCCCTAAGAGCCAGCAACGCCACCCTCGCCCCCACGCCACCGTCCGAGCTCAGGACCCCGCCCCAGGTGGCCGGCAGGCCCGGGGAAGCGGCCTGGGCCCTCGATCCCGCTCCCGCCCCCGGCCACGGCAAAACGGCGGAGGGGCGGCTTTTTCCGTGTGGAGCTGTGGAGAGCCACCCCGGCAGACAGGTGGCGGCGCCGGGGCTGGGCTGCAGTGGGGGCGGCCAGGTGCAGGTCGAGGGGCTCGCGGGCCGCACGGACGGCCCCCGGGTCCGCGGCCACGTCTGGTTCCCTTCAGGCCACCCCCGGAGCGTCTGGTGTGCCTCTGCCTTCCAGGGACGCCTTCTGGCCGCCTGGCCGCTCAGGCAGGCGGGGAGCGCCCCATCAGACGCTGGCTGTGGTGGGAGGGGCCTGAGGAGGTGGGGCTTGCAGCTGTGCCGGGCGGGGGCGGAGATAGCCGCGAACGCCGCGAGCGACAAAAGGAGAAGGCGGAGCGGGAGGCGAAAAGCCTAGAGCACCCGGGCTTCCCTAAGAGGTCTCCCATCCAAGTTCTAACCAGGCCCGACCCTGCTTAGCTTCCGCGATCGCGGCGAGATCGGGCCCTTCTAGGCTGCTTCGGCAGTAGATGCCGGCGGGGTGGCGGGCTGCCTCTTGAGGCGCAGCTCAGCAGGCGCTTGGGCCTTACCGTCAGCCCGGCGGCCCGCCCGTCCCGGCAGGGCCCCGCCGCCCGCCTAGGCAGGGGAACGGAGGTCTCGGGCACCTGGGGGTGGCGGAGGTGCTGGCGACCACCCCGCCCAGGGCGGGCGGGAGCCAGCAAACTTGTGGGAGCTAGGCGCCACGCCCCAGATCCCGCAGGCCACTCACGGGGAAGTGGCCCAGGAGGCTTCCGGGCCCGGAGACCGCGGGCCCTTGGGCATCCCCCCTGCCCGCCCACGCTGCGCTAGGCGCAGCTCAGACGCAGACCGGACCGGCCCTCCCGCCCGACAGAAGCTGGCCCGAAGCCACTGGGAGCCACCATTGAGTTGGCACGGCCCCTAAGACCCAGCAACGCCACCCTCGCCCCCACGCCACCGTCCGAGCTCAGGACCCCGCCCCAGGTGGCCGGCAGGCCCGGGGAAGCGGCCTGGGCCCTCGATCCCGCTCCCGCCCCCGGCCACGGCGAAACGGCGGAGGGGCGGCTTTTTCCGTATGGAGCTGTGGAGGGCCACCCCGGCAGACAGGTGGCGGCGCCGGGGCTGGGCTGCAGTGGGGGCGGCCAGGTGCAGGTCGAGGGGCTCGCGGGCCGCACGGACGGCCCCCGGGTCCGCGGCCACGTCTGGTTCCCTTCAGGCC
The DNA here is from genome assembly GCF_949987515.2 of Delphinus delphis. NCBI lineage: Eukaryota > Metazoa > Chordata > Mammalia > Artiodactyla > Delphinidae > Delphinus > Delphinus delphis. Next base: position 171,679 of record NW_027192826.1, read on the forward strand.
ACCCCCGGAGCGTCTGGTGTGCCTCTGCCTTCCAGGGACGCCTTCTGGCCGCCTGGCCGCTCAGGCAGGCGGGGAGCGCCCCATCAGACGCTGGCTGTGGTGGGAGGGGCCTGAGGAGGTGGGGCTTGCAGCTGTGCCGGGCGGGGGCGGAGATAGCCGCGAACGCCGCGAGCGACAAAAGGAGAAGGCGGAGCGGGAGGCGAAAAGCCTAGAGCACCCGGGCTTCCCTAAGAGGTCTCCCATCCAAGTTCTAACCAGGCCCGACCCTGCCTAGCTTCCGCGATCGCGGCGAGATCGGGCCCTTCTAGGCTGCTTCGGCAGTAGATGCCGGCGGGGTGGCGGGCTGCCTCTTGAGGCGCAGCTCAGCAGGCGCTTGGGCCTTACCGTCAGCCCGGCGGCCCGCCCGTCCCGGCAGGGCCCCGCCGCCCGCCTAGGCAGGGGAACGGAGGTCTCGGGCACCTGGGGGTGGCGGAGGTGCTGGCGACCACCCCGCCCAGGGCGGGCGGGAGCCAGCAAACTTGTGGGAGCTAGGCGCCACGCCCCAGATCCCGCAGGCCGCTCACGGGGAAGTGGCCCAGGAGGCTTCCGGGCCCGGAGACCGCGGGCCCTTGGGCATCCCCCCTGCCCGCCCACGCTGCGCTAGGCGCAGCTCAGACGCAGACCGGACCGGCCCTCCCGCCCGACAGAAGCTGGCCCGAAGCCACTGGGAGCCACCATTGAGTTGGCACGGCCCCTAAGACCCAGCAACGCCACCCTCGCCCCCACGCCACCGTCCGAGCTCAGGACCCTGCCCCAGGTGGCCGGCAGGCCCGGGGAAGCGGCCTGGGCCCTCGATCCCGCTCCCGCCCCCGGTCACCGCGAAACGGCGGAGGGGCGGCTTTTTCCGTGTGGAGCTGTGGAGAGCCACCCCGGCAGACAGGTGGCGGCGCCGGGGCTGGGCTGCAGTGGGGGCGGCCAGGTGCAGGTCGAGGGGCTCGCGGGCCGCACGGACGGCCCCCGGGTCCGCGGCCACGTCTGGTTCCCTTCAGGCCACCCCCGGAGCGTCTGGTGTGCCTCTGCCTTCCAGGGACGCCTTCTGGCCGCCTGGCCACTCAGGCAGGCGGGGAGCGCCCCATCAGACGCTGGCTGTGGTGGGAGGGGCCTGAGGAGGTGGGGCTTGCAGCTGTGCCGGGCGGGGGCGGAGATAGCCGCGAACGACAAAAGGAGAAGGCGGAGCGGGAGGCGAAAAGCCTAGAGCACCCGGGCTTCCCTAAGAGGTCTCCCATCCAAGTTCTAACCAGGCCCGACCCTGCTTAGCTTCCGCGATCGCGGCGAGATCGGGCCCTTCTAGGCTGCTTCGGCAGTAGATGCCGGCGGGGTGGCGGGCTGCCTCTTGAGGCGCAGCTCAGCAGGCGCTTGGGCCTTACCGTCAGCCCAGCGGCCCGCCCGTCCCGGCAGGGCCCCGCCGCCCGCCTAGGCAGGGGAACGGAGGTCTCGGGCACCTGGGGGTGGCGGAGGTGCTGGCGACCACCCCGCCCAGGGCGGGCGGGAGCCAGCAAACTTGTGGGAGCTAGGCGCCACGCCCCAGATCCCGCAGGCCGCTCACGCGGAAGTGGCCCAGGAGGCTTCCGGGCCCGGAGACCGCGGGCCCTTGGGCATCCCACCTGCCCGCCCACGCTGTGCTAGGCGCAGCTCAGACGCAGACCGGACCGGCCCTCCCGCCCGACAGAAGCTGGCCCGAAGCCACTGGGAGCCACCATTGAGTTGGCACGGCCCCTAAGAGCCAGCAACGCCACCCTCGCCCCCACGCCACCGTCCGAGCTCAGGACCCCGCCCCAGGTGGCCGGCAGGCCCGGGGAAGCGGCCTGGGCCCTCGATCCCGCTCCCGCCCCCGGCCACGGCAAAACGGCGGAGGGGCGGCTTTTTCCGTGTGGAGCTGTGGAGAGCCACCCCGGCAGACAGGTGGCGGCGCCGGGGCTGGGCTGCAGTGGGGGCGGCCAGGTGCAGGTCGAGGGGCTCGCGGGCCGCACGGACGGCCCCCGGGTCCGCGGCCACGTCTGGTTCCCTTCAGGCCACCCCCGGAGCGTCTGGTGTGCCTCTGCCTTCCAGTGACGCCTTCTGGCCGCCTGGCCGCTCAGGCAGGCGGGGAGCGCCCCATCGGACGCTGGCTGTGGTGGGAGGGGCCTGAGGAGGTGGGGCTTGCAGCTGTGCCGGGCGGGGGCGGAGATAGCCGCGAACGCCGCGAGCGACAAAAGGAGAAGGCGGAGCGGGAGGCGAAAAGCCTAGAGCACCCGGGCTTCCCTAAGAGGTCTCCCATCCAAGTTCTAACCAGGCCCGACCCTGCTTAGCTTCCGCGATCGCGGCGAGATCGGGCCCTTCTAGGCTGCTTCGGCAGTAGATGCCGGCGGGGTGGCGGGCTGCCTCTTGAGGCGCAGCTCAGCAGGCGCTTGGGCCTTACCGTCAGCCCGGCGGCCCGCCCGTCCCGGCAGGGCCCCGCCGCCCGCCTAGGCAGGGGAACGGAGGTCTCGGGCACCTGGGGGTGGCGGAGGTGCTGGCGACCACCCCGCCCAGGGCGGGCGGGAGCCAGCAAACTTGTGGGAGCTAGGCGCCACGCCCCAGATCCCGCAGGCCACTCACGGGGAAGTGGCCCAGGAGGCTTCCGGGCCCGGAGACCGCGGGCCCTTGGGCATCCCCCCTGCCCGCCCACGCTGCGCTAGGCGCAGCTCAGACGCAGACCGGACCGGCCCTCCCGCCCGACAGAAGCTGGCCCGAAGCCACTGGGAGCCACCATTGAGTTGGCACGGCCCCTAAGACCCAGCAACGCCACCCTCGCCCCCACGCCACCGTCCGAGCTCAGGACCCCGCCCCAGGTGGCCGGCAGGCCCGGGGAAGCGGCCTGGGCCCTCGATCCCGCTCCCGCCCCCGGCCACGGCGAAACGGCGGAGGGGCGGCTTTTTCCGTATGGAGCTGTGGAGGGCCACCCCGGCAGACAGGTGGCGGCGCCGGGGCTGGGCTGCAGTGGGGGCGGCCAGGTGCAGGTCGAGGGGCTCGCGGGCCGCACGGACGGCCCCCGGGTCCGCGGCCACGTCTGGTTCCCTTCAGGCCACCCCCGGAGCGTCTGGTGTGCCTCTGCCTTCCAGGGACGCCTTCTGGCCGCCTGGCCGCTCAGGCAGGCGGGGAGCGCCCCATCAGACGCTGGCTGTGGTGGGAGGGGCCTGAGGAGGTGGGGCTTGCAGCTGTGCCGGGCGGGGGCGGAGATAGCCGCGAACGACAAAAGGAGAAGGCGGAGCGGGAGGCGAAAAGCCTAGAGCACCCGGGCTTCCCTAAGAGGTCTCCCATCCAAGTTCTAACCAGGCCCGACCCTGCTTAGCTTCCGCGATCGCGGCGAGATCGGGCCCTTCTAGGCTGCTTCGGCAGTAGATGCCGGCGGGGTGGCGGGCTGCCTCTTGAGGCGCAGCTCAGCAGGCGCTTGGGCCTTACCGTCAGCCCGGCGGCCCGCCCGTCCCGGCAGGGCCCCGCCGCCCGCCTAGGCAGGGGAACGGAGGTCTCGGGCACCTGGGGGTGGCGGAGGTGCTGGCGACCACCCCGCCCAGGGCGGGCGGGAGCCAGCAAACTTTTGGGAGCTAGGCGCCACGCCCCAGATCCCGCAGGCCGCTCACGGGGAAGTGGCCCAGGAGGCTTCCGGGCCCGGAGACCGCGGGCCCTTGGGCATCCCACCTGCCCGCCCACGCTGCGCTAGGCGCAGCTCAGACGCAGACCGGACCGGCCCTCCCGCCCGACAGAAGCTGGCCCGAAGCCACTGGGAGCCACCATTGAGTTGGCACGGCCCCTAAGACCCAGCAACGCCACCCTCGCCCCCACGCCACCGTCCGAGCTCAGGACCCCGCCCCAGGTGGCCGGCAGGCCCGGGGAAGCGGCCTGGGCCCTCGATCCCGCTCCCGCCCCCGGCCACGGCGAAACGGCGGAGGGGCGGCTTTTTCCGTGTGGAGCTGAGAGCCACCCCGGCAGACAGGTGGCGGCGCCGGGGCTGGGCTGCAGTGGGGGCGGCCAGGTGCAGGTCGAGGGGCTCGCGGGCCGCACGGACGGCCCCCGGGTCCGCGGCCACGTCTGGTTCCCTTCAGGCCACCCCCGGAGCGTCTGGTGTGCCTCTGCCTTCCAGGGACGCCTTCTGGCCGCCTGGCCGCTCAGGCAGGCGGGGAGCGCCCCATCAGACGCTGGCTGTGGTGGGAGGGGCCTGAGGAGGTGGGGCTTGCAGCTGTGCCGGGCGGGGGCGGAGATAGCCGCGAACGCCGCGAGCGACAAAAGGAGAAGGCGGAGCGGGAGGCGAAAAGCCTAGAGCACCCGGGCTTCCCTAAGAGGTCTCCCATCCAAGTTCTAACCAGGCCCGACCCTGCCTAGCTTCCGCGATCGCGGCGAGATCGGGCCCTTCTAGGCTGCTTCGGCAGTAGATGCCGGCGGGGTGGCGGGCTGCCTCTTGAGGCGCAGCTCAGCAGGCGCTTGGGCCTTACCGTCAGCCCGGCGGCCCGCCCGTCCCGGCAGGGCCCCGCCGCCCGCCTAGGCAGGGGAACGGAGGTCTCGGGCACCTGGGGGTGGCGGAGGTGCTGGCGACCACCCCGCCCAGGGCGGGCGGGAGCCAGCAAACTTGTGGGAGCTAGGCGCCACGCCCCAGATCCCGCAGGCCACTCACGGGGAAGTGGCCCAGGAGGCTTCCGGGCCCGGAGACCGCGGGCCCTTGGGCATCCCCCCTGCCCGCCCACGCTGCGCTAGGCGCAGCTCAGACGCAGACCGGACCGGCCCTCCCGCCCGACAGAAGCTGGCCCGAAGCCACTGGGAGCCACCATTGAGTTGGCACGGCCCCTAAGACCCAGCAACGCCACCCTCGCCCCCACGCCACCGTCCGAGCTCAGGACCCTGCCCCAGGTGGCCGGCAGGCCCGGGGAAGCGGCCTGGGCCCTCGATCCCGCTCCCGCCCCCGGTCACCGCGAAACGGCGGAGGGGCGGCTTTTTCCGTGTGGAGCTGTGGAGAGCCACCCCGGCAGACAGGTGGCGGCGCCGGGGCTGGGCTGCAGTGGGGGCGGCCAGGTGCAGGTCGAGGGGCTCGCGGGCCGCACGGACGGCCCCCGGGTCCGCGGCCACGTCTGGTTCCCTTCAGGCCACCCCCGGAGCGTCTGGTGTGCCTCTGCCTTCCAGGGACGCCTTCTGGCCGCCTGGCCACTCAGGCAGGCGGGGAGCGCCCCATCAGACGCTGGCTGTGGTGGGAGGGGCCTGAGGAGGTGGGGCTTGCAGCTGTGCCGGGCGGGGGCGGAGATAGCCGCGAACGACAAAAGGAGAAGGCGGAGCGGGAGGCGAAAAGCCTAGAGCACCCGGGCTTCCCTAAGAGGTCTCCCATCCAAGTTCTAACCAGGCCCGACCCTGCTTAGCTTCCGCGATCGCGGCGAGATCGGGCCCTTCTAGGCTGCTTCGGCAGTAGATGCCGGCGGGGTGGCGGGCTGCCTCTTGAGGCGCAGCTCAGCAGGCGCTTGGGCCTTACCGTCAGCCCAGCGGCCCGCCCGTCCCGGCAGGGCCCCGCCGCCCGCCTAGGCAGGGGAACGGAGGTCTCGGGCACCTGGGGGTGGCGGAGGTGCTGGCGACCACCCCGCCCAGGGCGGGCGGGAGCCAGCAAACTTTTGGGAGCTAGGCGCCACGCCCCAGATCCCGCAGGCCGCTCACGGGGAAGTGGCCCAGGAGGCTTCCGGGCCCGGAGACCGCGGGCCCTTGGGCATCCCCCCTGCCCGCCCACGCTGCGCTAGGCGCAGCTCAGACGCAGACCGGACCGGCCCTCCCGCCCGACAGAAGCTGGCCCGAAGCCACTGGGAGCCACCATTGAGTTGGCACGGTCCCTAAGACCCAGCAACGCCACCCTCGCCCCCACGCCACCGTCCGAGCTCAGGACCCCGCCCCAGGTGGCCGGCAGGCCCGGGGAAGCGGCCTGGGCCCTCGATCCCGCTCCCGCCCCCGGCCACGGCGAAACGGCGGAGGGGCGGCTTTTTCCGTATGGAGCTGTGGAGGGCCACCCCGGCAGACAGGTGGCGGCGCCGGGGCTGGGCTGCAGTGGGGGCGGCCAGGTGCAGGTCGAGGGGCTCGCGGGCCGCACGGACGGCCCCCGGGTCCGCGGCCACGTCTGGTTCCCTTCAGGCCACCCCCGGAGCGTCTGGTGTGCCTCTGCCTTCCAGGGACGCCTTCTGGCCGCCTGGCCGCTCAGGCAGGCAGGGAGCGCCCCATCGGACGCTGGCTGTGGTGGGAGGGGCCTGAGGAGGTGGGGCTTGCAGCTGTGCCGGGCGGGGGCGGAGATAGCCGCGAACGCCGCGAGCGACAAAAGGAGAAGGCGGAGCGGGAGGCGAAAAGCCTAGAGCACCCGGGCTTCCCTAAGAGGTCTCCCATCCAAGTTCTAACCAGGCCCGACCCTGCTTAGCTTCCGCGATCGCGGCGAGATCGGGCCCTTCTAGGCTGCTTCGGCAGTAGATGCCGGCGGGGTGGCGGGCTGCCTCTTGAGGCGCAGCTCAGCAGGCGCTTGGGCCTTACCGTCAGCCCGGCGGCCCGCCCGTCCCGGCAGGGCCCCGCCGCCCGCCTAGGCAGGGGAACGGAGGTCTCGGGCACCTGGGGGTGGCGGAGGTGCTGGCGACCACCCCGCCCAGGGCGGGCGGGAGCCAGCAAACTTGTGGGAGCTAGGCGCCACGCCCCAGATCCCGCAGGCCGCTCACGCGGAAGTGGCCCAGGAGGCTTCCGGGCCCGGAGACCGCGGGCCCTTGGGCATCCCACCTGCCCGCCCACGCTGCGCTAGGCGCAGCTCAGACGCAGACCGGACCGGCCCTCCCGCCCGACAGAAGCTGGCCCGAAGCCACTGGGAGCCACCATTGAGTTGGCACGGCCCCTAAGAGCCAGCAACGCCACCCTCGCCCCCACGCCACCGTCCGAGCTCAGGACCCCGCCCCAGGTGGCCGGCAGGCCCGGGGAAGCGGCCTGGGCCCTCGATCCCGCTCCCGCCCCCGGCCACGGCGAAACGGCGGAGGGGCGGCTTTTTCCGTGTGGAGCTGTGGAGAGCCACCCCGGCAGACAGGTGGCGGCGCCGGGGCTGGGCTGCAGTGGGGGCGGCCAGGTGCAGGTCGAGGGGCTCGCGGGCCGCACGGACGGCCCCCGGGTCCGCGGCCACGTCTGGTTCCCTTCAGGCCACCCCCGGAGCGTCTGGTGTGCCTCTGCCTTCCAGGGACGCCTTCTGGCCGCCTGGCCGCTCAGGCAGGCGGGGAGCGCCCCATCAGACGCTGGCTGTGGTGGGAGGGGCCTGAGGAGGTGGGGCTTGCAGCTGTGCCGGGCGGGGGCGGAGATAGCTGCGAACGCCGCGAGCGACAAAAGGAGAAGGCGGAGCGGGAGGCGAAAAGCCTAGAGCACCCGGGCTTCCCTAAGAGGTCTCCCATCCAAGTTCTAACCAGGCCCAACCCTGCCAGGCTTCCGCGATCGCGGCGAGATCAGGCCCTTCTAGGCTGCTTCGGCAGTAGATGCCGGCGGGGTGGCGGGCTGCCTCTTGAGGCGCAGCTCAGCAGGCGCTTGGGCCTTACCGTCAGCCCGGCGGCCCGCCCGTCCCGGCAGGGCCCCGCCGCCCGCCTAGGCAGGGGAACGGAGGTCTCGGGCACCTGGGGGTGGCGGAGGTGCTGGCGACCACCCCGCCCAGGGCGGGCGGGAGCCAGCAAACTTGTGGGAGCTAGGCACCACGCCCCAGATCCCGCAGGCCACTCACGGGGAAGTGGCCCAGGAGGCTTCCGGGCCCGGAGACCGCGGGCCCTTGGGCATCCCCCCTGCCCGCCCACGCTGCGCTAGGCGCAGCTCAGACGCAGACCGGACCGGCCCTCCCGCCCGACAGAAGCTGGCCCGAAGCCACTGGGAGCCACCATTGAGTTGGCACGGCCCCTAAGACCCAGCAACGCCACCCTCGCCCCCACGCCACCGTCCGAGCTCAGGACCCCGCCCCAGGTGGCCGGCAGGCCCGGGGAAGCGGCCTGGGCCCTCGATCCCGCTCCCGCCCCCGGCCACGGCGAAACGGCGGAGGGGCGGCTTTTTCCGTATGGAGCTGTGGAGGGCCACCCCGGCAGACAGGTGGCGGCGCCGGGGCTGGGCTGCAGTGGGGGCGGCCAGGTGCAGGTCGAGGGGCTCGCGGGCCGCACAGACGGCCCCCGGGTCCGCGGCCACGTCTGGTTCCCTTCAGGCCACCCCCGGAGCGTCTGGTGTGCCTCTGCCTTCCAGGGACGCCTTCTGGCCGCCTGGCCGCTCAGGCAGGCGGGGAGCGCCCCATCAGACGCTGGCTGTGGTGGGAGGGGCCTGAGGAGGTGGGGCTTGCAGCTGTGCCGGGCGGGGGCGGAGATAGCCGCGAACGACAAAAGGAGAAGGCGGAGCGGGAGGCGAAAAGCCTAGAGCACCCGGGCTTCCCTAAGAGGTCTCCCATCCAAGTTCTAACCAGGCCCGACCCTGCTTAGCTTCCGCGATCGCGGCGAGATCGGGCCCTTCTAGGCTGCTTCGGCAGTAGATGCCGGCGGGGTGGCGGGCTGCCTCTTGAGGCGCAGCTCAGCAGGCGCTTGGGCCTTACCGTCAGCCCGGCGGCCCGCCCGTCCCGGCAGGGCCCCGCCGCCCGCCTAGGCAGGGGAACGGAGGTCTCGGGCACCTGGGGGTGGCGGAGGTGCTGGCGACCACCCCGCCCAGGGCGGGCGGGAGCCAGCAAACTTGTGGGAGCTAGGCGCCACGCCCCAGATCCCGCAGGCCGCTCACGGGGAAGTGGCCCAGGAGGCTTCCGGGCCCGGAGACCGCGGGCCCTTGGGCATCCCACCTGCCCGCCCACGCTGCGCTAGGCGCAGCTCAGACGCAGACCGGACCGGCCCTCCCGCCCGACAGAAGCTGGCCCGAAGCCACTGGGAGCCACCATTGAGTTGGCACGGCCCCTAAGAGCCAGCAACGCCACCCTCGCCCCCACGCCACCGTCCGAGCTCAGGACCCCGCCCCAGGTGGCCGGCAGGCCCGGGGAAGCGGCCTGGGCCCTCGATCCCGCTCCCGCCCCCGGCCACGGCGAAACGGCGGAGGGGCGGCTTTTTCCGTGTGGAGCTGTGGAGAGCCACCCCGGCAGACAGGTGGCGGCGCCGGGGCTGGGCTGCAGTGGGGGCGGCCAGGTGCAGGTCGAGGGGCTCGCGGGCCGCACGGACGGCCCCCGGGTCCGCGGCCACGTCTGGTTCCCTTCAGGCCACCCCCGGAGCGTCTGGTGTGCCTCTGCCTTCCAGGGACGCCTTCTGGCCGCCTGGCCGCTCAGGCAGGCGGGGAGCGCCCCATCAGACGCTGGCTGTGGTGGGAGGGGCCTGAGGAGGTGGGGCTTGCAGCTGTGCCGGGCGGGGGCGGAGATAGCCGCGAACGCCGCGAGCGACAAAAGGAGAAGGCGGAGCGGGAGGCGAAAAGCCTAGAGCACCCGGGCTTCCCTAAGAGGTCTCCCATCCAAGTTCTAACCAGGCCCGACCCTGCCTAGCTTCCGCGATCGCGGCGAGATCGGGCCCTTCTAGGCTGCTTCGGCAGTAGATGCCGGCGGGGTGGCGGGCTGCCTCTTGAGGCGCAGCTCAGCAGGCGCTTGGGCCTTACTGTCAGCCTGGCGGCCCGCCCGTCCCGGCAGGGCCCCGCCGCCCGCCTAGGCAGGGGAACGGAGGTCTCGGGCACCTGGGGGTGGCGGAGGTGCTGGCGACCACCCCGCCCAGGGCGGGCGGGAGCCAGCAAACTTGTGGGAGCTAGGCGCCACGCCCCAGATCCCGCAGGCCGCTCACGCGGAAGTGGCCCAGGAGGCTTCCGGGCCCGGAGACCGCGGGCCCTTGGGCATCCCACCTGCCCGCCCACGCTGTGCTAGGCGCAGCTCAGACGCAGACCGGACCGGCCCTCCCGCCCGACAGAAGCTGGCCCGAAGCCACTGGGAGCCACCATTGAGTTGGCACGGCCCCTAAGAGCCAGCAACGCCACCCTCGCCCCCACGCCACCGTCCGAGCTCAGGACCCCGCCCCAGGTGGCCGGCAGGCCCGGGGAAGCGGCCTGGGCCCTCGATCCCGCTCCCGCCCCCGGCCACGGCAAAACGGCGGAGGGGCGGCTTTTTCCGTGTGGAGCTGTGGAGAGCCACCCCGGCAGACAGGTGGCGGCGCCGGGGCTGGGCTGCAGTGGGGGCGGCCAGGTGCAGGTCGAGGGGCTCGCGGGCCGCACGGACGGCCCCCGGGTCCGCGGCCACGTCTGGTTCCCTTCAGGCCACCCCCGGAGCGTCTGGTGTGCCTCTGCCTTCCAGTGACGCCTTCTGGCCGCCTGGCCGCTCAGGCAGGCGGGGAGCGCCCCATCGGACGCTGGCTGTGGTGGGAGGGGCCTGAGGAGGTGGGGCTTGCAGCTGTGCCGGGCGGGGGCGGAGATAGCCGCGAACGCCGCGAGCGACAAAAGGAGAAGGCGGAGCGGGAGGCGAAAAGCCTAGAGCACCCGGGCTTCCCTAAGAGGTCTCCCATCCAAGTTCTAACCAGGCCCGACCCTGCTTAGCTTCCGCGATCGCGGCGAGATCGGGCCCTTCTAGGCTGCTTCGGCAGTAGATGCCGGCGGGGTGGCGGGCTGCCTCTTGAGGCGCAGCTCAGCAGGCGCTTGGGCCTTACCGTCAGCCCGGCGGCCCGCCCGTCCCGGCAGGGCCCCGCCGCCCGCCTAGGCAGGGGAACGGAGGTCTCGGGCACCTGGGGGTGGCGGAGGTGCTGGCGACCACCCCGCCCAGGGCGGGCGGGAGCCAGCAAACTTGTGGGAGCTAGGCGCCACGCCCCAGATCCCGCAGGCCACTCACGGGGAAGTGGCCCAGGAGGCTTCCGGGCCCGGAGACCGCGGGCCCTTGGGCATCCCCCCTGCCCGCCCACGCTGCGCTAGGCGCAGCTCAGACGCAGACCGGACCGGCCCTCCCGCCCGACAGAAGCTGGCCCGAAGCCACTGGGAGCCACCATTGAGTTGGCACGGCCCCTAAGACCCAGCAACGCCACCCTCGCCCCCACGCCACCGTCCGAGCTCAGGACCCCGCCCCAGGTGGCCGGCAGGCCCGGGGAAGCGGCCTGGGCCCTCGATCCCGCTCCCGCCCCCGGCCACGGCGAAACGGCGGAGGGGCGGCTTTTTCCGTATGGAGCTGTGGAGGGCCACCCCGGCAGACAGGTGGCGGCGCCGGGGCTGGGCTGCAGTGGGGGCGGCCAGGTGCAGGTCGAGGGGCTCGCGGGCCGCACGGACGGCCCCCGGGTCCGCGGCCACGTCTGGTTCCCTTCAGGCCACCCCCGGAGCGTCTGGTGTGCCTCTGCCTTCCAGGGACGCCTTCTGGCCGCCTGGCCGCTCAGGCAGGCGGGGAGCGCCCCATCAGACGCTGGCTGTGGTGGGAGGGGCCTGAGGAGGTGGGGCTTGCAGCTGTGCCGGGCGGGGGCGGAGATAGCCGCGAACGACAAAAGGAGAAGGCGGAGCGGGAGGCGAAAAGCCTAGAGCACCCGGGCTTCCCTAAGAGGTCTCCCATCCAAGTTCTAACCAGGCCCGACCCTGCTTAGCTTCCGCGATCGCGGCGAGATCGGGCCCTTCTAGGCTGCTTCGGCAGTAGATGCCGGCGGGGTGGCGGGCTGCCTCTTGAGGCGCAGCTCAGCAGGCGCTTGGGCCTTACCGTCAGCCCGGCGGCCCGCCCGTCCCGGCAGGGCCCCGCCGCCCGCCTAGGCAGGGGAACGGAGGTCTCGGGCACCTGGGGGTGGCGGAGGTGCTGGCGACCACCCCGCCCAGGGCGGGCGGGAGCCAGCAAACTTTTGGGAGCTAGGCGCCACGCCCCAGATCCCGCAGGCCGCTCACGGGGAAGTGGCCCAGGAGGCTTCCGGGCCCGGAGACCGCGGGCCCTTGGGCATCCCACCTGCCCGCCCACGCTGCGCTAGGCGCAGCTCAGACGCAGACCGGACCGGCCCTCCCGCCCGACAGAAGCTGGCCCGAAGCCACTGGGAGCCACCATTGAGTTGGCACGGCCCCTAAGACCCAGCAACGCCACCCTCGCCCCCACGCCACCGTCCGAGCTCAGGACCCCGCCCCAGGTGGCCGGCAGGCCCGGGGAAGCGGCCTGGGCCCTCGATCCCGCTCCCGCCCCCGGCCACGGCGAAACGGCGGAGGGGCGGCTTTTTCCGTGTGGAGCTGAGAGCCACCCCGGCAGACAGGTGGCGGCGCCGGGGCTGGGCTGCAGTGGGGGCGGCCAGGTGCAGGTCGAGGGGCTCGCGGGCCGCACGGACGGCCCCCGGGTCCGCGGCCACGTCTGGTTCCCTTCAGGCCACCCCCGGAGCGTCTGGTGTGCCTCTGCCTTCCAGGGACGCCTTCTGGCCGCCTGGCCGCTCAGGCAGGCGGGGAGCGCCCCATCAGACGCTGGCTGTGGTGGGAGGGGCCTGAGGAGGTGGGGCTTGCAGCTGTGCCGGGCGGGGGCGGAGATAGCCGCGAACGCCGCGAGCGACAAAAGGAGAAGGCGGAGCGGGAGGCGAAAAGCCTAGAGCACCCGGGCTTCCCTAAGAGGTCTCCCATCCAAGTTCTAACCAGGCCCGACCCTGCCTAGCTTCCGCGATCGCGGCGAGATCGGGCCCTTCTAGGCTGCTTCGGCAGTAGATGCCGGCGGGGTGGCGGGCTGCCTCTTGAGGCGCAGCTCAGCAGGCGCTTGGGCCTTACCGTCAGCCCGGCGGCCCGCCCGTCCCGGCAGGGCCCCGCCGCCCGCCTAGGCAGGGGAACGGAGGTCTCGGGCACCTGGGGGTGGCGGAGGTGCTGGCGACCACCCCGCCCAGGGCGGGCGGGAGCCAGCAAACTTGTGGGAGCTAGGCGCCACGCCCCAGATCCCGCAGGCCACTCACGGGGAAGTGGCCCAGGAGGCTTCCGGGCCCGGAGACCGCGGGCCCTTGGGCATCCCCCCTGCCCGCCCACGCTGCGCTAGGCGCAGCTCAGACGCAGACCGGACCGGCCCTCCCGCCCGACAGAAGCTGGCCCGAAGCCACTGGGAGCCACCATTGAGTTGGCACGGCCCCTAAGACCCAGCAACGCCACCCTCGCCCCCACGCCACCGTCCGAGCTCAGGACCCTGCCCCAGGTGGCCGGCAGGCCCGGGGAAGCGGCCTGGGCCCTCGATCCCGCTCCCGCCCCCGGTCACCGCGAAACGGCGGAGGGGCGGCTTTTTCCGTGTGGAGCTGTGGAGAGCCACCCCGGCAGACAGGTGGCGGCGCCGGGGCTGGGCTGCAGTGGGGGCGGCCAGGTGCAGGTCGAGGGGCTCGCGGGCCGCACGGACGGCCCCCGGGTCCGCGGCCACGTCTGGTTCCCTTCAGGCCACCCCCGGAGCGTCTGGTGTGCCTCTGCCTTCCAGGGACGCCTTCTGGCCGCCTGGCCACTCAGGCAGGCGGGGAGCGCCCCATCAGACGCTGGCTGTGGTGGGAGGGGCCTGAGGAGGTGGGGCTTGCAGCTGTGCCGGGCGGGGGCGGAGATAGCCGCGAACGACAAAAGGAGAAGGCGGAGCGGGAGGCGAAAAGCCTAGAGCACCCGGGCTTCCCTAAGAGGTCTCCCATCCAAGTTCTAACCAGGCCCGACCCTGCTTAGCTTCCGCGATCGCGGCGAGATCGGGCCCTTCTAGGCTGCTTCGGCAGTAGATGCCGGCGGGGTGGCGGGCTGCCTCTTGAGGCGCAGCTCAGCAGGCGCTTGGGCCTTACCGTCAGCCCAGCGGCCCGCCCGTCCCGGCAGGGCCCCGCCGCCCGCCTAGGCAGGGGAACGGAGGTCTCGGGCACCTGGGGGTGGCGGAGGTGCTGGCGACCACCCCGCCCAGGGCGGGCGGGAGCCAGCAAACTTTTGGGAGCTAGGCGCCACGCCCCAGATCCCGCAGGCCGCTCACGGGGAAGTGGCCCAGGAGGCTTCCGGGCCCGGAGACCGCGGGCCCTTGGGCATCCCCCCTGCCCGCCCACGCTGCGCTAGGCGCAGCTCAGACGCAGACCGGACCGGCCCTCCCGCCCGACAGAAGCTGGCCCGAAGCCACTGGGAGCCACCATTGAGTTGGCACGGTCCCTAAGACCCAGCAACGCCACCCTCGCCCCCACGCCACCGTCCGAGCTCAGGACCCCGCCCCAGGTGGCCGGCAGGCCCGGGGAAGCGGCCTGGGCCCTCGATCCCGCTCCCGCCCCCGGCCACGGCGAAACGGCGGAGGGGCGGCTTTTTCCGTATGGAGCTGTGGAGGGCCACCCCGGCAGACAGGTGGCGGCGCCGGGGCTGGGCTGCAGTGGGGGCGGCCAGGTGCAGGTCGAGGGGCTCGCGGGCCGCACGGACGGCCCCCGGGTCCGCGGCCACGTCTGGTTCCCTTCAGGCCACCCCCGGAGCGTCTGGTGTGCCTCTGCCTTCCAGGGACGCCTTCTGGCCGCCTGGCCGCTCAGGCAGGCAGGGAGCGCCCCATCGGACGCTGGCTGTGGTGGGAGGGGCCTGAGGAGGTGGGGCTTGCAGCTGTGCCGGGCGGGGGCGGAGATAGCCGCGAACGCCGCGAGCGACAAAAGGAGAAGGCGGAGCGGGAGGCGAAAAGCCTAGAGCACCCGGGCTTCCCTAAGAGGTCTCCCATCCAAGTTCTAACCAGGCCCGACCCTGCTTAGCTTCCGCGATCGCGGCGAGATCGGGCCCTTCTAGGCTGCTTCGGCAGTAGATGCCGGCGGGGTGGCGGGCTGCCTCTTGAGGCGCAGCTCAGCAGGCGCTTGGGCCTTACCGTCAGCCCGGCGGCCCGCCCGTCCCGGCAGGGCCCCGCCGCCCGCCTAGGCAGGGGAACGGAGGTCTCGGGCACCTGGGGGTGGCGGAGGTGCTGGCGACCACCCCGCCCAGGGCGGGCGGGAGCCAGCAAACTTGTGGGAGCTAGGCGCCACGCCCCAGATCCCGCAGGCCGCTCACGCGGAAGTGGCCCAGGAGGCTTCCGGGCCCGGAGACCGCGGGCCCTTGGGCATCCCACCTGCCCGCCCACGCTGCGCTAGGCGCAGCTCAGACGCAGACCGGACCGGCCCTCCCGCCCGACAGAAGCTGGCCCGAAGCCACTGGGAGCCACCATTGAGTTGGCACGGCCCCTAAGAGCCAGCAACGCCACCCTCGCCCCCACGCCACCGTCCGAGCTCAGGACCCCGCCCCAGGTGGCCGGCAGGCCCGGGGAAGCGGCCTGGGCCCTCGATCCCGCTCCCGCCCCCGGCCACGGCGAAACGGCGGAGGGGCGGCTTTTTCCGTGTGGAGCTGTGGAGAGCCACCCCGGCAGACAGGTGGCGGCGCCGGGGCTGGGCTGCAGTGGGGGCGGCCAGGTGCAGGTCGAGGGGCTCGCGGGCCGCACGGACGGCCCCCGGGTCCGCGGCCACGTCTGGTTCCCTTCAGGCCACCCCCGGAGCGTCTGGTGTGCCTCTGCCTTCCAGGGACGCCTTCTGGCCGCCTGGCCGCTCAGGCAGGCGGGGAGCGCCCCATCAGACGCTGGCTGTGGTGGGAGGGGCCTGAGGAGGTGGGGCTTGCAGCTGTGCCGGGCGGGGGCGGAGATAGCTGCGAACGCCGCGAGCGACAAAAGGAGAAGGCGGAGCGGGAGGCGAAAAGCCTAGAGCACCCGGGCTTCCCTAAGAGGTCTCCCATCCAAGTTCTAACCAGGCCCAACCCTGCCAGGCTTCCGCGATCGCGGCGAGATCAGGCCCTTCTAGGCTGCTTCGGCAGTAGATGCCGGCGGGGTGGCGGGCTGCCTCTTGAGGCGCAGCTCAGCAGGCGCTTGGGCCTTACCGTCAGCCCGGCGGCCCGCCCGTCCCGGCAGGGCCCCGCCGCCCGCCTAGGCAGGGGAACGGAGGTCTCGGGCACCTGGGGGTGGCGGAGGTGCTGGCGACCACCCCGCCCAGGGCGGGCGGGAGCCAGCAAACTTGTGGGAGCTAGGCACCACGCCCCAGATCCCGCAGGCCACTCACGGGGAAGTGGCCCAGGAGGCTTCCGGGCCCGGAGACCGCGGGCCCTTGGGCATCCCCCCTGCCCGCCCACGCTGCGCTAGGCGCAGCTCAGACGCAGACCGGACCGGCCCTCC
Source organism: Delphinus delphis (assembly GCF_949987515.2). Classification (NCBI taxonomy): domain Eukaryota; kingdom Metazoa; phylum Chordata; class Mammalia; order Artiodactyla; family Delphinidae; genus Delphinus; species Delphinus delphis. The sequence continues at coordinate 187,760 of NW_027192826.1, forward strand.
CGCCCGACAGAAGCTGGCCCGAAGCCACTGGGAGCCACCATTGAGTTGGCACGGCCCCTAAGACCCAGCAACGCCACCCTCGCCCCCACGCCACCGTCCGAGCTCAGGACCCCGCCCCAGGTGGCCGGCAGGCCCGGGGAAGCGGCCTGGGCCCTCGATCCCGCTCCCGCCCCCGGCCACGGCGAAACGGCGGAGGGGCGGCTTTTTCCGTATGGAGCTGTGGAGGGCCACCCCGGCAGACAGGTGGCGGCGCCGGGGCTGGGCTGCAGTGGGGGCGGCCAGGTGCAGGTCGAGGGGCTCGCGGGCCGCACAGACGGCCCCCGGGTCCGCGGCCACGTCTGGTTCCCTTCAGGCCACCCCCGGAGCGTCTGGTGTGCCTCTGCCTTCCAGGGACGCCTTCTGGCCGCCTGGCCGCTCAGGCAGGCGGGGAGCGCCCCATCAGACGCTGGCTGTGGTGGGAGGGGCCTGAGGAGGTGGGGCTTGCAGCTGTGCCGGGCGGGGGCGGAGATAGCCGCGAACGACAAAAGGAGAAGGCGGAGCGGGAGGCGAAAAGCCTAGAGCACCCGGGCTTCCCTAAGAGGTCTCCCATCCAAGTTCTAACCAGGCCCGACCCTGCTTAGCTTCCGCGATCGCGGCGAGATCGGGCCCTTCTAGGCTGCTTCGGCAGTAGATGCCGGCGGGGTGGCGGGCTGCCTCTTGAGGCGCAGCTCAGCAGGCGCTTGGGCCTTACCGTCAGCCCGGCGGCCCGCCCGTCCCGGCAGGGCCCCGCCGCCCGCCTAGGCAGGGGAACGGAGGTCTCGGGCACCTGGGGGTGGCGGAGGTGCTGGCGACCACCCCGCCCAGGGCGGGCGGGAGCCAGCAAACTTTTGGGAGCTAGGCGCCACGCCCCAGATCCCGCAGGCCGCTCACGGGGAAGTGGCCCAGGAGGCTTCCGGGCCCGGAGACCGCGGGCCCTTGGGCATCCCACCTGCCCGCCCACGCTGCGCTAGGCGCAGCTCAGACGCAGACCGGACCGGCCCTCCCGCCCGACAGAAGCTGGCCCGAAGCCACTGGGAGCCACCATTGAGTTGGCACGGCCCCTAAGAGCCAGCAACGCCACCCTCGCCCCCACGCCACCGTCCGAGCTCAGGACCCCGCCCCAGGTGGCCGGCAGGCCCGGGGAAGCGGCCTGGGCCCTCGATCCCGCTCCCGCCCCCGGCCACGGCGAAACGGCGGAGGGGCGGCTTTTTCCGTGTGGAGCTGTGGAGAGCCACCCCGGCAGACAGGTGGCGGCGCCGGGGCTGGGCTGCAGTGGGGGCGGCCAGGTGCAGGTCGAGGGGCTCGCGGGCCGCACGGACGGCCCCCGGGTCCGCGGCCACGTCTGGTTCCCTTCAGGCCACCCCCGGAGCGTCTGGTGTGCCTCTGCCTTCCAGGGACGCCTTCTGGCCGCCTGGCCGCTCAGGCAGGCGGGGAGCGCCCCATCAGACGCTGGCTGTGGTGGGAGGGGCCTGAGGAGGTGGGGCTTGCAGCTGTGCCGGGCGGGGGCGGAGATAGCCGCGAACGCCGCGAGCGACAAAAGGAGAAGGCGGAGCGGGAGGCGAAAAGCCTAGAGCACCCGGGCTTCCCTAAGAGGTCTCCCATCCAAGTTCTAACCAGGCCCGACCCTGCCTAGCTTCCGCGATCGCGGCGAGATCGGGCCCTTCTAGGCTGCTTCGGCAGTAGATGCCGGCGGGGTGGCGGGCTGCCTCTTGAGGCGCAGCTCAGCAGGCGCTTGGGCCTTACTGTCAGCCTGGCGGCCCGCCCGTCCCGGCAGGGCCCCGCCGCCCGCCTAGGCAGGGGAACGGAGGTCTCGGGCACCTGGGGGTGGCGGAGGTGCTGGCGACCACCCCGCCCAGGGCGGGCGGGCGCCAGCAAACTTGTGGGAGCTAGGCGCCACGCCCCAGATCCCGCAGGCCGCTCACGGGGAAGTGGCCCAGGAGGCTTCCGGGCCCGGAGACCGCGGGCCCTTGGGCATCCCACCTGCCCGCCCACGCTGCGCTAGGCGCAGCTCAGACGCAGACCGGACCGGCCCTCCCGCCCGACAGAAGCTGGCCCGAAGCCACTGGGAGCCACCATTGAGTTGGCACGGCCCCTAAGACCCAGCAACGCCACCCTCGCCCCCACGCCACTGTCCGAGCTCAGGACCCCGCCCCAGGTGGCCGGCAGGCCCGGGGAAGCGGCCTGGGCCCTCGATCCCGCTCCCGCCCCCGGCCACGGCGAAACGGCGGAGGGGCGGCTTTTTCCGTGTGGAGCTGTGGAGAGCCACCCCGGCAGACAGGTGGCGGCGCCGGGGCTGGGCTGCAGTGGGGGCGGCCAGGTGCAGGTCGAGGGGCTCGCGGGCCGCACGGACGGCCCCCGGGTCCGCGGCCACGTCTGGTTCCCTTCAGGCCACCCCCGGAGCGTCTGGTGTGCCTCTGCCTTCCAGGGACGCCTTCTGGCCGCCTGGCCGCTCAGGCAGGCGGGGAGCGCCCCATCAGACGCTGGCTGTGGTGGGAGGGGCCTGAGGAGGTGGGGCTTGCCGCTGTGCCGGGCGGGGGCGGAGATAGCCGCGAACGCCGCGAGCGACAAAAGGAGAAGGCGGAGCCGGAGCGGGAGGCGAAAAGTCTAGAGCACCCGGGCTTCCCTAAGAGGTCTCCCATCCAAGTTCTAACCAGGCCCGACCCTGCTTAGCTTCCGCGATCGCGGCGAGATCGGGCCCTTCTAGGCTGCTTCGGCAGTAGATGCCAGCGGGGTGGCGGGCTGCCTCTTGAGGCGCAGCTCAGCAGGCGCTTGGGCCTTACCGTCAGCCCGGCGGCCCGCCCGTCCCGGCAGGGCCCCGCCGCCCGCCTAGGCAGGGGAACGGAGGTCTCGGGCACCTGGGGGTGGCGGAGGTGCTGGCGACCACCCCGCCCAGGGCGGGCGGGAGCCAGCAAACTTTTGGGAGCTAGGCGCCACGCCCCAGATCCCGCAGGCCGCTCACGGGGAAGTGGCCCAGGAGGCTTCCGGGCCCGGAGACCGCGGGCCCTTGGGCATCCCCCCTGCCCGCCCACGCTGCGCTAGGCGCAGCTCAGACGCAGACCGGACCGGCCCTCCCGCCCGACAGAAGCTGGCCCGAAGCCACTGGGAGCCACCATTGAGTTGGCACGGCCCCTAAGACCCAGCAACGCCACCCTCGCCCCCACGCCACCGTCCGAGCTCAGGACCCCGCCCCAGGTGGCCGGCAGGCCCGGGGAAGCGGCCTGGGCCCTCGATCCCACTCCCGCCCCCGGCCACGGCGAAACGGCGGAGGGGCGGCTTTTTCCGTATGGAGCTGTGGAGGGCCACCCCGGCAGACAGGTGGCGGCGCCGGGGCTGGGCTGCAGTGGGGGCGGCCAGGTGCAGGTCGAGGGGCTCGCGGGCCGCACGGACGGCCCCCGGGTCCGCGGCCACGTCTGGTTCCCTTCAGGCCACCCCCGGAGCGTCTGGTGTGCCTCTGCCTTCCAGGGACGCCTTCTGGCCGCCTGGCCGCTCAGGCAGGCGGGGAGCGCCCCATCAGACGCTGGCTGTGGTGGGAGGGGCCTGAGGAGGTGGGGCTTGCAGCTGTGCCGGGCGGGGGCGGAGATAGCCGCGAGCGACAAAAGGAGAAGGCGGAGCGGGAGGCGAAAAGCCTAGAGCACCCGGGCTTCCCTAACAGGTCTCCCATCCAAGTTCTAACCAGGCCCGACCCTGCTTAGCTTCCGCGATCGCGGCGAGATCGGGCCCTTCTAGGCTGCTTCGGCAGTAGATGCCGGCGGGGTGGCGGGCTGCCTCTTGAGGCGCAGCTCAGCAGGCGCTTGGGCCTTACCGTCAGCCCGGCGGCCCGCCCGTCCCGGCAGGGCCCCGCCGCCCGCCTAGGCAGGGGAACGGAGGTCTCGGGCACCTGGGGGTGGCGGAGGTGCTGGCGACCACCCCGCCCAGGGCGGGCGGGAGCCAGCAAACTTTTGGGAGCTAGGCGCCACGCCCCAGATCCCGCAGGCCGCTCACGGGGAAGTGGCCCAGGAGGCTTCCGGGCCCGGAGACCGCGGGCCCTTGGGCATCCCACCTGCCCGCCCACGCTGCGCTAGGCGCAGCTCAGACGCAGACCGGACCGGCCCTCCCGCCCGACAGAAGCTGGCCCGAAGCCACTGGGAGCCACCATTGAGTTGGCACGGCCCCTAAGACCCAGCAACGCCACCCTCGCCCCCACGCCACCTTCCGAGCTCAGGACCCCGCCCCAGGTGGCCGGCAGGCCCGGGGAAGCGGCCTGGGCCCTCGATCCCGCTCCCGCCCCCGGCCACGGCGAAACGGCGGAGGGGCGGCTTTTTCCGTGTGGAGCTGTGGAGAGCCACCCCGGCAGACAGGTGGCGGCGCCGGGGCTGGGCTGCAGTGGGGGCGGCCAGGTGCAGGTCGAGGGGCTCGCGGGCCGCACGGACGGCCCCCGGGTCCGCGGCCACGTCTGGTTCCCTTCAGGCCACCCCCGGAGCGTCTGGTGTGCCTCTGCCTTCCAGGGACGCCTTCTGGCCGCCTGGCCGCTCAGGCAGGCGGGGAGCGCCCCATCAGACGCTGGCTGTGGTGGGAGGGGCCTGAGGAGGTGGGGCTTGCCGCTGTGCCGGGCGGGGGCGGAGATAGCCGCGAACGCCGCGAGCGACAAAAGGAGAAGGCGGAGCCGGAGCGGGAGGCGAAAAGTCTAGAGCACCCGGGCTTCCCTAAGAGGTCTCCCATCCAAGTTCTAACCAGGCCCGACCCTGCTTAGCTTCCGCGATCGCGGCGAGATCGGGCCCTTCTAGGCTGCTTCGGCAGTAGATGCCAGCGGGGTGGCGGGCTGCCTCTTGAGGCGCAGCTCAGCAGGCGCTTGGGCCTTACCGTCAGCCCGGCGGCCCGCCCGTCCCGGCAGGGCCCCGCCGCCCGCCTAGGCAGGGGAACGGAGGTCTCGGGCACCTGGGGGTGGCGGAGGTGCTGGCGACCACCCCGCCCAGGGCGGGCGGGAGCCAGCAAACTTTTGGGAGCTAGGCGCCACGCCCCAGATCCCGCAGGCCGCTCACGGGGAAGTGGCCCAGGAGGCTTCCGGGCCCGGAGACCGCGGGCCCTTGGGCATCCCCCCTGCCCGCCCACGCTGCGCTAGGCGCAGCTCAGACGCAGACCGGACCGGCCCTCCCGCCCGACAGAAGCTGGCCCGAAGCCACTGGGAGCCACCATTGAGTTGGCACGGCCCCTAAGACCCAGCAACGCCACCCTCGCCCCCACGCCACCGTCCGAGCTCAGGACCCCGCCCCAGGTGGCCGGCAGGCCCGGGGAAGCGGCCTGGGCCCTCGATCCCACTCCCGCCCCCGGCCACGGCGAAACGGCGGAGGGGCGGCTTTTTCCGTATGGAGCTGTGGAGGGCCACCCCGGCAGACAGGTGGCGGCGCCGGGGCTGGGCTGCAGTGGGGGCGGCCAGGTGCAGGTCGAGGGGCTCGCGGGCCGCACGGACGGCCCCCGGGTCCGCGGCCACGTCTGGTTCCCTTCAGGCCACCCCCGGAGCGTCTGGTGTGCCTCTGCCTTCCAGGGACGCCTTCTGGCCGCCTGGCCGCTCAGGCAGGCGGGGAGCGCCCCATCAGACGCTGGCTGTGGTGGGAGGGGCCTGAGGAGGTGGGGCTTGCAGCTGTGCCGGGCGGGGGCGGAGATAGCCGCGAGCGACAAAAGGAGAAGGCGGAGCGGGAGGCGAAAAGCCTAGAGCACCCGGGCTTCCCTAACAGGTCTCCCATCCAAGTTCTAACCAGGCCCGACCCTGCTTAGCTTCCGCGATCGCGGCGAGATCGGGCCCTTCTAGGCTGCTTCGGCAGTAGATGCCGGCGGGGTGGCGGGCTGCCTCTTGAGGCGCAGCTCAGCAGGCGCTTGGGCCTTACCGTCAGCCCGGCGGCCCGCCCGTCCCGGCAGGGCCCCGCCGCCCGCCTAGGCAGGGGAACGGAGGTCTCGGGCACCTGGGGGTGGCGGAGGTGCTGGCGACCACCCCGCCCAGGGCGGGCGGGAGCCAGCAAACTTTTGGGAGCTAGGCGCCACGCCCCAGATCCCGCAGGCCGCTCACGGGGAAGTGGCCCAGGAGGCTTCCGGGCCCGGAGACCGCGGGCCCTTGGGCATCCCACCTGCCCGCCCACGCTGCGCTAGGCGCAGCTCAGACGCAGACCGGACCGGCCCTCCCGCCCGACAGAAGCTGGCCCGAAGCCACTGGGAGCCACCATTGAGTTGGCACGGCCCCTAAGACCCAGCAACGCCACCCTCGCCCCCACGCCACCTTCCGAGCTCAGGACCCCGCCCCAGGTGGCCGGCAGGCCCGGGGAAGCGGCCTGGGCCCTCGATCCCGCTCCCGCCCCCGGCCACGGCGAAACGGCGGAGGGGCGGCTTTTTCCGTGTGGAGCTGTGGAGAGCCACCCCGGCAGACAGGTGGCGGCGCCGGGGCTGGGCTGCAGTGGGGGCGGCCAGGTGCAGGTCGAGGGGCTCGCGGGCCGCACGGACGGCCCCCGGGTCCGCGGCCACGTCTGGTTCCCTTCAGGCCACCCCCGGAGCGTCTGGTGTGCCTCTGCCTTCCAGGGACGCCTTCTGGCCGCCTGGCCGCTCAGGCAGGCGGGGAGCGCCCCATCAGACGCTGGCTGTGGTGGGAGGGGCCTGAGGAGGTGGGGCTTGCAGCTGTGCCGGGCGGGGGCGGAGATAGCTGCGAACGCCGCGAGCGACAAAAGGAGAAGGCGGAGCGGGAGGCGAAAAGCCTAGAGCACCCGGGCTTCCCTAAGAGGTCTCCCATCCAAGTTCTAACCAGGCCCAACCCTGCCAGGCTTCCGCGATCGCGGCGAGATCGGGCCCTTCTAGGCTGCTTCGGCAGTAGATGCCGGCGGGGTGGCGGGCTGCCTCTTGAGGCGCAGCTCAGCAGGCGCTTGGGCCTTACCGTCAGCCCGGCGGCCCGCCCGTCCCGGCAGGGCCCCGCCGCCCGCCTAGGCAGGGGAACGGAGGTCTCGGGCACCTGGGGGTGGCGGAGGTGCTGGCGACCACCCCGCCCAGGGCGGGCGGGAGCCAGCAAACTTGTGGGAGCTAGGCACCACGCCCCAGATCCCGCAGGCCACTCACGGGGAAGTGGCCCAGGAGGCTTCCGGGCCCGGAGACCGCGGGCCCTTGGGCATCCCCCCTGCCCGCCCACGCTGCGCTAGGCGCAGCTCAGACGCAGACCGGACCGGCCCTCCCGCCCGACAGAAGCTGGCCCGAAGCCACTGGGAGCCACCATTGAGTTGGCACGGCCCCTAAGACCCAGCAACGCCACCCTCGCCCCCACGCCACCGTCCGAGCTCAGGACCCCGCCCCAGGTGGCCGGCAGGCCCGGGGAAGCGGCCTGGGCCCTCGATCCCGCTCCCGCCCCCGGCCACGGCGAAACGGCGGAGGGGCGGCTTTTTCCGTATGGAGCTGTGGAGGGCCACCCCGGCAGACAGGTGGCGGCGCCGGGGCTGGGCTGCAGTGGGGGCGGCCAGGTGCAGGTCGAGGGGCTCGCGGGCCGCACGGACGGCCCCCGGGTCCGCGGCCACGTCTGGTTCCCTTCAGGCCACCCCCGGAGCGTCTGGTGTGCCTCTGCCTTCCAGGGACGCCTTCTGGCCGCCTGGCCGCTCAGGCAGGCGGGGAGCGCCCCATCAGACGCTGGCTGTGGTGGGAGGGGCCTGAGGAGGTGGGGCTTGCAGCTGTGCCGGGCGGGGGCGGAGATAGCCGCGAACGACAAAAGGAGAAGGCGGAGCGGGAGGCGAAAAGCCTAGAGCACCCGGGCTTCCCTAAGAGGTCTCCCATCCAAGTTCTAACCAGGCCCGACCCTGCTTAGCTTCCGCGATCGCGGCGAGATCGGGCCCTTCTAGGCTGCTTCGGCAGTAGATGCCGGCGGGGTGGCGGGCTGCCTCTTGAGGCGCAGCTCAGCAGGCGCTTGGGCCTTACCGTCAGCCCGGCGGCCCGCCCGTCCCGGCAGGGCCCCGCCGCCCGCCTAGGCAGGGGAACGGAGGTCTCGGGCAACTGGGGGTGGCGGAGGTGCTGGCGACCACCCCGCCCAGGGCGGGCGGGAGCCAGCAAACTTTTGGGAGCTAGGCGCCACGCCCCAGATCCCGCAGGCCGCTCACGGGGAAGTGGCCCAGGAGGCTTCCGGGCCCGGAGACCGCGGGCCCTTGGGCATCCCACCTGCCCGCCCACGCTGCGCTAGGCGCAGCTCAGACGCAGACCGGACCGGCCCTCCCGCCCGACAGAAGCTGGCCCGAAGCCACTGGGAGCCACCATTGAGTTGGCACGGCCCCTAAGAGCCAGCAACGCCACCCTCGCCCCCACGCCACCGTCCGAGCTCAGGACCCCGCCCCAGGTGGCCGGCAGGCCCGGGGAAGCGGCCTGGGCCCTCGATCCCGCTCCCGCCCCCGGCCACGGCGAAACGGCGGAGGGGCGGCTTTTTCCGTGTGGAGCTGTGGAGAGCCACCCCGGCAGACAGGTGGCGGCGCCAGGGCTGGGCTGCAGTGGGGGCGGCCAGGTGCAGGTCGAGGGGCTCGCGGGCCGCACGGACGGCCCCCGGGTCCGCGGCCACGTCTGGTTCCCTTCAGGCCACCCCCGGAGCGTCTGGTGTGCCTCTGCCTTCCAGGGACGCCTTCTGGCCGCCTGGCCGCTCAGGCAGGCGGGGAGCGCCCCATCAGACGCTGGCTGTGGTGGGAGGGGCCTGAGGAGGTGGGGCTTGCAGCTGTGCCGGGCGGGGGCGGAGATAGCCGCGAACGCCGCGAGCGACAAAAGGAGAAGGCGGAGCGGGTGGCGAAAAGCCTAGAGCACCCGGGCTTCCCTAAGAGGTCTCCCATCCAAGTTCTAACCAGGCCCGACCCTGCCTAGCTTCCGCGATCGCGGCGAGATCGGGCCCTCCTAGGCTGCTTCGGCAGTAGATGCCGGCGGGGTGGCGGGCTGCCTCTTGAGGCGCAGCTCAGCAGGCGCTTGGGCCTTACCGTCAGCCCGGCGGCCCGCCCGTCCCGGCAGGGCCCCGCCGCCCGCCTAGGCAGGGGAACGGAGGTCTCGGGCACCTGGGGGTGGCGGAGGTGCTGGCGACCACCCCGCCCAGGGCGGGCGGGAGCCAGCAAACTTGTGGGAGCTAGGCGCCACACCCCAGATCCCGCAGGCCGCTCACGGGGAAGTGGCCCAGGAGGCTTCCGGGCCCGGAGACCGCGGGCCCTTGGGCATCCCCCCTGCCCGCCCACGCTGCGCTAGGCGCAGCTCAGACGCAGACCGGACCGGCCCTCCCGCCCGACAGAAGCTGGCCCGAAGCCACTGGGAGCCACCATTGAGTTGGCACGGCCCCTAAGACCCAGCAACGCCACCCTCGCCCCCACGCCACCGTCCGAGCTCAGGACCCCGCCCCAGGTGGCCGGCAGGCCCGGGGAAGCGGCCTGGGCCCTCGATCTCGCTCCCGCCCCCGGCCTTGGCGAAACGGCGGAGGGGCGGCTTTTTCCGTATGGAGCTGTGCAGGGCCACCCCGGCAGACAGGTGGCGGCGCCGGGGCTGGGCTGCAGTGGGGGCGGCCAGGTGCAGGTCGAGGGGCTCGCGGGCCGCACGGACGGCCCCCGGGTCCGCGGCCACGTCTGGTTCCCTTCAGGCCACCCCCGGAGCGTCTGGTGTGCCTCTGCCTTCCAGGGACGCCTTCTGGCCGCCTGGCCGCTCAGGCAGGCGGGGAGCGCCCCATCGGACGCTGGCTGTGGTGGGAGGGGCCTGAGGAGGTGGGGCTTGCAGCTGTGCCGGGCGGGGGCGGAGATAGCCGCGAACGCCGCGAGCGACAAAAGGAGAAGGCGGAGCGGGAGGCGAAAAGCCTAGAGCACCCGGGCTTCCCTAAGAGGTCTCCCATCCAAGTTCTAACCAGGCCCGACCCTGCTTAGCTTCCGCGATCGCGGCGAGATCGGGCCCTTCTAGGCTGCTTCGGCAGTAGATGCCGGCGGGGTGGCGGGCTGCCTCTTGAGGCGCAGCTCAGCAGGCGCTTGGGCCTTACCGTCAGCCCGGCGGCCCGCCCGTCCCGGCAGGGCCCCGCCGCCCGCCTAGGCAGGGGAACGGAGGTCTCGGGCACCTGGGGGTGGCGGAGGTGCTGGCGACCACCCCGCCCAGGGCGGGCGGGAGCCAGCAAACTTGTGGGAGCTAGGCGCCACGCCCCAGATCCCGCAGGCCACTCACGGGGAAGTGGCCCAGGAGGCTTCCGGGCCCGGAGACCGCGGGCCCTTGGGCATCCCCCCTGCCCGCCCACGCTGCGCTAGGCGCAGCTCAGACGCAGACCGGACCGGCCCTCCCGCCCGACAGAAGCTGGCCCGAAGCCACTGGGAGCCACCATTGAGTTGGCACGGCCCCTAAGACCCAGCAACGCCACCCTCGCCCCCACGCCACCGTCCGAGCTCAGGACCCCGCCCCAGGTGGCCGGCAGGCCCGGGGAAGCGGCCTGGGCCCTCGATCCCGCTCCCGCCCCCGGCCACGGCGAAACGGCGGAGGGGCGGCTTTTTCCGTATGGAGCTGTGGAGGGCCACCCCGGCAGACAGGTGGCGGCGCCGGGGCTGGGCTGCAGTGGGGGCGGCCAGGTGCAGGTCGAGGGGCTCGCGGGCCGCACGGACGGCCCCCGGGTCCGCGGCCACGTCTGGTTCCCTTCAGGCCACCCCCGGAGCGTCTGGTGTGCCTCTGCCTTCCAGGGACGCCTTCTGGCCGCCTGGCCACTCAGGCAGGCGGGGAGCGCCCCATCAGACGCTGGCTGTGGTGGGAGGGGCCTGAGGAGGTGGGGCTTGCAGCTGTGCCGGGCGGGGGCGGAGATAGCCGCGAACGACAAAAGGAGAAGGCGGAGCGGGAGGCGAAAAGCCTAGAGCACCCGGGCTTCCCTAAGAGGTCTCCCATCCAAGTTCTAACCAGGCCCGACCCTGCTTAGCTTCCGCGATCGCGGCGAGATCGGGCCCTTCTAGGCTGCTTCGGCAGTAGATGCTGGCGGGGTGGCGGGCTGCCTCTTGAGGCGCAGCTCAGCAGGCGCTTGGGCCTTACCGTCAGCCCGGCGGCCCGCCCGTCCCGGCAGGGCCCCGCCGCCCGCCTAGGCAGGGGAACGGAGGTCTCGGGCACCTGGGGGTGGCGGAGGTGCTGGCGACCACCCCGCCCAGGGCGGGCGGGAGCCAGCAAACTTGTGGGAGCTAGGCGCCACGCCCCAGATCCCGCAGGCCGCTCACGGGGAAGTGGCCCAGGAGGCTTCCGGGCCCGGAGACCGCGGGCCCTTGGGCATCCCCCCTGCCCGCCCACGCTGCGCTAGGCGCAGCTCAGACGCAGACCGGACCGGCCCTCCCGCCCGACAGAAGCTGGCCCGAAGCCACTGGGAGCCACCATTGAGTTGGCACGGCCCCTAAGACCCAGCAACGCCACCCTCGCCCCCACGCCACCGTCCGAGCTCAGGACCCTGCCCCAGGTGGCCGGCAGGCCCGGGGAAGCGGCCTGGGCCCTCGATCCCGCTCCCGCCCCCGGTCACCGCGAAACGGCGGAGGGGCGGCTTTTTCCGTGTGGAGCTGTGGAGAGCCACCCCGGCAGACAGGTGGCGGCGCCGGGGCTGGGCTGCAGTGGGGGCGGCCAGGTGCAGGTCGAGGGGCTCGCGGGCCGCACGGACGGCCCCCGGGTCCGCGGCCACGTCTGGTTCCCTTCAGGCCACCCCCGGAGCGTCTGGTGTGCCTCTGCCTTCCAGGGACGCCTTCTGGCCGCCTGGCCACTCAGGCAGGCGGGGAGCGCCCCATCAGACGCTGGCTGTGGTGGGAGGGGCCTGAGGAGGTGGGGCTTGCAGCTGTGCCGGGCGGGGGCGGAGATAGCCGCGAACGACAAAAGGAGAAGGCGGAGCGGGAGGCGAAAAGCCTAGAGCACCCGGGCTTCCCTAAGAGGTCTCCCATCCAAGTTCTAACCAGGCCCGACCCTGCTTAGCTTCCGCGATCGCGGCGAGATCGGGCCCTTCTAGGCTGCTTCGGCAGTAGATGCCGGCGGGGTGGCGGGCTGCCTCTTGAGGCGCAGCTCAGCAGGCGCTTGGGCCTTACCGTCAGCCCAGCGGCCCGCCCGTCCCGGCAGGGCCCCGCCGCCCGCCTAGGCAGGGGAACGGAGGTCTCGGGCACCTGGGGGTGGCGGAGGTGCTGGCGACCACCCCGCCCAGGGCGGGCGGGAGCCAGCAAACTTTTGGGAGCTAGGCGCCACGCCCCAGATCCCGCAGGCCGCTCACGGGGAAGTGGCCCAGGAGGCTTCCGGGCCCGGAGACCGCGGGCCCTTGGGCATCCCCCCTGCCCGCCCACGCTGCGCTAGGCGCAGCTCAGACGCAGACCGGACCGGCCCTCCCGCCCGACAGAAGCTGGCCCGAAGCCACTGGGAGCCACCATTGAGTTGGCACGGTCCCTAAGACCCAGCAACGCCACCCTCGCCCCCACGCCACCGTCCGAGCTCAGGACCCCGCCCCAGGTGGCCGGCAGGCCCGGGGAAGCGGCCTGGGCCCTCGATCCCGCCCCCGCCCCCGGCCTTGGCGAAACGGCGGAGGGGCGGCTTTTTCCGTATGGAGCTGTGGAGGGCCACCCCGGCAGACAGGTGGCGGCGCCGGGGCTGGGCTGCAGTGGGGGCGGCCAGGTGCAGGTCGAGGGGCTCGCGGGCCGCACGGACGGCCCCCGGGTCCGCGGCCACGTCTGGTTCCCTTCAGGCCACCCCCGGAGCGTCTGGTGTGCCTCTGCCTTCCAGGGACGCCTTCTGGCCGCCTGGCCGCTCAGGCAGGCGGGGAGCGCCCCATCGGACGCTGGCTGTGGTGGGAGGGGCCTGAGGAGGTGGGGCTTGCAGCTGTGCCGGGCGGGGGCGGAGATAGCCGCGAACGCCGCGAGCGACAAAAGGAGAAGGCGGAGCGGGAGGCGAAAAGCCTAGAGCACCCGGGCTTCCCTAAGAGGTCTCCCATCCAAGTTCTAACCAGGCCCGACCCTGCTTAGCTTCCGCGATCGCGGCGAGATCGGGCCCTTCTAGGCTGCTTCGGCAGTAGATGCCGGCGGGGTGGCGGGCTGCCTCTTGAGGCGCAGCTCAGCAGGCGCTTGGGCCTTACCGTCAGCCCGGCGGCCCGCCCGTCCCGGCAGGGCCCCGCCGCCCGCCTAGGCAGGGGAACGGAGGTCTCGGGCACCTGGGGGTGGCGGAGGTGCTGGCGACCACCCCGCCCAGGGCGGGCGGGAGCCAGCAAACTTGTGGGAGCTAGGCGCCACGCCCCAGATCCCGCAGGCCGCTCACGGGGAAGTGGCCCAGGAGGCTTCCGGGCCCGGAGACCGCGGGCCCTTGGGCATCCCACCTGCCCGCCCACGCTGCGCTAGGCGCAGCTCAGACGCAGACCGGACCGGCCCTCCCGCCCGACAGAAGCTGGCCCGAAGCCACTGGGAGCCACCATTGAGTTGGCACGGCCCCTAAGAGCCAGCAACGCCACCCTCGCCCCCACGCCACCGTCCGAGCTCAGGACCCCGCCCCAGGTGGCCGGCAGGCCCGGGGAAGCGGCCTGGGCCCTCGATCCCGCTCCCGCCCCCGGCCACGGCAAAACGGCGGAGGGGCGGCTTTTTCCGTGTGGAGCTGTGGAGAGCCACCCCGGCAGACAGGTGGCGGCGCCGGGGCTGGGCTGCAGTGGGGGCGGCCAGGTGCAGGTCGCGGGGCTCGCGGGCCGCACGGACGGCCCCCGGGTCCGCGGCCACGTCTGGTTCCCTTCAGGCCACCCCCGGAGCGTCTGGTGTGCCTCTGCCTTCCAGGGACGCCTTCTGGCCGCCTGGCCGCTCAGGCAGGCGGGGAGCGCCCCATCAGACGCTGGCTGTGGTGGGAGGGGCCTGAGGAGGTGGGGCTTGCAGCTGTGCCGGGCGGGGGCGGAGATAGCTGCGAACGCCGCGAGCGACAAAAGGAGAAGGCGGAGCGGGAGGCGAAAAGCCTAGAGCACCCGGGCTTCCCTAAGAGGTCTCCCATCCAAGTTCTAACCAGGCCCAACCCTGCCAGGCTTCCGCGATCGCGGCGAGATCGGGCCCTTCTAGGCTGCTTCGGCAGTAGATGCCGGCGGGGTGGCGGGCTGCCTCTTGAGGCGCAGCTCAGCAGGCGCTTGGGCCTTACCGTCAGCCCGGCGGCCCGCCCGTCCCGGCAGGGCCCCGCCGCCCGCCTAGGCAGGGGAACGGAGGTCTCGGGCACCTGGGGGTGGCGGAGGTGCTGGCGACCACCCCGCCCAGGGCGGGCGGGAGCCAGCAAACTTGTGGGAGCTAGGCACCACGCCCCAGATCCCGCAGGCCACTCACGGGGAAGTGGCCCAGGAGGCTTCCGGGCCCGGAGACCGCGGGCCCTTGGGCATCCCCCCTGCCCGCCCACGCTGCGCTAGGCGCAGCTCAGACGCAGACCGGACCGGCCCTCCCGCCCGACAGAAGCTGGCCCGAAGCCACTGGGAGCCACCATTGAGTTGGCACGGCCCCTAAGACCCAGCAACGCCACCCTCGCCCCCACGCCACCGTCCGAGCTCAGGACCCCGCCCCAGGTGGCCGGCAGGCCCGGGGAAGCGGCCTGGGCCCTCGATCCCGCTCCCGCCCCCGGCCACGGCGAAACGGCGGAGGGGCGGCTTTTTCCGTATGGAGCTGTGGAGGGCCACCCCGGCAGACAGGTGGCGGCGCCGGGGCTGGGCTGCAGTGGGGGCGGCCAGGTGCAGGTCGAGGGGCTCGCGGGCCGCACGGACGGCCCCCGGGTCCGCGGCCACGTCTGGTTCCCTTCAGGCCACCCCCGGAGCGTCTGGTGTGCCTCTGCCTTCCAGGGACGCCTTCTGGCCGCCTGGCCGCTCAGGCAGGCGGGGAGCGCCCCATCAGACGCTGGCTGTGGTGGGAGGGGCCTGAGGAGGTGGGGCTTGCAGCTGTGCCGGGCGGGGGCGGAGATAGCCGCGAACGACAAAAGGAGAAGGCGGAGCGGGAGGCGAAAAGCCTAGAGCACCCGGGCTTCCCTAAGAGGTCTCCCATCCAAGTTCTAACCAGGCCCGACCCTGCTTAGCTTCCGCGATCGCGGCGAGATCGGGCCCTTCTAGGCTGCTTCGGCAGTAGATGCCGGCGGGGTGGCGGGCTGCCTCTTGAGGCGCAGCTCAGCAGGCGCTTGGGCCTTACCGTCAGCCCGGCGGCCCGCCCGTCCCGGCAGGGCCCCGCCGCCCGCCTAGGCAGGGGAACGGAGGTCTCGGGCACCTGGGGGTGGCGGAGGTGCTGGCGACCACCCCGCCCAGGGCGGGCGGGAGCCAGCAAACTTTTGGGAGCTAGGCGCCACGCCCCAGATCCCGCAGGCCGCTCACGGGGAAGTGGCCCAGGAGGCTTCCGGGCCCGGAGACCGCGGGCCCTTGGGCATCCCACCTGCCCGCCCACGCTGCGCTAGGCGCAGCTCAGACGCAGACCGGACCGGCCCTCCCGCCCGACAGAAGCTGGCCCGAAGCCACTGGGAGCCACCATTGAGTTGGCACGGCCCCTAAGAGCCAGCAACGCCACCCTCGCCCCCACGCCACCGTCCGAGCTCAGGACCCCGCCCCAGGTGGCCGGCAGGCCCGGGGAAGCGGCCTGGGCCCTCGATCCCGCTCCCGCCCCCGGCCACGGCGAAACGGCGGAGGGGCGGCTTTTTCCGTGTGGAGCTGTGGAGAGCCACCCCGGCAGACAGGTGGCGGCGCCGGGGCTGGGCTGCAGTGGGGGCGGCCAGGTGCAGGTCGAGGGGCTCGCGGGCCGCACGGACGGCCCCCGGGTCCGCGGCCACGTCTGGTTCCCTTCAGGCCACCCCCGGAGCGTCTGGTGTGCCTCTGCCTTCCAGGGACGCCTTCTGGCCGCCTGGCCGCTCAGGCAGGCGGGGAGCGCCCCATCAGACGCTGGCTGTGGTGGGAGGGGCCTGAGGAGGTGGGGCTTGCAGCTGTGCCGGGCGGGGGCGGAGATAGCCGCGAACGCCGCGAGCGACAAAAGGAGAAGGCGGAGCGGGAGGCGAAAAGCCTAGAGCACCCGGGCTTCCCTAAGAGGTCTCCCATCCAAGTTCTAACCAGGCCCGACCCTGCCTAGCTTCCGCGATCGCGGCGAGATCGGGCCCTTCTAGGCTGCTTCGGCAGTAGATGCCGGCGGGGTGGCGGGCTGCCTCTTGAGGCGCAGCTCAGCAGGCGCTTGGGCCTTACCGTCAGCCCGGCGGCCCGCCCGTCCCGGCAGGGCCCCGCCGCCCGCCTAGGCAGGGGAACGGAGGTCTCGGGCACCTGGGGGTGGCGGAGGTGCTGGCGACCACCCCGCCCAGGGCGGGCGGGAGCCAGCAAACTTGTGGGAGCTAGGCGCCACGCCCCAGATCCCGCAGGCCGCTCACGGGGAAGTGGCCCAGGAGGCTTCCGGGCCCGGAGACCGCGGGCCCTTGGGCATCCCCCCTGCCCGCCCACGCTGCGCTAGGCGCAGCTCAGACGCAGACCGGACCGGCCCTCCCGCCCGACAGAAGCTGGCCCGAAGCCACTGGGAGCCACCATTGAGTTGGCACGGCCCCTAAGACCCAGCAACGCCACCCTCGCCCCCACGCCACCGTCCGAGCTCAGGACCCTGCCCCAGGTGGCCGGCAGGCCCGGGGAAGCGGCCTGGGCCCTCGATCCCGCTCCCGCCCCCGGTCACCGCGAAACGGCGGAGGGGCGGCTTTTTCCGTATGGAGCTGTGGAGGGCCACCCCGGCAGACAGGTGGCGGCGCCGGGGCTGGGCTGCAGTGGGGGCGGCCAGGTGCAGGTCGAGGGGCTCGCGGGCCGCACGGACGGCCCCCGGGTCCGCGGCCACGTCTGGTTCCCTTCAGGCCACCCCCGGAGCGTCTGGTGTGCCTCTGCCTTCCAGGGACGCCTTCTGGCCGCCTGGCCGCTCAGGCAGGCGGGGAGCGCCCCATCAGACGCTGGCTGTGGTGGGAGGGGCCTGAGGAGGTGGGGCTTGCAGCTGTGCCGGGCGGGGGCGGAGATAGCCGCGAACGCCGCGAGCGACAAAAGGAGAAGGCGGAGCGGGAGGCGAAAAGCCTAGAGCACCCGGGCTTCCCTAAGAGGTCTCCCATCCAAGTTCTAACCAGGCCCGACCCTGCCTAGCTTCCGCGATCGCGGCGAGATCGGGCCCTTCTAGGCTGCTTCGGCAGTAGATGCCGGCGGGGTGGCGGGCTGCCTCTTGAGGCGCAGCTCAGCAGGCGCTTGGGCCTTACCGTCAGCCCGGCGGCCCGCCCGTCCCGGCAGGGCCCCGCCGCCCGCCTAGGCAGGGGAACGGAGGTCTCGGGCACCTGGGGGTGGCGGAGGTGCTGGCGACCACCCCGCCCAGGGCGGGCGGGAGCCAGCAAACTTGTGGGAGCTAGGCGCCACGCCCCAGATCCCGCAGGCCGCTCACGCGGAAGTGGCCCAGGAGGCTTCCGGGCCCGGAGACCGCGGGCCCTTGGGCATCCCCCCTGCCCGCCCACGCTGCGCTAGGCGCAGCTCAGACGCAGACCGGACCGGCCCTCCCGCCCGACAGAAGCTGGCCCGAAGCCACTGGGAGCCACCATTGAGTTGGCACGGCCCCTAAGACCCAGCAACGCCACCCTCGCCCCCACGCCACCGTCCGAGCTCAGGACCCTGCCCCAGGTGGCCGGCAGGCCCGGGGAAGCGGCCTGGGCCCTCGATCCCGCTCCCGCCCCCGGTCACCGCGAAACGGCGGAGGGGCGGCTTTTTCCGTGTGGAGCTGTGGAGAGCCACCCCGGCAGACAGGTGGCGGCGCCGGGGCTGGGCTGCAGTGGGGGCGGCCAGGTGCAGGTCGAGGGGCTCGCGGGCCGCACGGACGGCCCCCGGGTCCGCGGCCACGTCTGGTTCCCTTCAGGCCACCCCCGGAGCGTCTGGTGTGCCTCTGCCTTCCAGGGACGCCTTCTGGCCGCCTGGCCACTCAGGCAGGCGGGGAGCGCCCCATCAGACGCTGGCTGTGGTGGGAGGGGCCTGAGGAGGTGGGGCTTGCAGCTGTGCCGGGCGGGGGCGGAGATAGCTGCGAACGCCGCGAGCGACAAAAGGAGAAGGCGGAGCGGGAGGCGAAAAGCCTAGAGCACCCGGGCTTCCCTAAGAGGTCTCCCATCCAAGTTCTAACCAGGCCCAACCCTGCCAGGCTTCCGCGATCGCGGCGAGATCGGGCCCTTCTAGGCTGCTTCGGCAGTAGATGCCGGCGGGGTGGCGGGCTGCCTCTTGAGGCGCAGCTCAGCAGGCGCTTGGGCCTTACCGTCAGCCCGGCGGCCCGCCCGTCCCGGCAGGGCCCCGCCGCCCGCCTAGGCAGGGGAACGGAGGTCTCGGGCACCTGGGGGTGGCGGAGGTGCTGGCGACCACCCCGCCCAGGGCGGGCGGGAGCCAGCAAACTTGTGGGAGCTAGGCACCACGCCCCAGATCCCGCAGGCCACTCACGGGGAAGTGGCCCAGGAGGCTTCCGGGCCCGGAGACCGCGGGCCCTTGGGCATCCCCCCTGCCCGCCCACGCTGCGCTAGGCGCAGCTCAGACGCAGACCGGACCGGCCCTCCCGCCCGACAGAAGCTGGCCCGAAGCCACTGGGAGCCACCATTGAGTTGGCACGGCCCCTAAGACCCAGCAACGCCACCCTCGCCCCCACGCCACCGTCCGAGCTCAGGACCCCGCCCCAGGTGGCCGGCAGGCCCGGGGAAGCGGCCTGGGCCCTCGATCCCGCTCCCGCCCCCGGCCACGGCGAAACGGCGGAGGGGCGGCTTTTTCCGTATGGAGCTGTGGAGGGCCACCCCGGCAGACAGGTGGCGGCGCCGGGGCTGGGCTGCAGTGGGGGCGGCCAGGTGCAGGTCGAGGGGCTCGCGGGCCGCACGGACGGCCCCCGGGTCCGCGGCCACGTCTGGTTCCCTTCAGGCCACCCCCGGAGCGTCTGGTGTGCCTCTGCCTTCCAGGGACGCCTTCTGGCCGCCTGGCCGCTCAGGCAGGCGGGGAGCGCCCCATCAGACGCTGGCTGTGGTGGGAGGGGCCTGAGGAGGTGGGGCTTGCAGCTGTGCCGGGCGGGGGCGGAGATAGCCGCGAACGACAAAAGGAGAAGGCGGAGCGGGAGGCGAAAAGCCTAGAGCACCCGGGCTTCCCTAAGAGGTCTCCCATCCAAGTTCTAACCAGGCCCGACCCTGCTTAGCTTCCGCGATCGCGGCGAGATCGGGCCCTTCTAGGCTGCTTCGGCAGTAGATGCCGGCGGGGTGGCGGGCTGCCTCTTGAGGCGCAGCTCAGCAGGCGCTTGGGCCTTACCGTCAGCCCGGCGGCCCGCCCGTCCCGGCAGGGCCCCGCCGCCCGCCTAGGCAGGGGAACGGAGGTCTCGGGCACCTGGGGGTGGCGGAGGTGCTGGCGACCACCCCGCCCAGGGCGGGCGGGAGCCAGCAAACTTTTGGGAGCTAGGCGCCACGCCCCAGATCCCGCAGGCCGCTCACGGGGAAGTGGCCCAGGAGGCTTCCGGGCCCGGAGACCGCGGGCCCTTGGGCATCCCACCTGCCCGCCCACGCTGCGCTAGGCGCAGCTCAGACGCAGACCGGACCGGCCCTCCCGCCCGACAGAAGCTGGCCCGAAGCCACTGGGAGCCACCATTGAGTTGGCACGGCCCCTAAGAGCCAGCAACGCCACCCTCGCCCCCACGCCACCGTCCGAGCTCAGGACCCCGCCCCAGGTGGCCGGCAGGCCCGGGGAAGCGGCCTGGGCCCTCGATCCCGCTCCCGCCCCCGGCCACGGCGAAACGGCGGAGGGGCGGCTTTTTCCGTGTGGAGCTGTGGAGAGCCACCCCGGCAGACAGGTGGCGGCGCCGGGGCTGGGCTGCAGTGGGGGCGGCCAGGTGCAGGTCGAGGGGCTCGCGGGCCGCACGGACGGCCCCCGGGTCCGCGGCCACGTCTGGTTCCCTTCAGGCCACCCCCGGAGCGTCTGGTGTGCCTCTGCCTTCCAGGGACGCCTTCTGGCCGCCTGGCCGCTCAGGCAGGCGGGGAGCGCCCCATCAGACGCTGGCTGTGGTGGGAGGGGCCTGAGGAGGTGGGGCTTGCAGCTGTGCCGGGCGGGGGCGGAGATAGCCGCGAACGCCGCGAGCGACAAAAGGAGAAGGCGGAGCGGGAGGCGAAAAGCCTAGAGCACCCGGGCTTCCCTAAGAGGTCTCCCATCCAAGTTCTAACCAGGCCCGACCCTGCCTAGCTTCCGCGATCGCGGCGAGATCGGGCCCTTCTAGGCTGCTTCGGCAGTAGATGCCGGCGGGGTGGCGGGCTGCCTCTTGAGGCGCAGCTCAGCAGGCGCTTGGGCCTTACCGTCAGCCCGGCGGCCCGCCCGTCCCGGCAGGGCCCCGCCGCCCGCCTAGGCAGGGGAACGGAGGTCTCGGGCACCTGGGGGTGGCGGAGGTGCTGGCGACCACCCCGCCCAGGGCGGGCGGGAGCCAGCAAACTTGTGGGAGCTAGGCGCCACGCCCCAGATCCCGCAGGCCGCTCACGGGGAAGTGGCCCAGGAGGCTTCCGGGCCCGGAGACCGCGGGCCCTTGGGCATCCCCCCTGCCCGCCCACGCTGCGCTAGGCGCAGCTCAGACGCAGACCGGACCGGCCCTCCCGCCCGACAGAAGCTGGCCCGAAGCCACTGGGAGCCACCATTGAGTTGGCACGGCCCCTAAGACCCAGCAACGCCACCCTCGCCCCCACGCCACCGTCCGAGCTCAGGACCCTGCCCCAGGTGGCCGGCAGGCCCGGGGAAGCGGCCTGGGCCCTCGATCCCGCTCCCGCCCCCGGTCACCGCGAAACGGCGGAGGGGCGGCTTTTTCCGTATGGAGCTGTGGAGGGCCACCCCGGCAGACAGGTGGCGGCGCCGGGGCTGGGCTGCAGTGGGGGCGGCCAGGTGCAGGTCGAGGGGCTCGCGGGCCGCACGGACGGCCCCCGGGTCCGCGGCCACGTCTGGTTCCCTTCAGGCCACCCCCGGAGCGTCTGGTGTGCCTCTGCCTTCCAGGGACGCCTTCTGGCCGCCTGGCCGCTCAGGCAGGCGGGGAGCGCCCCATCAGACGCTGGCTGTGGTGGGAGGGGCCTGAGGAGGTGGGGCTTGCAGCTGTGCCGGGCGGGGGCGGAGATAGCCGCGAACGCCGCGAGCGACAAAAGGAGAAGGCGGAGCGGGAGGCGAAAAGCCTAGAGCACCCGGGCTTCCCTAAGAGGTCTCCCATCCAAGTTCTAACCAGGCCCGACCCTGCCTAGCTTCCGCGATCGCGGCGAGATCGGGCCCTTCTAGGCTGCTTCGGCAGTAGATGCCGGCGGGGTGGCGGGCTGCCTCTTGAGGCGCAGCTCAGCAGGCGCTTGGGCCTTACCGTCAGCCCGGCGGCCCGCCCGTCCCGGCAGGGCCCCGCCGCCCGCCTAGGCAGGGGAACGGAGGTCTCGGGCACCTGGGGGTGGCGGAGGTGCTGGCGACCACCCCGCCCAGGGCGGGCGGGAGCCAGCAAACTTGTGGGAGCTAGGCGCCACGCCCCAGATCCCGCAGGCCGCTCACGCGGAAGTGGCCCAGGAGGCTTCCGGGCCCGGAGACCGCGGGCCCTTGGGCATCCCCCCTGCCCGCCCACGCTGCGCTAGGCGCAGCTCAGACGCAGACCGGACCGGCCCTCCCGCCCGACAGAAGCTGGCCCGAAGCCACTGGGAGCCACCATTGAGTTGGCACGGCCCCTAAGACCCAGCAACGCCACCCTCGCCCCCACGCCACCGTCCGAGCTCAGGACCCTGCCCCAGGTGGCCGGCAGGCCCGGGGAAGCGGCCTGGGCCCTCGATCCCGCTCCCGCCCCCGGTCACCGCGAAACGGCGGAGGGGCGGCTTTTTCCGTGTGGAGCTGTGGAGAGCCACCCCGGCAGACAGGTGGCGGCGCCGGGGCTGGGCTGCAGTGGGGGCGGCCAGGTGCAGGTCGAGGGGCTCGCGGGCCGCACGGACGGCCCCCGGGTCCGCGGCCACGTCTGGTTCCCTTCAGGCCACCCCCGGAGCGTCTGGTGTGCCTCTGCCTTCCAGGGACGCCTTCTGGCCGCCTGGCCACTCAGGCAGGCGGGGAGCGCCCCATCAGACGCTGGCTGTGGTGGGAGGGGCCTGAGGAGGTGGGGCTTGCAGCTGTGCCGGGCGGGGGCGGAGATAGCCGCGAACGACAAAAGGAGAAGGCGGAGCGGGAGGCGAAAAGCCTAGAGCACCCGGGCTTCCCTAAGAGGTCTCCCATCCAAGTTCTAACCAGGCCCGACCCTGCTTAGCTTCCGCGATCGCGGCGAGATCGGGCCCTTCTAGGCTGCTTCGGCAGTAGATGCCGGCGGGGTGGCGGGCTGCCTCTTGAGGCGCAGCTCAGCAGGCGCTTGGGCCTTACCGTCAGCCCGGCGGCCCGCCCGTCCCGGCAGGGCCCCGCCGCCCGCCTAGGCAGGGGAACGGAGGTCTCGGGCACCTGGGGGTGGCGGAGGTGCTGGCGACCACCCCGCCCAGGGCGGGCGGGAGCCAGCCAACTTGTGGGAGCTAGGCGCCACGCCCCAGATCCCGCAGGCCGCTCACGCGGAAGTGGCCCAGGAGGCTTCCGGGCCCGGAGACCGCGGGCCCTTGGGCATCCCCCCTGCCCGCCCACGCTGCGCTAGGCGCAGCTCAGACGCAGACCGGACCGGCCCTCCCGCCCGACAGAAGCTGGCCCGAAGCCACTGGGAGCCACCATTGAGTTGGCTCGGCCCCTAAGAGCCAGCAACGCCACCCTCGCCCCCACGCCACCGTCCGAGCTCAGGACCCCGCCCCAGGTGGCCGGCAGGCCCGGGGAAGCGGCCTGGGCCCTCGATCCCGCTCCCGCCCCCGGCCACGGCGAAACGGCGGAGGGGCGGCTTTTTCCGTGTGGAGCTGTGGAGAGCCACCCCGGCAGACAGGTGGCGGCGCCGGGGCTGGGCTGCAGTGGGGGCGGCCAGGTGCAGGTCGAGGGGCTCGCGGGCCGCACGGACGGCCCCCGGGTCCGCGGCCACGTCTGGTTCCCTTCAGGCCACCCCCGGAGCGTCTGGTGCGCCTCTGCCTTCCAGGGACGCCTTCTGGCCGCCTGGCCGCTCAGGCAGGCGGGGAGCGCCCCATCGGACGCTGGCTGCGGTGGGAGGGGCCTGAGGAGGTGGGGCTTGCCGCTGTGCCGGGCGGGGGCGGAGATAGCCGCGAACGACAAAAGGAGAAGGCGGAGCGGGAGGCGAAAAGCCTAGAGCACCCGGGCTTCCCTAAGAGGTCTCCCATCCAAGTTCTAACCAGGCCCGACCCTGCTTAGCTTCCGCGATCGCGGCGAGATCGGGCCCTTCTAGGCTGCTTCGGCAGTAGATGCCGGCGGGGTGGCGGGCTGCCTCTTGAGGCGCAGCTCAGCAGGCGCTTGGGCCTTACCGTCAGCCCGGCGGCCCGCCCGTCCGGCAGGGCCCCGCCGCCCGCCTAGGCAGGGGAACGGAGGTCTCGGGCACCTGGGGGTGGCGGAGGTGCTGGCGACCACCCCGCCCAGGGCGGGCGGGAGCCAGCCAACTTGTGGGAGCTAGGCGCCACGCCCCAGATCCCGCAGGCCGCTCACGCGGAAGTGGCCCAGGAGGCTTCCGGGCCCGGAGACCGCGGGCCCTTGGGCATCCCCCCTGCCCGCCCACGCTGCGCTAGGCGCAGCTCAGACGCAGACCGGACCGGCCCTCCTGCCCGACAGAAGCTGGCCCGAAGCCACTGGGAGCCACCATTGAGTTGGCTCGGCCCCTAAGAGCCAGCAACGCCACCCTCGCCCCCACGCCACCGTCCGAGCTCAGGACCCCGCCCCAGGTGGCCGGCAGGCCCGGGGAAGCGGCCTGGGCCCTCGATCCCGCTCCCGCCCCCGGCCACGGCGAAACGGCGGAGGGGCGGCTTTTTCCGTGTGGAGCTGTGGAGAGCCACCCCGGCAGACAGGTGGCGGCGCCGGGGCTGGGCTGCAGTGGGGGCGGCCAGGTGCAGGTCGAGGGGCTCGCGGGCCGCACGGACGGCCCCCGGGTCCGCGGCCACGTCTGGTTCCCTTCAGGCCACCCCCGGAGCGTCTGGTGCGCCTCTGCCTTCCAGGGACGCCTTCTGGCCGCCTGGCCGCTCAGGCAGGCGGGGAGCGCCCCATCGGACGCTGGCTGCGGTGGGAGGGGCCTGAGGAGGTGGGGCTTGCCGCTGTGCCGGGCGGGGGCGGAGATAGCCGCGAACGGCCGCGAGCGACAAAAGGAGAAGGCGGAGCCGGAGCGGGAGGCGAAAAGCCTAGAGCACCCGGGCTTCCCTAAGAGGTCTCCCATCCAAGTTCTAACCAGGCCCGACCCTGCTTAGCTTCCGCGATCGAGGCGAGATCGGGCCCTTCTAGGCTGCTTCGGCAGTAGATGCCGGCGGGGTGGCGGGCTGCCTCTTGAGGCGCAGCTCAGCAGGCGCTTGGGCCTTACCGTCAGCCCGGCGGCCCGCCCGTCCCGGCAGGGCCCCGCCGCCCGCCTAGGCAGGGGAACGGAGGTCTCGGGCACCTGGGGGTGGCGGAGGTGCTGGCGACCACCCCGCCCAGGGCGGGCGGGAGCCAGCCAACTTGTGGGAGCTAGGCGCCACGCCCCAGATCCCGCAGGCCGCTCACGCGGAAGTGGCCCAGGAGGCTTCCGGGCCCGGAGACCGCGGGCCCTTGGGCATCCCCCCTGCCCGCCCACGCTGCGCTAGGCGCAGCTCAGACGCAGACCGGACCGGCCCTCCTGCCCGACAGAAGCTGGCCCGAAGCCACTGGGAGCCACCATTGAGTTGGCTCGGCCCCTAAGAGCCAGCAACGCCACCCTCGCCCCCACGCCACCGTCCGAGCTCAGGACCCCGCCCCAGGTGGCCGGCAGGCCCGGGGAAGCGGCCTGGGCCCTCGATCCCGCTCCCGCCCCCGGCCACGGCGAAACGGCGGAGGGGCGGCTTTTTCCGTGTGGAGCTGTGGAGAGCCACCCCGGCAGACAGGTGGCGGCGCCGGGGCTGGGCTGCAGTGGGGGCGGCCAGGTGCAGGTCGAGGGGCTCGCGGGCCGCACGGACGGCCCCCGGGTCCGCGGCCACGTCTGGTTCCCTTCAGGCCACCCCCGGAGCGTCTGGTGCGCCTCTGCCTTCCAGGGACGCCTTCTGGCCGCCTGGCCGCTCAGGCAGGCGGGGAGCGCCCCATCGGACGCTGGCTGCGGTGGGAGGGGCCTGAGGAGGTGGGGCTTGCCGCTGTGCCGGGCGGGGGCGGAGATAGCCGCGAACGGCCGCGAGCGACAAAAGGAGAAGGCGGAGCCGGAGCGGGAGGCGAAAAGCCTAGAGCACCCGGGCTTCCCTAAGAGGTCTCCCATCCAAGTTCTAACCAGGCCCGACCCTGCTTAGCTTCCGCGATCGCGGCGAGATCGGGCCCTTCTAGGCTGCTTCGGCAGTAGATGCCAGCGGGGTGGCGGGCTGCCTCTTGAGGCGCAGCTCAGCAGGCGCTTGGGCCTTACCGTCAGCCCAGCGGCCCGCCCGTCCCGGCAGGGCCCCGCCGCCCGCCTAGGCAGGGGAACGGAGGTCTCGGGCACCTGGGGGTGGCGGAGGTGCTGGCGACCACCCCGCCCAGGGCGGGCGGGAGCCAGCAAACTTTTGGGAGCTAGGCGCCACGCCCCAGATCCCGCAGGCCGCTCACGGGGAAGTGGCCCAGGAGGCTTCCGGGCCCGGAGACCGCGGGCCCTTGGGCATCCCCCCTGCCCGCCCACGCTGCGCTAGGCGCAGCTCAGACGCAGACCGGACCGGCCCTCCCGCCCGACAGAAGCTGGCCCGAAGCCACTGGGAGCCACCATTGAGTTGGCACGGCCCCTAAGACCCAGCAACGCCACCCTCGCCCCCACGCCACCGTCCGAGCTCAGGACCCCGCCCCAGGTGGCCGGCAGGCCCGGGGAAGCGGCCTGGGCCCTCGATCTCGCTCCCGCCCCCGGCCTTGGCGAAACGGCGGAGGGGCGGCTTTTTCCGTATGGAGCTGTGGAGGGCCACCCCGGCAGACAGGTGGCGGCGCCGGGGCTGGGCTGCAGTGGGGGCGGCCAGGTGCAGGTCGAGGGGCTCGCGGGCCGCACGGACGGCCCCCGGGTCCGCGGCCACGTCTGGTTCCCTTCAGGCCACCCCCGGAGCGTCTGGTGTGCCTCTGCCTTCCAGGGACGCCTTCTGGCCGCCTGGCCGCTCAGGCAGGCGGGGAGCGCCCCATCGGACGCTGGCTGTGGTGGGAGGGGCCTGAGGAGGTGGGGCTTGCAGCTGTGCCGGGCGGGGGCGGAGATAGCCGCGAACGCCGCGAGCGACAAAAGGAGAAGGCGGAGCGGGAGGCGAAAAGCCTAGAGCACCCGGGCTTCCCTAAGAGGTCTCCCATCCAAGTTCTAACCAGGCCCGACCCTGCTTAGCTTCCGCGATCGCGGCGAGATCGGGCCCTTCTAGGCTGCTTCGGCAGTAGATGCCGGCGGCGTGGCGGGCTGCCTCTTGAGGCGCAGCTCAGCAGGCGCTTGGGCCTTACCTTCAGCCCGGCGGCCCGCCCGTCCCGGCAGGGCCCCGCCGCCCGCCTAGGCAGGGGAACGGAGGTCTCGGGCACCTGGGGGTGGCGGAGGTGCTGGCGACCACCCCGCCCAGGGCGGGCGGGAGCCAGCAAACTTGTGGGAGCTAGGCGCCACGCCCCAGATCCCGTAGGCCACTCACGGGGAAGTGGCCCAGGAGGCTTCCGGGCCCGGAGACCGCGGGCCCTTGGGCATCCCCCCTGCCCGCCCACGCTGCGCTAGGCGCAGCTCAGACGCAGACCGGACCGGCCCTCCCGCCCGACAGAAGCTGGCCCGAAGCCACTGGGAGCCACCATTGAGTTGGCACGGCCCCTAAGAGCCAGCAACGCCACCCTCGCCCCCACGCCACCGTCCGAGCTCAGGACCCCGCCCCAGGTGGCCGGCAGGCCCGGGGAAGCGGCCTGGGCCCTCGATCCCGCTCCCGCCCCCGGCCACGGCGAAACGGCGGAGGGGCGGCTTTTTCCGTGTGGAGCTGTGGAGAGCCACCCCGGCAGACAGGTGGCGGCGCCGGGGCTGGGCTGCAGTGGGGGCGGCCAGGTGCAGGTCGAGGGGCTCGCGGGCCGCACGGACGGCCCCCGGGTCCGCGGCCACGTCTGGTTCCCTTCAGGCCACCCCCGGAGCGTCTGGTGTGCCTCTGCCTTCCAGGGACGCCTTCTGGCCGCCTGGCCGCTCAGGCAGGCGGGGAGCGCCCCATCAGACGCTGGCTGTGGTGGGAGGGGCCTGAGGAGGTGGGGCTTGCAGCTGTGCCGGGCGGGGGCGGAGATAGCCGCGAACGCCGCGAGCGACAAAAGGAGAAGGCGGAGCGGGAGGCGAAAAGCCTAGAGCACCCGGGCTTCCCTAAGAGGTCTCCCATCCAAGTTCTAACCAGGCCCGACCCTGCTTAGCTTCCGCGATCGCGGCGAGATCGGGCCCTTCTAGGCTGCTTCGGCAGTAGATGCCGGCGGGGTGGCGGGCTGCCTCTTGAGGCGCAGCTCAGCAGGCGCTTGGGCCTTACCGTCAGCCCGGCGGCCCGCCCGTCCCGGCAGGGCCCCGCCGCCCGCCTAGGCAGGGGAACGGAGGTCTCGGGCACCTGGGGGTGGCGGAGGTGCTGGCGACCACCCCGCCCAGGGCGGGCGGGAGCCAGCAAACTTGTGGGAGCTAGGCGCCACGCCCCAGATCCCGCAGGCCGCTCACGGGGAAGTGGCCCAGGAGGCTTCCGGGCCCGGAGACCGCGGGCCCTTGGGCATCCCCCCTGCCCGCCCACGCTGCGCTAGGCGCAGCTCAGACGCAGACCGGACCGGCCCTCCCGCCCGACAGAAGCTGGCCCGAAGCCACTGGGAGCCACCATTGAGTTGGCACGGCCCCTAAAACCCAGCAACGCCACCCTCGCCCCCACGCCACCGTCCGAGCTCAGGACCCCGCCCCAGGTGGCCGGCAGGCCCGGGGAAGCGGCCTGGGCCCTCGATCCCGCTCCCGCCCCCGGTCACCGCGAAACGGCGGAGGGGCGGCTTTTTCCGTGTGGAGCTGTGGAGAGCCACCCCGGCAGACAGGTGGCGGCGCCGGGGCTGGGCTGCAGTGGGGGCGGCCAGGTGCAGGTCGAGGGGCTCGCGGGCCGCACGGACGGCCCCCGGGTCCGCGGCCACGTCTGGTTCCCTTCAGGCCACCCCCGGAGCGTCTGGTGTGCCTCTGCCTTCCAGGGACGCCTTCTGGCCGCCTGGCCACTCAGGCAGGCGGGGAGCGCCCCATCAGACGCTGGCTGTGGTGGGAGGGGCCTGAGGAGGTGGGGCTTGCAGCTGTGCCGGGCGGGGGCGGAGATAGCCGCGAACGACAAAAGGAGAATGCGGAGCGGGAGGCGAAACGCCTAGAGCACCCGGGCTTCCCTAAGAGGTCTCCCATCCAAGTTCTAACCAGGCCCGACCCTGCTTAGCTTCCGCGATCGCGGCGAGATCGGGCCCTTCTAGGCTGCTTCGGCAGTAGATGCCGGCGGGGTGGCGGGCTGCCTCTTGAGGCGCAGCTCAGCAGGCGCTTGGGCCTTACCGTCAGCCCGGCGGCCCGCCCGTCCCGGCAGGGCCCCGCCGCCCGCCTAGGCAGGGGAACGGAGGTCTCGGGCACCTGGGGGTGGCGGAGGTGCTGGCGACCACCCCGCCCAGGGCGGGCGGGAGCCAGCAAACTTTTGGGAGCTAGGCGCCACGCCCCAGATCCCGCAGGCCGCTCACGGGGAAGTGGCCCAGGAGGCTTCCGGGCCCGGAGACCGCGGGCCCTTGGGCATCCCCCCTGCCCGCCCACGCTGCGCTAGGCGCAGCTCAGACGCAGACCGGACCGGCCCTCCCGCCCGACAGAAGCTGGCCCGAAGCCACTGGGAGCCACCATTGAGTTGGCACGGTCCCTAAGACCCAGCAACGCCACCCTCGCCCCCACGCCACCGTCCGAGCTCAGGACCCCGCCCCAGGTGGCCGGCAGGCCCGGGGAAGCGGCCTGGGCCCTCGATCTCGCTCCCGCCCCCGGCCTTGGCGAAACGGCGGAGGGGCGGCTTTTTCCGTATGGAGCTGTGGAGGGCCACCCCGGCAGACAGGTGGCGGCGCCGGGGCTGGGCTGCAGTGGGGGCGGCCAGGTGCAGGTCGAGGGGCTCGCGGGCCGCACGGACGGCCCCCGGGTCCGCGGCCACGTCTGGTTCCCTTCAGGCCACCCCCGGAGCGTCTGGTGTGCCTCTGCCTTCCAGGGACGCCTTCTGGCCGCCTGGCCGCTCAGGCAGGCGGGGAGCGCCCCATCGGACGCTGGCTGTGGTGGGAGGGGCCTGAGGAGGTGGGGCTTGCAGCTGTGCCGGGCGGGGGCGGAGATAGCCGCGAACGCCGCGAGCGACAAAAGGAGAAGGCGGAGCGGGAGGCGAAAAGCCTAGAGCACCCGGGCTTCCCTAAGAGGTCTCCCATCCAAGTTCTAACCAGGCCCGACCCTGCTTAGCTTCCGCGATCGCGGCGAGATCGGGCCCTTCTAGGCTGCTTCGGCAGTAGATGCCGGCGGCGTGGCGGGCTGCCTCTTGAGGCGCAGCTCAGCAGGCGCTTGGGCCTTACCTTCAGCCCGGCGGCCCGCCCGTCCCGGCAGGGCCCCGCCGCCCGCCTAGGCAGGGGAACGGAGGTCTCGGGCACCTGGGGGTGGCGGAGGTGCTGGCGACCACCCCGCCCAGGGCGGGCGGGAGCCAGCCAACTTGTGGGAGCTAGGCGCCACGCCCCAGATCCCGTAGGCCACTCACGGGGAAGTGGCCCAGGAGGCTTCCGGGCCCGGAGACCGCGGGCCCTTGGGCATCCCCCCTGCCCGCCCACGCTGCGCTAGGCGCAGCTCAGACGCAGACCGGACCGGCCCTCCCGCCCGACAGAAGCTGGCCCGAAGCCACTGGGAGCCACCATTGAGTTGGCACGGCCCCTAAGACCCAGCAACGCCACCCTCGCCCCCACGCCACCGTCCGAGCTCAGGACCCCGCCCCAGGTGGCCGGCAGGCCCGGGGAAGCGGCCTGGGCCCTCGATCCCGCTCCCGCCCCCGGCCACGGCGAAACGGCGGAGGGGCGGCTTTTTCCGTATGGAGCTGTGGAGGGCCACCCCGGCAGACAGGTGGCGGCGCCGGGGCTGGGCTGCAGTGGGGGCGGCCAGGTGCAGGTCGAGGGGCTCGCGGGCCGCACGGACGGCCCCCGGGTCCGCGGCCACGTCTGGTTCCCTTCAGGCCACCCCCGGAGCGTCTGGTGTGCCTCTGCCTTCCAGGGACGCCTTCTGGCCGCCTGGCCGCTCAGGCAGGCGGGGAGCGCCCCATCAGACGCTGGCTGTGGTGGGAGGGGCCTGAGGAGGTGGGGCTTGCAGCTGTGCCGGGCGGGGGCGGAGATAGCCGCGAACGACAAAAGGAGAAGGCGGAGCGGGAGGCGAAAAGCCTAGAGCACCCGGGCTTCCCTAAGAGGTCTCCCATCCAAGTTCTAACCAGGCCCGACCCTGCTTAGCTTCCGCGATCGCGGCGAGATCGGGCCCTTCTAGGCTGCTTCGGCAGTAGATGCCGGCGGGGTGGCGGGCTGCCTCTTGAGGCGCAGCTCAGCAGGCGCTTGGGCCTTACCGTCAGCCCGGCGGCCCGCCCGTCCCGGCAGGGCCCCGCCGCCCGCCTAGGCAGGGGAACGGAGGTCTCGGGCACCTGGGGGTGGCGGAGGTGCTGGCGACCACCCCGCCCAGGGCGGGCGGGAGCCAGCAAACTTTTGGGAGCTAGGCGCCACGCCCCAGATCCCGCAGGCCGCTCACGGGGAAGTGGCCCAGGAGGCTTCCGGGCCCGGAGACCGCGGGCCCTTGGGCATCCCACCTGCCCGCCCACGCTGCGCTAGGCGCAGCTCAGACGCAGACCGGACCGGCCCTCCCGCCCGACAGAAGCTGGCCCGAAGCCACTGGGAGCCACCATTGAGTTGGCACGGCCCCTAAGAGCCAGCAACGCCACCCTCGCCCCCACGCCACCGTCCGAGCTCAGGACCCCGCCCCAGGTGGCCGGCAGGCCCGGGGAAGCGGCCTGGGCCCTCGATCCCGCTCCCGCCCCCGGCCACGGCGAAACGGCGGAGGGGCGGCTTTTTCCGTGTGGAGCTGTGGAGAGCCACCCCGGCAGACAGGTGGCGGCGCCGGGGCTGGGCTGCAGTGGGGGCGGCCAGGTGCAGGTCGAGGGGCTCGCGGGCCGCACGGACGGCCCCCGGGTCCGCGGCCACGTCTGGTTCCCTTCAGGCCACCCCCGGAGCGTCTGGTGTGCCTCTGCCTTCCAGGGACGCCTTCTGGCCGCCTGGCCGCTCAGGCAGGCGGGGAGCGCCCCATCAGACGCTGGCTGTGGTGGGAGGGGCCTGAGGAGGTGGGGCTTGCAGCTGTGCCGGGCGGGGGCGGAGATAGCCGCGAACGCCGCGAGCGACAAAAGGAGAAGGCGGAGCGGGAGGCGAAAAGCCTAGAGCACCCGGGCTTCCCTAAGAGGTCTCCCATCCAAGTTCTAACCAGGCCCGACCCTGCCTAGCTTCCGCGATCGCGGCGAGATCGGGCCCTTCTAGGCTGCTTCGGCAGTAGATGCCGGCGGGGTGGCGGGCTGCCTCTTGAGGCGCAGCTCAGCAGGCGCTTGGGCCTTACCGTCAGCCCGGCGGCCCGCCCGTCCCGGCAGGGCCCCGCCGCCCGCCTAGGCAGGGGAACGGAGGTCTCGGGCACCTGGGGGTGGCGGAGGTGCTGGCGACCACCCCGCCCAGGGCGGGCGGGAGCCAGCAAACTTGTGGGAGCTAGGCGCCACGCCCCAGATCCCGCAGGCCGCTCACGGGGAAGTGGCCCAGGAGGCTTCCGGGCCCGGAGACCGCGGGCCCTTGGGCATCCCCCCTGCCCGCCCACGCTGCGCTAGGCGCAGCTCAGACGCAGACCGGACCGGCCCTCCCGCCCGACAGAAGCTGGCCCGAAGCCACTGGGAGCCACCATTGAGTTGGCACGGCCCCTAAAACCCAGCAACGCCACCCTCGCCCCCACGCCACCGTCCGAGCTCAGGACCCTGCCCCAGGTGGCCGGCAGGCCCGGGGAAGCGGCCTGGGCCCTCGATCCCGCTCCCGCCCCCGGTCACCGCGAAACGGCGGAGGGGCGGCTTTTTCCGTGTGGAGCTGTGGAGAGCCACCCCGGCAGACAGGTGGCGGCGCCGGGGCTGGGCTGCAGTGGGGGCGGCCAGGTGCAGGTCGAGGGGCTCGCGGGCCGCACGGACGGCCCCCGGGTCCGCGGCCACGTCTGGTTCCCTTCAGGCCACCCCCGGAGCGTCTGGTGTGCCTCTGCCTTCCAGGGACGCCTTCTGGCCGCCTGGCCACTCAGGCAGGCGGGGAGCGCCCCATCAGACGCTGGCTGTGGTGGGAGGGGCCTGAGGAGGTGGGGCTTGCAGCTGTGCCGGGCGGGGGCGGAGATAGCCGCGAACGACAAAAGGCGGAGCGGGAGGCGAAAAGCCTAGAGCACCCGGGCTTCCCTAAGAGGTCTCCCATCCAAGTTCTAACCAGGCCCGACCCTGCTTAGCTTCCGCGATCGCGGCGAGATCGGGCCCTTCTAGGCTGCTTCGGCAGTAGATGCCGGCGGGGTGGCGGGCTGCCTCTTGAGGCGCAGCTCAGCAGGCGCTTGGGCCTTACCGTCAGCCCGGCGGCCCGCCCGTCCCGGCAGGGCCCCGCCGCCCGCCTAGGCAGGGGAACGGAGGTCTCGGGCACCTGGGGGTGGCGGAGGTGCTGGCGACCACCCCGCCCAGGGCGGGCGGGAGCCAGCAAACTTTTGGGAGCTAGGCGCCACGCCCCAGATCCCGCAGGCCGCTCACGGGGAAGTGGCCCAGGAGGCTTCCGGGCCCGGAGACCGCGGGCCCTTGGGCATCCCCCCTGCCCGCCCACGCTGCGCTAGGCGCAGCTCAGACGCAGACCGGACCGGCCCTCCCGCCCGACAGAAGCTGGCCCGAAGCCACTGGGAGCCACCATTGAGTTGGCACGGTCCCTAAGACCCAGCAACGCCACCCTCGCCCCCACGCCACCGTCCGAGCTCAGGACCCCGCCCCAGGTGGCCGGCAGGCCCGGGGAAGCGGCCTGGGCCCTCGATCCCGCTCCCGCCCCCGGCCTTGGCGAAACGGCGGAGGGGCGGCTTTTTCCGTATGGAGCTGTGGAGGGCCACCCCGGCAGACAGGTGGCGGCGCCGGGGCTGGGCTGCAGTGGGGGCGGCCAGGTGCAGGTCGAGGGGCTCGCGGGCCGCACGGACGGCCCCCGGGTCCGCGGCCACGTCTGGTTCCCTTCAGGCCACCCCCGGAGCGTCTGGTGTGCCTCTGCCTTCCAGGGACGCCTTCTGGCCGCCTGGCCGCTCAGGCAGGCGGGGAGCGCCCCATCGGACGCTGGCTGTGGTGGGAGGGGCCTGAGGAGGTGGGGCTTGCAGCTGTGCCGGGCGGGGGCGGAGATAGCCGCGAACGCCGCGAGCGACAAAAGGAGAAGGCGGAGCGGGAGGCGAAAAGCCTAGAGCACCCGGGCTTCCCTAAGAGGTCTCCCATCCAAGTTCTAACCAGGCCCGACCCTGCTTAGCTTCCGCGATCGCGGCGAGATCGGGCCCTTCTAGGCTGCTTCGGCAGTAGATGCCGGCGGGGTGGCGGGCTGCCTCTTGAGGCGCAGCTCAGCAGGCGCTTGGGCCTTACCGTCAGCCCAGCGGCCCGCCCGTCCCGGCAGGGCCCCGCCGCCCGCCTAGGCAGGGGAACGGAGGTCTCGGGCACCTGGGGGTGGCGGAGGTGCTGGCGACCACCCCGCCCAGGGCGGGCGGGAGCCAGCAAACTTGTGGGAGTAGGCGCCACGCCCCAGATCCCGCAGGCCGCTCACGCGGAAGTGGCCCAGGAGGCTTCCGGGCCCGGAGACCGCGGGCCCTTGGGCATCCCCCCTGCCCGCCCACGCTGCGCTAGGCGCAGCTCAGACGCAGACCGGACCGGCCCTCCTGCCCGACAGAAGCTGGCCCGAAGCCACTGGGAGCCACCATTGAGTTGGCACGGCCCCTAAGAGCCAGCAACGCCACCCTCGCCCCCACGCCACCGTCCGAGCTCAGGACCCCGCCCCAGGTGGCCGGCAGGCCCGGGGAAGCGGCCTGGGCCCTCGATCCCGCTCCCGCCCCCGGCCACGGCGAAACGGCGGAGGGGCGGCTTTTTCCGTATGGAGCTGTGGAGGGCCACCCCGGCAGACAGGTGGCGGCGCC
Organism: Delphinus delphis; assembly: GCF_949987515.2. NCBI lineage: Eukaryota > Metazoa > Chordata > Mammalia > Artiodactyla > Delphinidae > Delphinus > Delphinus delphis. The sequence continues at coordinate 221,938 of NW_027192826.1, forward strand.
GGGGCTGGGCTGCAGTGGGGGCGGCCAGGTGCAGGTCGAGGGGCTCGCGGGCCGCACGGACGGCCCCCGGGTCCGCGGCCACGTCTGGTTCCCTTCAGGCCACCCCCGGAGCGTCTGGTGTGCCTCTGCCTTCCAGGGACGCCTTCTGGCCGCCTGGCCGCTCAGGCAGGCGGGGAGCGCCCCATCGGACGCTGGCTGTGGTGGGAGGGGCCTGAGGAGGTGGGGCTTGCAGCTGTGCCGGGCGGGGGCGGAGATAGCCGCGAACGCCGCGAGCGACAAAAGGAGAAGGCGGAGCGGGAGGCGAAAAGCCTAGAGCACCCGGGCTTCCCTAAGAGGTCTCCCATCCAAGTTCTAACCAGGCCCGACCCTGCTTAGCTTCCGCGATCGCGGCGAGATCGGGCCCTTCTAGGCTGCTTCGGCAGTAGATGCCGGCGGGGTGGCGGGCTGCCTCTTGAGGCGCAGCTCAGCAGGCGCTTGGGCCTTACCGTCAGCCCGGCGGCCCGCCCGTCCCGGCAGGGCCCCGCCGCCCGCCTAGGCAGGGGAACGGAGGTCTCGGGCACCTGGGGGTGGCGGAGGTGCTGGCGACCACCCCGCCCAGGGCGGGCGGGAGCCAGCCAACTTGTGGGAGCTAGGCGCCACGCCCCAGATCCCGCAGGCCGCTCACGCGGAAGTGGCCCAGGAGGCTTCCGGGCCCGGAGACCGCGGGCCCTTGGGCATCCCCCCTGCCCGCCCACGCTGCGCTAGGCGCAGCTCAGACGCAGACCGGACCGGCCCTCCTGCCCGACAGAAGCTGGCCCGAAGCCACTGGGAGCCACCATTGAGTTGGCTCGGCCCCTAAGAGCCAGCAACGCCACCCTCGCCCCCACGCCACCGTCCGAGCTCAGGACCCCGCCCCAGGTGGCCGGCAGGCCCGGGGAAGCGGCCTGGGCCCTCGATCCCGCTCCCGCCCCCGGCCACGGCGAAACGGCGGAGGGGCGGCTTTTTCCGTGTGGAGCTGTGGAGAGCCACCCCGGCAGACAGGTGGCGGCGCCGGGGCTGGGCTGCAGTGGGGGCGGCCAGGTGCAGGTCGAGGGGCTCGCGGGCCGCACGGACGGCCCCCGGGTCCGCGGCCACGTCTGGTTCCCTTCAGGCCACCCCCGGAGCGTCTGGTGCGCCTCTGCCTTCCAGGGACGCCTTCTGGCCGCCTGGCCGCTCAGGCAGGCGGGGAGCGCCCCATCGGACGCTGGCTGCGGTGGGAGGGGCCTGAGGAGGTGGGGCTTGCCGCTGTGCCGGGCGGGGGCGGAGATAGCCGCGAACGGCCGCGAGCGACAAAAGGAGAAGGCGGAGCCGGAGCGGGAGGCGAAAAGCCTAGAGCACCCGGGCTTCCCTAAGAGGTCTCCCATCCAAGTTCTAACCAGGCCCGACCCTGCTTAGCTTCCGCGATCGCGGCGAGATCGGGCCCTTCTAGGCTGCTTCGGCAGTAGATGCCGGCGGGGTGGCGGGCTGCCTCTTGAGGCGCAGCTCAGCAGGCGCTTGGGCCTTACCGTCAGCCCGGCGGCCCGCCCGTCCCGGCAGGGCCCCGCCGCCCGCCTAGGCAGGGGAACGGAGGTCTCGGGCACCTGGGGGTGGCGGAGGTGCTGGCGACCACCCCGCCCAGGGCGGGCGGGAGCCAGCCAACTTGTGGGAGCTAGGCGCCACGCCCCAGATCCCGCAGGCCGCTCACGCGGAAGTGGCCCAGGAGGCTTCCGGGCCCGGAGACCGCGGGCCCTTGGGCATCCCCCCTGCCCGCCCACGCTGCGCTAGGCGCAGCTCAGACGCAGACCGGACCGGCCCTCCTGCCCGACAGAAGCTGGCCCGAAGCCACTGGGAGCCACCATTGAGTTGGCACGGCCCCTAAGAGCCAGCAACGCCACCCTCGCCCCCACGCCACCGTCCGAGCTCAGGATCCCGCCCCAGGTGGCCGGCAGGCCCGGGGAAGCGGCCTGGGCCCTCGATCCCGCTCCCGCCCCCGGCCACGGCGAAACGGCGGAGGGGCGGCTTTTTCCGTGTGGAGCTGTGGAGAGCCACCCCGGCAGACAGGTGGCGGCGCCGGGGCTGGGCTGCAGTGGGGGCGGCCAGGTGCAGGTCGAGGGGCTCGCGGGCCGCACGGACGGCCCCCGGGTCCGCGGCCACGTCTGGTTCCCTTCAGGCCACCCCCGGAGCGTCTGGTGCGCCTCTGCCTTCCAGGGACGCCTTCTGGCCGCCTGGCCGCTCAGGCAGGCGGGGAGCGCCCCATCGGATGCTGGCTGCGGTGGGAGGGGCCTGAGGAGGTGGGGCTTGCCGCTGTGCCGGGCGGGGGCGGAGATAGCCGCGAACGGCCGCGAGCGACAAAAGGAGAAGGCGGAGCCGGAGCGGGAGGCGAAAAGCCTAGAGCACCCGGGCTTCCCTAAGAGGTCTCCCATCCAAGTTCTAACCAGGCCCGACCCTGCTTAGCTTCCGCGATCGCGGCGAGATCGGGCCCTTCTAGGCTGCTTCGGCAGTAGATGCCGGTGGGGTGGCGGGCTGCCTCTTGAGGCGCAGCTCAGCAGGCGCTTGGGCCTTACCGTCAGCCCAGCGGCCCGCCCGTCCCGGCAGGGCCCCGCCGCCCGCCTAGGCAGGGGAACGGAGGTCTCGGGCACCTGGGGGTGGCGGAGGTGCTGGCGACCACCCCGCCCAGGGCGGGCGGGAGCCAGCCAACTTGTGGGAGCTAGGCGCCACGCCCCAGATCCCGCAGGCCGCTCACGCGGAAGTGGCCCAGGAGGCTTCCGGGCCCGGAGACCGCGGGCCCTTGGGCATCCCCCCTGCCCGCCCACGCTGCGCTAGGCGCAGCTCAGACGCAGACCGGACCGGCCCTCCTGCCCGACAGAAGCTGGCCCGAAGCCACTGGGAGCCACCATTGAGTTGGCTCGGCCCCTAAGAGCCAGCAACGCCACCCTCGCCCCCACGCCACCGTCCGAGCTCAGGACCCCGCCCCAGGTGGCCGGCAGGCCCGGGGAAGCGGCCTGGGCCCTCGATCCCGCTCCCGCCCCCGGCCACGGCGAAACGGCGGAGGGGCGGCTTTTTCCGTGTGGAGCTGTGGAGAGCCACCTCGGCAGACAGGTGGCGGCGCCGGGGCTGGGCTGCAGTGGGGGCGGCCAGGTGCAGGTCGAGGGGCTCGCGGGCCGCACGGACGGCCCCCGGGTCCGCGGCCACGTCTGGTTCCCTTCAGGCCACCCCCGGAGCGTCTGGTGCGCCTCTGCCTTCCAGGGACGCCTTCTGGCCGCCTGGCCGCTCAGGCAGGCGGGGAGCGCCCCATCGGACGCTGGCTGCGGTGGGAGGGGCCTGAGGAGGTGGGGCTTGCCGCTGTGCCGGGCGGGGGCGGAGATAGCCGCGAACGGCCGCGAGCGACAAAAGGAGAAGGCGGAGCCGGAGCGGGAGGCGAAAAGCCTAGAGCACCCGGGCTTCCCTAAGAGGTCTCCCATCCAAGTTCTAACCAGGCCCGACCCTGCTTAGCTTCCGCGATCGCGGCGAGATCGGGCCCTTCTAGGCTGCTTCGGCAGTAGATGCCGGCGGGGTGGCGGGCTGCCTCTTGAGGCGCAGCTCAGCAGGCGCTTGGGCCTTACCGTCAGCCCGGCGGCCCGCCCGTCCCGGCAGGGCCCCGCCGCCCGCCTAGGCAGGGGAACGGAGGTCTCGGGCACCTGGGGGTGGCGGAGGTGCTGGCGACCACCCCGCCCAGGGCGGGCGGGAGCCAGCAAACTTTTGGGAGCTAGGCGCCACGCCCCAGATCCCGCAGGCCGCTCACGGGGAAGTGGCCCAGGAGGCTTCCGGGCCCGGAGACCGCGGGCCCTTGGGCATCCCACCTGCCCGCCCACGCTGCGCTAGGCGCAGCTCAGACGCAGACCGGACCGGCCCTCCCGCCCGACAGAAGCTGGCCCGAAGCCACTGGGAGCCACCATTGAGTTGGCACGGCCCCTAAGAGCCAGCAACGCCACCCTCGCCCCCACGCCACCGTCCGAGCTCAGGACCCCGCCCCAGGTGGCCGGCAGGCCCGGGGAAGCGGCCTGGGCCCTCGATCCCGCTCCCGCCCCCGGCCACGGCGAAACGGCGGAGGGGCGGCTTTTTCCGTGTGGAGCTGTGGAGAGCCACCCCGGCAGACAGGTGGCGGCGCCGGGGCTGGGCTGCAGTGGGGGCGGCCAGGTGCAGGTCGAGGGGCTCGCGGGCCGCACGGACGGCCCCCGGGTCCGCGGCCACGTCTGGTTCCCTTCAGGCCACCCCCGGAGCGTCTGGTGTGCCTCTGCCTTCCAGGGACGCCTTCTGGCCGCCTGGCCGCTCAGGCAGGCGGGGAGCGCCCCATCAGACGCTGGCTGTGGTGGGAGGGGCCTGAGGAGGTGGGGCTTGCAGCTGTGCCGGGCGGGGGCGGAGATAGCCGCGAACGCCGCGAGCGACAAAAGGAGAAGGCGGAGCGGGAGGCGAAAAGCCTAGAGCACCCGGGCTTCCCTAAGAGGTCTCCCATCCAAGTTCTAACCAGGCCCGACCCTGCCTAGCTTCCGCGATCGCGGCGAGATCGGGCCCTTCTAGGCTGCTTCGGCAGTAGATGCCGGCGGGGTGGCGGGCTGCCTCTTGAGGCGCAGCTCAGCAGGCGCTTGGGCCTTACCGTCAGCCCGGCGGCCCGCCCGTCCCGGCAGGGCCCCGCCGCCCGCCTAGGCAGGGGAACGGAGGTCTCGGGCACCTGGGGGTGGCGGAGGTGCTGGCGACCACCCCGCCCAGGGCGGGCGGGAGCCAGCAAACTTGTGGGAGCTAGGCGCCACGCCCCAGATCCCGCAGGCCGCTCACGGGGAAGTGGCCCAGGAGGCTTCCGGGCCCGGAGACCGCGGGCCCTTGGGCATCCCCCCTGCCCGCCCACGCTGCGCTAGGCGCAGCTCAGACGCAGACCGGACCGGCCCTCCCGCCCGACAGAAGCTGGCCCGAAGCCACTGGGAGCCACCATTGAGTTGGCACGGCCCCTAAGACCCAGCAACGCCACCCTCGCCCCCACGCCACCGTCCGAGCTCAGGACCCTGCCCCAGGTGGCCGGCAGGCCCGGGGAAGCGGCCTGGGCCCTCGATCCCGCTCCCGCCCCCGGTCACCGCGAAACGGCGGAGGGGCGGCTTTTTCCGTGTGGAGCTGTGGAGAGCCACCCCGGCAGACAGGTGGCGGCGCCGGGGCTGGGCTGCAGTGGGGGCGGCCAGGTGCAGGTCGAGGGGCTCGCGGGCCGCACGGACGGCCCCCGGGTCCGCGGCCACGTCTGGTTCCCTTCAGGCCACCCCCGGAGCGTCTGGTGTGCCTCTGCCTTCCAGGGACGCCTTCTGGCCGCCTGGCCACTCAGGCAGGCGGGGAGCGCCCCATCAGACGCTGGCTGTGGTGGGAGGGGCCTGAGGAGGTGGGGCTTGCAGCTGTGCCGGGCGGGGGCGGAGATAGCCGCGAACGACAAAAGGAGAAGGCGGAGCGGGAGGCGAAAAGCCTAGAGCACCCGGGCTTCCCTAAGAGGTCTCCCATCCAAGTTCTAACCAGGCCCGACCCTGCCAGGCTTCCGCGATCGCGGCGAGATCGGGCCCTTCTAGGCTGCTTCGGCAGTAGATGCCGGCGGGGTGGCGGGCTGCCTCTTGAGGCGCAGCTCAGCAGGCGCTTGGGCCTTACCGTCAGCCCGGCGGCCCGCCCGTCCCGGCAGGGCCCCGCCGCCCGCCTAGGCAGGGGAACGGAGGTCTCGGGCACCTGGGGGTGGCGGAGGTGCTGGCGACCACCCCGCCCAGGGCGGGCGGGAGCCAGCAAACTTGTGGGAGCTAGGCACCACGCCCCAGATCCCGCAGGCCACTCACGGGGAAGTGGCCCAGGAGGCTTCCGGGCCCGGAGACCGCGGGCCCTTGGGCATCCCCCCTGCCCGCCCACGCTGCGCTAGGCGCAGCTCAGACGCAGACCGGACCGGCCCTCCCGCCCGACAGAAGCTGGCCCGAAGCCACTGGGAGCCACCATTGAGTTGGCACGGCCCCTAAGACCCAGCAACGCCACCCTCGCCCCCACGCCACCGTCCGAGCTCAGGACCCCGCCCCAGGTGGACGGCAGGCCCGGGGAAGCGGCCTGGGCCCTCGATCCCGCTCCCGCCCCCGGCCACGGCGAAACGGCGGAGGGGCGGCTTTTTCCGTATGGAGCTGTGGAGGGCCACCCCGGCAGACAGGTGGCGGCGCCGGGGCTGGGCTGCAGTGGGGGCGGCCAGGTGCAGGTCGAGGGGCTCGCGGGCCGCACAGACGGCCCCCGGGTCCGCGGCCACGTCTGGTTCCCTTCAGGCCACCCCCGGAGCGTCTGGTGTGCCTCTGCCTTCCAGGGACGCCTTCTGGCCGCCTGGCCGCTCAGGCAGGCGGGGAGCGCCCCATCAGACGCTGGCTGTGGTGGGAGGGGCCTGAGGAGGTGGGGCTTGCAGCTGTGCCGGGCGGGGGCGGAGATAGCCGCGAACGACAAAAGGAGAAGGCGGAGCGGGAGGCGAAAAGCCTAGAGCACCCGGGCTTCCCTAAGAGGTCTCCCATCCAAGTTCTAACCAGGCCCGACCCTGCCTAGCTTCCGCGATCGCGGCGAGATCGGGCCCTTCTAGGCTGCTTCGGCAGTAGATGCCGGCGGGGTGGCGGGCTGCCTCTTGAGGCGCAGCTCAGCAGGCGCTTGGGCCTTACCGTCAGCCCGGCGGCCCGCCCGTCCCGGCAGGGCCCCGCCGCCCGCCTAGGCAGGGGAACAGAGGTCTCGGGCACCTGGGGGTGGCGGAGGTGCTGGCGACCACCCCGCCCAGGGCGGGCGGGAGCCAGCAAACTTGTGGGAGCTAGGCGCCACGCCCCAGATCCCGCAGGCCGCTCACGGGGAAGTGGCCCAGGAGGCTTCCGGGCCCGGAGACCGCGGGCCCTTGGGCATCCCCCCTGCCCGCCCACGCTGCGCTAGGCGCAGCTCAGACGCAGACCGGACCGGCCCTCCCGCCCGACAGAAGCTGGCCCGAAGCCACTGGGAGCCACCATTGAGTTGGCACGGCCCCTAAGACCCAGCAACGCCACCCTCGCCCCCACGCCACCGTCCGAGCTCAGGACCCTGCCCCAGGTGGCCGGCAGGCCCGGGGAAGCGGCCTGGGCCCTCGATCCCGCTCCCGCCCCCGGTCACCGCGAAACGGCGGAGGGGCGGCTTTTTCCGTGTGGAGCTGTGGAGAGCCACCCCGGCAGACAGGTGGCGGCGCCGGGGCTGGGCTGCAGTGGGGGCGGCCAGGTGCAGGTCGAGGGGCTCGCGGGCCGCACGGACGGCCCCCGGGTCCGCGGCCACGTCTGGTTCCCTTCAGGCCACCCCCGGAGCGTCTGGTGTGCCTCTGCCTTCCAGGGACGCCTTCTGGCCGCCTGGCCACTCAGGCAGGCGGGGAGCGCCCCATCAGACGCTGGCTGTGGTGGGAGGGGCCTGAGGAGGTGGGGCTTGCAGCTGTGCCGGGCGGGGGCGGAGATAGCCGCGAACGACAAAAGGAGAAGGCGGAGCGGGAGGCGAAAAGCCTAGAGCACCCGGGCTTCCCTAAGAGGTCTCCCATCCAAGTTCTAACCAGGCCCGACCCTGCTTAGCTTCCGCGATCGCGGCGAGATCGGGCCCTTCTAGGCTGCTTCGGCAGTAGATGCCGGCGGGGTGGCGGGCTGCCTCTTGAGGCGCAGCTCAGCAGGCGCTTGGGCCTTACCGTCAGCCCAGCGGCCCGCCCGTCCCGGCAGGGCCCCGCCGCCCGCCTAGGCAGGCGAACGGAGGTCTCGGGCACCTGGGGGTGGCGGAGGTGCTGGCGGCCACCCCGCCCAGGGCGGGCGGGAGCCAGCAAACTTTTGGGAGCTAGGCGCCACGCCCCAGATCCCGCAGGCCGCTCACGGGGAAGTGGCCCAGGAGGCTTCCGGGCCCGGAGACCGCGGGCCCTTGGGCATCCCCCCTGCCCGCCCACGCTGCGCTAGGCGCAGCTCAGACGCAGACCGGACCGGCCCTCCCGCCCGACAGAAGCTGGCCCGAAGCCACTGGGAGCCACCATTGAGTTGGCACGGCCCCTAAGACCCAGCAACGCCACCCTCGCCCCCACGCCACCGTCCGAGCTCAGGACCCCGCCCCAGGTGGCCGGCAGGCCCGGGGAAGCGGCCTGGGCCCTCGATCTCGCTCCCGCCCCCGGCCTTGGCGAAACGGCGGAGGGGCGGCTTTTTCCGTATGGAGCTGTGGAGGGCCACCCCGGCAGACAGGTGGCGGCGCCGGGGCTGGGCTGCAGTGGGGGCGGCCAGGTGCAGGTCGAGGGGCTCGCGGGCCGCACGGACGGCCCCCGGGTCCGCGGCCACGTCTGGTTCCCTTCAGGCCACCCCCGGAGCGTCTGGTGTGCCTCTGCCTTCCAGGGACGCCTTCTGGCCGCCTGGCCGCTCAGGCAGGCGGGGAGCGCCCCATCGGACGCTGGCTGTGGTGGGAGGGGCCTGAGGAGGTGGGGCTTGCAGCTGTGCCGGGCGGGGGCGGAGATAGCCGCGAACGCCGCGAGCGACAAAAGGAGAAGGCGGAGCGGGAGGCGAAAAGCCTAGAGCACCCGGGCTTCCCTAAGAGGTCTCCCATCCAAGTTCTAACCAGGCCCGACCCTGCTTAGCTTCCGCGATCGCGGCGAGATCGGGCCCTTCTAGGCTGCTTCGGCAGTAGATGCCGGCGGGGTGGCGGGCTGCCTCTTGAGGCGCAGCTCAGCAGGCGCTTGGGCCTTACCGTCAGCCCGGCGGCCCGCCCGTCCCGGCAGGGCCCCGCCGCCCGCCTAGGCAGGGGAACGGAGGTCGCGGGCACATGGGGGTGGCGGAGGTGCTGGCGACCACCCCGCCCAGGGCGGGCGGGAGCCAGCAAACTTGTGGGAGCTAGGCGCCACGCCCCAGATCCCGCAGGCCACTCACGGGGAAGTGGCCAAGGAGGCTTCCGGGCCCGGAGACCGCGGGCCCTTGGGCATCCCCCCTGCCCGCCCACGCTGCGCTAGGCGCAGCTCAGACGCAGACCGGACCGGCCCTCCCGCCCGACAGAAGCTGGCCCGAAGCCACTGGGAGCCACCATTGAGTTGGCACGGCCCCTAAGACCCAGCAACGCCACCCTCGCCCCCACGCCACCGTCCGAGCTCAGGACCCCGCCCCAGGTGGCCGGCAGGCCCGGGGAAGCGGCCTGGGCCCTCGATCCCGCTCCCGCCCCCGGCCACGGCGAAACGGCGGAGGGGCGGCTTTTTCCGTATGGAGCTGTGGAGGGCCACCCCGGCAGACAGGTGGCGGCGCCGGGGCTGGGCTGCAGTGGGGGCGGCCAGGTGCAGGTCGAGGGGCTCGCGGGCCGCACGGACGGCCCCCGGGTCCGCGGCCACGTCTGGTTCCCTTCAGGCCACCCCCGGAGCGTCTGGTGTGCCTCTGCCTTCCAGGGACGCCTTCTGGCCGCCTGGCCGCTCAGGCAGGCGGGGAGCGCCCCATCAGACGCTGGCTGTGGTGGGAGGGGCCTGAGGAGGTGGGGCTTGCAGCTGTGCCGGGCGGGGGCGGAGATAGCCGCGAACGACAAAAGGAGAAGGCGGAGCGGGAGGCGAAAAGCCTAGAGCACCCGGGCTTCCCTAAGAGGTCTCCCATCCAAGTTCTAACCAGGCCCGACCCTGCTTAGCTTCCGCGATCGCGGCGAGATCGGGCCCTTCTAGGCTGCTTCGGCAGTAGATGCCGGCGGGGTGGCGGGCTGCCTCTTGAGGCGCAGCTCAGCAGGCGCTTGGGCCTTACCGTCAGCCCGGCGGCCCGCCCGTCCCGGCAGGGCCCCGCCGCCCGCCTAGGCAGGGGAACGGAGGTCTCGGGCACCTGGGGGTGGCGGAGGTGCTGGCGACCACCCCGCCCAGGGCGGGCGGGAGCCAGCAAACTTTTGGGAGCTAGGCGCCACGCCCCAGATCCCGCAGGCCGCTCACGGGGAAGTGGCCCAGGAGGCTTCCGGGCCCGGAGACCGCGGGCCCTTGGGCATCCCACCTGCCCGCCCACGCTGCGCTAGGCGCAGCTCAGACGCAGACCGGACCGGCCCTCCCGCCCGACAGAAGCTGGCCCGAAGCCACTGGGAGCCACCATTGAGTTGGCACGGCCCCTAAGAGCCAGCAACGCCACCCTCGCCCCCACGCCACCGTCCGAGCTCAGGACCCCGCCCCAGGTGGCCGGCAGGCCCGGGGAAGCGGCCTGGGCCCTCGATCCCGCTCCCGCCCCCGGCCACGGCGAAACGGCGGAGGGGCGGCTTTTTCCGTGTGGAGCTGTGGAGAGCCACCCCGGCAGACAGGTGGCGGCGCCGGGGCTGGGCTGCAGTGGGGGCGGCCAGGTGCAGGTCGAGGGGCTCGCGGGCCGCACGGACGGCCCCCGGGTCCGCGGCCACGTCTGGTTCCCTTCAGGCCACCCCCGGAGCGTCTGGTGTGCCTCTGCCTTCCAGGGACGCCTTCTGGCCGCCTGGCCGCTCAGGCAGGCGGGGAGCGCCCCATCAGACGCTGGCTGTGGTGGGAGGGGCCTGAGGAGGTGGGGCTTGCAGCTGTGCCGGGCGGGGGCGGAGATAGCCGCGAACGCCGCGAGCGACAAAAGGAGAAGGCGGAGCGGGAGGCGAAAAGCCTAGAGCACCCGGGCTTCCCTAAGAGGTCTCCCATCCAAGTTCTAACCAGGCCCGACCCTGCCTAGCTTCCGCGATCGCGGCGAGATCGGGCCCTTCTAGGCTGCTTCGGCAGTAGATGCCGGCGGGGTGGCGGGCTGCCTCTTGAGGCGCAGCTCAGCAGGCGCTTGGGCCTTACCGTCAGCCCGGCGGCCCGCCCGTCCCGGCAGGGCCCCGCCGCCCGCCTAGGCAGGGGAACGGAGGTCTCGGGCACCTGGGGGTGGCGGAGGTGCTGGCGACCACCCCGCCCAGGGCGGGCGGGAGCCAGCAAACTTGTGGGAGCTAGGCGCCACGCCCCAGATCCCGCAGGCCGCTCACGGGGAAGTGGCCCAGGAGGCTTCCGGGCCCGGAGACCGCGGGCCCTTGGGCATCCCCCCTGCCCGCCCACGCTGCGCTAGGCGCAGCTCAGACGCAGACCGGACCGGCCCTCCCGCCCGACAGAAGCTGGCCCGAAGCCACTGGGAGCCACCATTGAGTTGGCACGGCCCCTAAAACCCAGCAACGCCACCCTCGCCCCCACGCCACCGTCCGAGCTCAGGACCCTGCCCCAGGTGGCCGGCAGGCCCGGGGAAGCGGCCTGGGCCCTCGATCCCGCTCCCGCCCCCGGTCACCGCGAAACGGCGGAGGGGCGGCTTTTTCCGTGTGGAGCTGTGGAGAGCCACCCCGGCAGACAGGTGGCGGCGCCGGGGCTGGGCTGCAGTGGGGGCGGCCAGGTGCAGGTCGAGGGGCTCGCGGGCCGCACGGACGGCCCCCGGGTCCGCGGCCACGTCTGGTTCCCTTCAGGCCACCCCCGGAGCGTCTGGTGTGCCTCTGCCTTCCAGGGACGCCTTCTGGCCGCCTGGCCACTCAGGCAGGCGGGGAGCGCCCCATCAGACGCTGGCTGTGGTGGGAGGGGCCTGAGGAGGTGGGGCTTGCAGCTGTGCCGGGCGGGGGCGGAGATAGCCGCGAACGACAAAAGGAGAAGGCGGAGCGGGAGGCGAAAAGCCTAGAGCACCCGGGCTTCCCTAAGAGGTCTCCCATCCAAGTTCTAACCAGGCCCGACCCTGCTTAGCTTCCGCGATCGCGGCGAGATCGGGCCCTTCTAGGCTGCTTCGGCAGTAGATGCCGGCGGGGTGGCGGGCTGCCTCTTGAGGCGCAGCTCAGCAGGCGCTTGGGCCTTACCGTCAGCCCGGCGGCCCGCCCGTCCCGGCAGGGCCCCGCCGCCCGCCTAGGCAGGGGAACGGAGGTCTCGGGCACCTGGGGGTGGCGGAGGTGCTGGCGACCACCCCGCCCAGGGCGGGCGGGAGCCAGCAAACTTTTGGGAGCTAGGCGCCACGCCCCAGATCCCGCAGGCCGCTCACGGGGAAGTGGCCCAGGAGGCTTCCGGGCCCGGAGACCGCGGGCCCTTGGGCATCCCCCCTGCCCGCCCACGCTGCGCTAGGCGCAGCTCAGACGCAGACCGGACCGGCCCTCCCGCCCGACAGAAGCTGGCCCGAAGCCACTGGGAGCCACCATTGAGTTGGCACGGTCCCTAAGACCCAGCAACGCCACCCTCGCCCCCACGCCACCGTCCGAGCTCAGGACCCCGCCCCAGGTGGCCGGCAGGCCCGGGGAAGCGGCCTGGGCCCTCGATCCCGCTCCCGCCCCCGGCCTTGGCGAAACGGCGGAGGGGCGGCTTTTTCCGTATGGAGCTGTGGAGGGCCACCCCGGCAGACAGGTGGCGGCGCCGGGGCTGGGCTGCAGTGGGGGCGGCCAGGTGCAGGTCGAGGGGCTCGCGGGCCGCACGGACGGCCCCCGGGTCCGCGGCCACGTCTGGTTCCCTTCAGGCCACCCCCGGAGCGTCTGGTGTGCCTCTGCCTTCCAGGGACGCCTTCTGGCCGCCTGGCCGCTCAGGCAGGCGGGGAGCGCCCCATCGGACGCTGGCTGTGGTGGGAGGGGCCTGAGGAGGTGGGGCTTGCAGCTGTGCCGGGCGGGGGCGGAGATAGCCGCGAACGCCGCGAGCGACAAAAGGAGAAGGCGGAGCGGGAGGCGAAAAGCCTAGAGCACCCGGGCTTCCCTAAGAGGTCTCCCATCCAAGTTCTAACCAGGCCCGACCCTGCTTAGCTTCCGCGATCGCGGCGAGATCGGGCCCTTCTAGGCTGCTTCGGCAGTAGATGCCGGCGGGGTGGCGGGCTGCCTCTTGAGGCGCAGCTCAGCAGGCGCTTGGGCCTTACCGTCAGCCCAGCGGCCCGCCCGTCCCGGCAGGGCCCCGCCGCCCGCCTAGGCAGGGGAACGGAGGTCTCGGGCACCTGGGGGTGGCGGAGGTGCTGGCGACCACCCCGCCCAGGGCGGGCGGGAGCCAGCAAACTTGTGGGAGTAGGCGCCACGCCCCAGATCCCGCAGGCCGCTCACGCGGAAGTGGCCCAGGAGGCTTCCGGGCCCGGAGACCGCGGGCCCTTGGGCATCCCCCCTGCCCGCCCACGCTGCGCTAGGCGCAGCTCAGACGCAGACCGGACCGGCCCTCCTGCCCGACAGAAGCTGGCCCGAAGCCACTGGGAGCCACCATTGAGTTGGCACGGCCCCTAAGAGCCAGCAACGCCACCCTCGCCCCCACGCCACCGTCCGAGCTCAGGACCCCGCCCCAGGTGGCCGGCAGGCCCGGGGAAGCGGCCTGGGCCCTCGATCCCGCTCCCGCCCCCGGCCACGGCGAAACGGCGGAGGGGCGGCTTTTTCCGTATGGAGCTGTGGAGGGCCACCCCGGCAGACAGGTGGCGGCGCCGGGGCTGGGCTGCAGTGGGGGCGGCCAGGTGCAGGTCGAGGGGCTCGCGGGCCGCACGGACGGCCCCCGGGTCCGCGGCCACGTCTGGTTCCCTTCAGGCCACCCCCGGAGCGTCTGGTGTGCCTCTGCCTTCCAGGGACGCCTTCTGGCCGCCTGGCCGCTCAGGCAGGCGGGGAGCGCCCCATCGGACGCTGGCTGTGGTGGGAGGGGCCTGAGGAGGTGGGGCTTGCAGCTGTGCCGGGCGGGGGCGGAGATAGCCGCGAACGCCGCGAGCGACAAAAGGAGAAGGCGGAGCGGGAGGCGAAAAGCCTAGAGCACCCGGGCTTCCCTAAGAGGTCTCCCATCCAAGTTCTAACCAGGCCCGACCCTGCTTAGCTTCCGCGATCGCGGCGAGATCGGGCCCTTCTAGGCTGCTTCGGCAGTAGATGCCGGCGGGGTGGCGGGCTGCCTCTTGAGGCGCAGCTCAGCAGGCGCTTGGGCCTTACCGTCAGCCCGGCGGCCCGCCCGTCCCGGCAGGGCCCCGCCGCCCGCCTAGGCAGGGGAACGGAGGTCTCGGGCACCTGGGGGTGGCGGAGGTGCTGGCGACCACCCCGCCCAGGGCGGGCGGGAGCCAGCAAACTTGTGGGAGCTAGGCGCCACGCCCCAGATCCCGCAGGCCGCTCACGGGGAAGTGGCCCAGGAGGCTTCCGGGCCCGGAGACCGCGGGCCCTTGGGCATCCCACCTGCCCGCCCACGCTGCGCTAGGCGCAGCTCAGACGCAGACCGGACCGGCCCTCCCGCCCGACAGAAGCTGGCCCGAAGCCACTGGGAGCCACCATTGAGTTGGCACGGCCCCTAAGAGCCAGCAACGCCACCCTCGCCCCCACGCCACCGTCCGAGCTCAGGACCCCGCCCCAGGTGGCCGGCAGGCCCGGGGAAGCGGCCTGGGCCCTCGATCCCGCTCCCGCCCCCGGCCACGGCAAAACGGCGGAGGGGCGGCTTTTTCCGTGTGGAGCTGTGGAGAGCCACCCCGGCAGACAGGTGGCGGCGCCGGGGCTGGGCTGCAGTGGGGGCGGCCAGGTGCAGGTCGAGGGGCTCGCGGGCCGCACGGACGGCCCCCGGGTCCGCGGCCACGTCTGGTTCCCTTCAGGCCACCCCCGGAGCGTCTGGTGTGCCTCTGCCTTCCAGGGACGCCTTCTGGCCGCCTGGCCGCTCAGGCAGGCGGGGAGCGCCCCATCAGACGCTGGCTGTGGTGGGAGGGGCCTGAGGAGGTGGGGCTTGCAGCTGTGCCGGGCGGGGGCGGAGATAGCTGCGAACGCCGCGAGCGACAAAAGGAGAAGGCGGAGCGGGAGGCGAAAAGCCTAGAGCACCCGGGCTTCCCTAAGAGGTCTCCCATCCAAGTTCTAACCAGGCCCAACCCTGCCAGGCTTCCGCGATCGCGGCGAGATCGGGCCCTTCTAGGCTGCTTCGGCAGTAGATGCCGGCGGGGTGGCGGGCTGCCTCTTGAGGCGCAGCTCAGCAGGCGCTTGGGCCTTACCGTCAGCCCGGCGGCCCGCCCGTCCCGGCAGGGCCCCGCCGCCCGCCTAGGCAGGGGAACGGAGGTCTCGGGCACCTGGGGGTGGCGGAGGTGCTGGCGACCACCCCGCCCAGGGCGGGCGGGAGCCAGCAAACTTGTGGGAGCTAGGCACCACGCCCCAGATCCCGCAGGCCACTCACGGGGAAGTGGCCCAGGAGGCTTCCGGGCCCGGAGACCGCGGGCCCTTGGGCATCCCCCCTGCCCGCCCACGCTGCGCTAGGCGCAGCTCAGACGCAGACCGGACCGGCCCTCCCGCCCGACAGAAGCTGGCCCGAAGCCACTGGGAGCCACCATTGAGTTGGCACGGCCCCTAAGACCCAGCAACGCCACCCTCGCCCCCACGCCACCGTCCGAGCTCAGGACCCCGCCCCAGGTGGACGGCAGGCCCGGGGAAGCGGCCTGGGCCCTCGATCCCGCTCCCGCCCCCGGCCACGGCGAAACGGCGGAGGGGCGGCTTTTTCCGTATGGAGCTGTGGAGGGCCACCCCGGCAGACAGGTGGCGGCGCCGGGGCTGGGCTGCAGTGGGGGCGGCCAGGTGCAGGTCGAGGGGCTCGCGGGCCGCACAGACGGCCCCCGGGTCCGCGGCCACGTCTGGTTCCCTTCAGGCCACCCCCGGAGCGTCTGGTGTGCCTCTGCCTTCCAGGGACGCCTTCTGGCCGCCTGGCCGCTCAGGCAGGCGGGGAGCGCCCCATCAGACGCTGGCTGTGGTGGGAGGGGCCTGAGGAGGTGGGGCTTGCAGCTGTGCCGGGCGGGGGCGGAGATAGCCGCGAACGACAAAAGGAGAAGGCGGAGCGGGAGGCGAAAAGCCTAGAGCACCCGGGCTTCCCTAAGAGGTCTCCCATCCAAGTTCTAACCAGGCCCGACCCTGCCTAGCTTCCGCGATCGCGGCGAGATCGGGCCCTTCTAGGCTGCTTCGGCAGTAGATGCCGGCGGGGTGGCGGGCTGCCTCTTGAGGCGCAGCTCAGCAGGCGCTTGGGCCTTACCGTCAGCCCGGCGGCCCGCCCGTCCCGGCAGGGCCCCGCCGCCCGCCTAGGCAGGGGAACGGAGGTCTCGGGCACCTGGGGGTGGCGGAGGTGCTGGCGACCACCCCGCCCAGGGCGGGCGGGAGCCAGCAAACTTGTGGGAGCTAGGCGCCACGCCCCAGATCCCGCAGGCCGCTCACGGGGAAGTGGCCCAGGAGGCTTCCGGGCCCGGAGACCGCGGGCCCTTGGGCATCCCCCCTGCCCGCCCACGCTGCGCTAGGCGCAGCTCAGACGCAGACCGGACCGGCCCTCCCGCCCGACAGAAGCTGGCCCGAAGCCACTGGGAGCCACCATTGAGTTGGCACGGCCCCTAAGACCCAGCAACGCCACCCTCGCCCCCACGCCACCGTCCGAGCTCAGGACCCTGCCCCAGGTGGCCGGCAGGCCCGGGGAAGCGGCCTGGGCCCTCGATCCCGCTCCCGCCCCCGGTCACCGCGAAACGGCGGAGGGGCGGCTTTTTCCGTATGGAGCTGTGGAGAGCCACCCCGGCAGACAGGTGGCGGCGCCGGGGCTGGGCTGCAGTGGGGGCGGCCAGGTGCAGGTCGAGGGACTCGCGGGCCGCACGGACGGCCCCCGGGTCCGCGGCCACGTCTGGTTCCCTTCAGGCCACCCCCGGAGCGTCTGGTGTGCCTCTGCCTTCCAGGGACGCCTTCTGGCCGCCTGGCCACTCAGGCAGGCGGGGAGCGCCCCATCAGACGCTGGCTGTGGTGGGAGGGGCCTGAGGAGGTGGGGCTTGCAGCTGTGCCGGGCGGGGGCGGAGATAGCCGCGAACGACAAAAGGAGAAGGCGGAGCGGGAGGCGAAAAGCCTAGAGCACCCGGGCTTCCCTAAGAGGTCTCCCATCCAAGTTCTAACCAGGCCCGACCCTGCTTAGCTTCCGCGATCGCGGCGAGATCGGGCCCTTCTAGGCTGCTTCGGCAGTAGATGCCGGCGGGGTGGCGGGCTGCCTCTTGAGGCGCAGCTCAGCAGGCGCTTGGGCCTTACCGTCAGCCCAGCGGCCCGCCCGTCCCGGCAGGGCCCCGCCGCCCGCCTAGGCAGGCGAACGGAGGTCTCGGGCACCTGGGGGTGGCGGAGGTGCTGGCGACCACCCCGCCCAGGGCGGGCGGGAGCCAGCAAACTTTTGGGAGCTAGGCGCCACGCCCCAGATCCCGCAGGCCGCTCACGGGGAAGTGGCCCAGGAGGCTTCCGGGCCCGGAGACCGCGGGCCCTTGGGCATCCCCCCTGCCCGCCCACGCTGCGCTAGGCGCAGCTCAGACGCAGACCGGACCGGCCCTCCCGCCCGACAGAAGCTGGCCCGAAGCCACTGGGAGCCACCATTGAGTTGGCACGGCCCCTAAGACCCAGCAACGCCACCCTCGCCCCCACGCCACCGTCCGAGCTCAGGACCCCGCCCCAGGTGGCCGGCAGGCCCGGGGAAGCGGCCTGGGCCCTCGATCTCGCTCCCGCCCCCGGCCTTGGCGAAACGGCGGAGGGGCGGCTTTTTCCGTATGGAGCTGTGGAGGGCCACCCCGGCAGACAGGTGGCGGCGCCGGGGCTGGGCTGCAGTGGGGGCGGCCAGGTGCAGGTCGAGGGGCTCGCGGGCCGCACGGACGGCCCCCGGGTCCGCGGCCACGTCTGGTTCCCTTCAGGCCACCCCCGGAGCGTCTGGTGTGCCTCTGCCTTCCAGGGACGCCTTCTGGCCGCCTGGCCGCTCAGGCAGGCGGGGAGCGCCCCATCAGACGCTGGCTGTGGTGGGAGGGGCCTGAGGAGGTGGGGCTTGCAGCTGTGCCGGGCGGGGGCGGAGATAGCCGCGAACGCCGCGAGCGACAAAAGGAGAAGGCGGAGCGGGAGGCGAAAAGCCTAGAGCACCCGGGCTTCCCTAAGAGGTCTCCCATCCAAGTTCTAACCAGGCCCGACCCTGCTTAGCTTCCGCGATCGCGGCGAGATCGGGCCCTTCTAGGCTGCTTCGGCAGTAGATGCCGGCGGGGTGGCGGGCTGCCTCTTGAGGCGCAGCTCAGCAGGCGCTTGGGCCTTACCGTCAGCCCGGCGGCCCGCCCGTCCCGGCAGGGCCCCGCCGCCCGCCTAGGCAGGGGAACGGAGGTCGCGGGCACATGGGGGTGGCGGAGGTGCTGGCGACCACCCCGCCCAGGGCGGGCGGGAGCCAGCAAACTTGTGGGAGCTAGGCGCCACGCCCCAGATCCCGCAGGCCACTCACGGGGAAGTGGCCAAGGAGGCTTCCGGGCCCGGAGACCGCGGGCCCTTGGGCATCCCCCCTGCCCGCCCACGCTGCGCTAGGCGCAGCTCAGACGCAGACCGGACCGGCCCTCCCGCCCGACAGAAGCTGGCCCGAAGCCACTGGGAGCCACCATTGAGTTGGCACGGCCCCTAAGACCCAGCAACGCCACCCTCGCCCCCACGCCACCGTCCGAGCTCAGGACCCCGCCCCAGGTGGCCGGCAGGCCCGGGGAAGCGGCCTGGGCCCTCGATCCCGCTCCCGCCCCCGGCCACGGCGAAACGGCGGAGGGGCGGCTTTTTCCGTATGGAGCTGTGGAGGGCCACCCCGGCAGACAGGTGGCGGCGCCGGGGCTGGGCTGCAGTGGGGGCGGCCAGGTGCAGGTCGAGGGGCTCGCGGGCCGCACGGACGGCCCCCGGGTCCGCGGCCACGTCTGGTTCCCTTCAGGCCACCCCCGGAGCGTCTGGTGTGCCTCTGCCTTCCAGGGACGCCTTCTGGCCGCCTGGCCGCTCAGGCAGGCGGGGAGCGCCCCATCAGACGCTGGCTGTGGTGGGAGGGGCCTGAGGAGGTGGGGCTTGCAGCTGTGCCGGGCGGGGGCGGAGATAGCCGCGAACGACAAAAGGAGAAGGCGGAGCGGGAGGCGAAAAGCCTAGAGCACCCGGGCTTCCCTAAGAGGTCTCCCATCCAAGTTCTAACCAGGCCCGACCCTGCTTAGCTTCCGCGATCGCGGCGAGATCGGGCCCTTCTAGGCTGCTTCGGCAGTAGATGCCGGCGGGGTGGCGGGCTGCCTCTTGAGGCGCAGCTCAGCAGGCGCTTGGGCCTTACCGTCAGCCCGGCGGCCCGCCCGTCCCGGCAGGGCCCCGCCGCCCGCCTAGGCAGGGGAACGGAGGTCTCGGGCACCTGGGGGTGGCGGAGGTGCTGGCGACCACCCCGCCCAGGGCGGGCGGGAGCCAGCAAACTTTTGGGAGCTAGGCGCCACGCCCCAGATCCCGCAGGCCGCTCACGGGGAAGTGGCCCAGGAGGCTTCCGGGCCCGGAGACCGCGGGCCCTTGGGCATCCCACCTGCCCGCCCACGCTGCGCTAGGCGCAGCTCAGACGCAAACCGGACCGGCCCTCCCGCCCGACAGAAGCTGGCCCGAAGCCACTGGGAGCCACCATTGAGTTGGCACGGCCCCTAAGAGCCAGCAACGCCACCCTCGCCCCCACGCCACCGTCCGAGCTCAGGACCCCGCCCCAGGTGGCCGGCAGGCCCGGGGAAGCGGCCTGGGCCCTCGATCCCGCTCCCGCCCCCGGCCTTGGCGAAACGGCGGAGGGGCGGCTTTTTCCATATGGAGCTGTGGAGGGCCACCCCGGCAGACAGGTGGCGGCGCCGGGGCTGGGCTGCAGTGGGGGCGGCCAGGTGCAGGTCGAGGGGCTCGCGGGCCGCACGGACGGCCCCCGGGTCCGCGGCCACGTCTGGTTCCCTTCAGGCCACCCCCGGAGCGTCTGGTGTGCCTCTGCCTTCCAGGGACGCCTTCTGGCCGCCTGGCCGCTCAGGCAGGCGGGGAGCGCCCCATCGGACGCTGGCTGTGGTGGGAGGGGCCTGAGGAGGTGGGGCTTGCAGCTGTGCCGGGCGGGGGCGGAGATAGCCGCGAACGCCGCGAGCGACAAAAGGAGAAGGCGGAGCGGGAGGCGAAAAGCCTAGAGCACCCGGGCTTCCCTAAGAGGTCTCCCATCCAAGTTCTAACCAGGCCCGACCCTGCCTAGCTTCCGCGATCGCGGCGAGATCGGGCCCTTCTAGGCTGCTTCGGCAGTAGATGCCGGCGGGGTGGCGGGCTGCCTCTTGAGGCGCAGCTCAGCAGGCGCTTGGGCCTTACCGTCAGCCCGGCGGACCGCCCGTCCCGGCAGGGCCCCGCCGCCCGCCTAGGCAGGGGAACGGAGGTCTCGGGCACCTGGGGGTGGCGGAGGTGCTGGCGACCACCCCGCCCAGGGCGGGCGGGAGCCAGCAAACTTGTGGGAGCTAGGCGCCACGCCCCAGATCCCGCAGGCCGCTCACGGGGAAGTGGCCCAGGAGGCTTCCGGGCCCGGAGACCGCGGGCCCTTGGGCATCCCCCCTGCCCGCCCACGCTGCGCTAGGCGCAGCTCAGACGCAGACCGGACCGGCCCTCCCGCCCGACAGAAGCTGGCCCGAAGCCACTGGGAGCCACCATTGAGTTGGCACGGCCCCTAAGAGCCAGCAACGCCACCCTCGCCCCCACGCCACCGTCCGAGCTCAGGACCCCGCCCCAGGTGGCCGGCAGGCCCGGGGAAGCGGCCTGGGCCCTCGATCCCGCTCCCGCCCCCGGCCACGGCGAAACGGCGGAGGGGCGGCTTTTTCCGTGTGGAGCTGTGGAGAGCCACCCCGGCAGACAGGTGGCGGCGCCGGGGCTGGGCTGCAGTGGGGGCGGCCAGGTGCAGGTCGAGGGGCTCGCGGGCCGCACGGACGGCCCCCGGGTCCGCGGCCACGTCTGGTTCCCTTCAGGCCACCCCCGGAGCGTCTGGTGTGCCTCTGCCTTCCAGGGACGCCTTCTGGCCGCCTGGCCGCTCAGGCAGGCGGGGAGCGCCCCATCAGACGCTGGCTGTGGTGGGAGGGGCCTGAGGAGGTGTGGCTTGCAGCTGTGCCGGGCGGGGGCGGAGATAGCCGCGAACGCCGCGAGCGACAAAAGGAGAAGGCGGAGCGGGAGGCGAAAAGCCTAGAGCACCCGGGCTTCCCTAAGAGGTCTCCCATCCAAGTTCTAACCAGGCCCGACCCTGCTTAGCTTCCGCGATCGCGGCGAGATCGGGCCCTTCTAGGCTGCTTCGGCAGTAGATGCCGGCGGGGTGGCGGGCTGCCTCTTGAGGCGCAGCTCAGCAGGCGCTTGGGCCTTACCGTCAGCCCGGCGGCCCGCCCGTCCCGGCAGGGCCCCGCCGCCCGCCTAGGCAGGGGAACGGAGGTCTCGGGCACCTGGGGGTGGCGGAGGTGCTGGCGACCACCCCGCCCAGGGCGGGCGGGAGCCAGCAAACTTGTGGGAGCTAGGCGCCACGCCCCAGATCCCGCAGGCCGCTCACGGGGAAGTGGCCCAGGAGGCTTCCGGGCCCGGAGACCGCGGGCCCTTGGGCATCCCACCTGCCCGCCCACGCTGCGCTAGGCGCAGCTCAGACGCAGACCGGACCGGCCCTCCCGCCCGACAGAAGCTGGCCCGAAGCCACTGGGAGCCACCATTGAGTTGGCACGGCCCCTAAGAGCCAGCAACGCCACCCTCGCCCCCACGCCACCGTCCGAGCTCAGGACCCCGCCCCAGGTGGCCGGCAGGCCCGGGGAAGCGGCCTGGGCCCTCGATCCCGCTCCCGCCCCCGGCCACGGCGAAACGGCGGAGGGGCGGCTTTTTCCGTGTGGAGCTGTGGAGAGCCACCCCGGCAGACAGGTGGCGGCGCCGGGGCTGGGCTGCAGTGGGGGCGGCCAGGTGCAGGTCGAGGGGCTCGCGGGCCGCACGGACGGCCCCCGGGTCCGCGGCCACGTCTGGTTCCCTTCAGGCCACCCCCGGAGCGTCTGGTGTGCCTCTGCCTTCCAGGGACGCCTTCTGGCCGCCTGGCCGCTCAGGCAGGCGGGGAGCGCCCCATCAGACGCTGGCTGTGGTGGGAGGGGCCTGAGGAGGTGGGGCTTGCAGCTGTGCCGGGCGGGGGCGGAGATAGCCGCGAACGCCGCGAGCGACAAAAGGAGAAGGCGGAGCGGGAGGCGAAAAGCCTAGAGCACCCGGGCTTCCCTAAGAGGTCTCCCATCCAAGTTCTAACCAGGCCCGACCCTGCTTAGCTTCCGCGATCGCGGCGAGATCGGGCCCTTCTAGGCTGCTTCGGCAGTAGATGCCGGCGGGGTGGCGGGCTGCCTCTTGAGGCGCAGCTCAGCAGGCGCTTGGGCCTTACCGTCAGCCCGGCGGCCCGCCCGTCCCGGCAGGGCCCCGCCGCCCGCCTAGGCAGGGGAACGGAGGTCTCGGGCACCTGGGGGTGGCGGAGGTGCTGGCGACCACCCCGCCCAGGGCGGGCGGGAGCCAGCAAACTTTTGGGAGCTAGGCGCCACGCCCCAGATCCCGCAGGCCGCTCACGGGGAAGTGGCCCAGGAGGCTTCCGGGCCCGGAGACCGCGGGCCCTTGGGCATCCCACCTGCCCGCCCACGCTGCGCTAGGCGCAGCTCAGACGCAAACCGGACCGGCCCTCCCGCCCGACAGAAGCTGGCCCGAAGCCACTGGGAGCCACCATTGAGTTGGCACGGCCCCTAAGAGCCAGCAACGCCACCCTCGCCCCCACGCCACCGTCCGAGCTCAGGACCCCGCCCCAGGTGGCCGGCAGGCCCGGGGAAGCGGCCTGGGCCCTCGATCCCGCTCCCGCCCCCGGCCTTGGCGAAACGGCGGAGGGGCGGCTTTTTCCATATGGAGCTGTGGAGGGCCACCCCGGCAGACAGGTGGCGGCGCCGGGGCTGGGCTGCAGTGGGGGCGGCCAGGTGCAGGTCGAGGGGCTCGCGGGCCGCACGGACGGCCCCCGGGTCCGCGGCCACGTCTGGTTCCCTTCAGGCCACCCCCGGAGCGTCTGGTGTGCCTCTGCCTTCCAGGGACGCCTTCTGGCCGCCTGGCCGCTCAGGCAGGCGGGGAGCGCCCCATCGGACGCTGGCTGTGGTGGGAGGGGCCTGAGGAGGTGGGGCTTGCAGCTGTGCCGGGCGGGGGCGGAGATAGCCGCGAACGCCGCGAGCGACAAAAGGAGAAGGCGGAGCGGGAGGCGAAAAGCCTAGAGCACCCGGGCTTCCCTAAGAGGTCTCCCATCCAAGTTCTAACCAGGCCCGACCCTGCCTAGCTTCCGCGATCGCGGCGAGATCGGGCCCTTCTAGGCTGCTTCGGCAGTAGATGCCGGCGGGGTGGCGGGCTGCCTCTTGAGGCGCAGCTCAGCAGGCGCTTGGGCCTTACCGTCAGCCCGGCGGACCGCCCGTCCCGGCAGGGCCCCGCCGCCCGCCTAGGCAGGGGAACGGAGGTCTCGGGCACCTGGGGGTGGCGGAGGTGCTGGCGACCACCCCGCCCAGGGCGGGCGGGAGCCAGCAAACTTGTGGGAGCTAGGCGCCACGCCCCAGATCCCGCAGGCCGCTCACGGGGAAGTGGCCCAGGAGGCTTCCGGGCCCGGAGACCGCGGGCCCTTGGGCATCCCCCCTGCCCGCCCACGCTGCGCTAGGCGCAGCTCAGACGCAGACCGGACCGGCCCTCCCGCCCGACAGAAGCTGGCCCGAAGCCACTGGGAGCCACCATTGAGTTGGCACGGCCCCTAAGAGCCAGCAACGCCACCCTCGCCCCCACGCCACCGTCCGAGCTCAGGACCCCGCCCCAGGTGGCCGGCAGGCCCGGGGAAGCGGCCTGGGCCCTCGATCCCGCTCCCGCCCCCGGCCACGGCGAAACGGCGGAGGGGCGGCTTTTTCCGTGTGGAGCTGTGGAGAGCCACCCCGGCAGACAGGTGGCGGCGCCGGGGCTGGGCTGCAGTGGGGGCGGCCAGGTGCAGGTCGAGGGGCTCGCGGGCCGCACGGACGGCCCCCGGGTCCGCGGCCACGTCTGGTTCCCTTCAGGCCACCCCCGGAGCGTCTGGTGTGCCTCTGCCTTCCAGGGACGCCTTCTGGCCGCCTGGCCGCTCAGGCAGGCGGGGAGCGCCCCATCAGACGCTGGCTGTGGTGGGAGGGGCCTGAGGAGGTGGGGCTTGCAGCTGTGCCGGGCGGGGGCGGAGATAGCCGCGAACGCCGCGAGCGACAAAAGGAGAAGGCGGAGCGGGAGGCGAAAAGCCTAGAGCACCCGGGCTTCCCTAAGAGGTCTCCCATCCAAGTTCTAACCAGGCCCGACCCTGCTTAGCTTCCGCGATCGCGGCGAGATCGGGCCCTTCTAGGCTGCTTCGGCAGTAGATGCCGGCGGGGTGGCGGGCTGCCTCTTGAGGCGCAGCTCAGCAGGCGCTTGGGCCTTACCGTCAGCCCGGCGGCCCGCCCGTCCCGGCAGGGCCCCGCCGCCCGCCTAGGCAGGGGAACGGAGGTCTCGGGCACCTGGGGGTGGCGGAGGTGCTGGCGACCACCCCGCCCAGGGCGGGCGGGAGCCAGCAAACTTGTGGGAGCTAGGCGCCACGCCCCAGATCCCGCAGGCCGCTCACGGGGAAGTGGCCCAGGAGGCTTCCGGGCCCGGAGACCGCGGGCCCTTGGGCATCCCACCTGCCCGCCCACGCTGCGCTAGGCGCAGCTCAGACGCAGACCGGACCGGCCCTCCCGCCCGACAGAAGCTGGCCCGAAGCCACTGGGAGCCACCATTGAGTTGGCACGGCCCCTAAGAGCCAGCAACGCCACCCTCGCCCCCACGCCACCGTCCGAGCTCAGGACCCCGCCCCAGGTGGCCGGCAGGCCCGGGGAAGCGGCCTGGGCCCTCGATCCCGCTCCCGCCCCCGGCCACGGCGAAACGGCGGAGGGGCGGCTTTTTCCGTGTGGAGCTGTGGAGAGCCACCCCGGCAGACAGGTGGCGGCGCCGGGGCTGGGCTGCAGTGGGGGCGGCCAGGTGCAGGTCGAGGGGCTCGCGGGCCGCACGGACGGCCCCCGGGTCCGCGGCCACGTCTGGTTCCCTTCAGGCCACCCCCGGAGCGTCTGGTGTGCCTCTGCCTTCCAGGGACGCCTTCTGGCCGCCTGGCCGCTCAGGCAGGCGGGGAGCGCCCCATCAGACGCTGGCTGTGGTGGGAGGGGCCTGAGGAGGTGGGGCTTGCAGCTGTGCCGGGCGGGGGCGGAGATAGCCGCGAACGCCGCGAGCGACAAAAGGAGAAGGCGGAGCGGGAGGCGAAAAGCCTAGAGCACCCGGGCTTCCCTAAGAGGTCTCCCATCCAAGTTCTAACCAGGCCCGACCCTGCTTAGCTTCCGCGATCGCGGCGAGATCGGGCCCTTCTAGGCTGCTTCGGCAGTAGATGCCGGCGGGGTGGCGGGCTGCCTCTTGAGGCGCAGCTCAGCAGGCGCTTGGGCCTTACCGTCAGCCCGGCGGCCCGCCCGTCCCGGCAGGGCCCCGCCGCCTGCCTAGGCAGGGGAACGGAGGTCTCGGGCACCTGGGGGTGGCGGAGGTGCTGGCGACCACCCCGCCCAGGGCGGGCGGGAGCCAGCAAACTTGTGGGAGCTAGGCGCCACGCCCCAGATCCCGCAGGCCGCTCACGGGGAAGTGGCCCAGGAGGCTTCCGGGCCCGGAGACCGCGGGCCCTTGGGCATCCCCCCTGCCCGCCCACGCTGCGCTAGGCGCAGCTCAGACGCAGACCGGACCGGCCCTCCTGCCCGACAGAAGCTGGCCCGAAGCCACTGGGAGCCACCATTGAGTTGGCACGGCCCCTAAGAGCCAGCAACGCCACCCTCGCCCCCACGCCACCGTCCGAGCTCAGGACCCCGCCCCAGGTGGCCGGCAGGCCCGGGGAAGCGGCCTGGGCCCTCGATCCCGCTCCCGCCCCCGGCCACGGCGAAACGGCGGAGGGGCGGCTTTTTCCGTGTGGAGCTGTGGAGAGCCACCCCGGCAGACAGGTGGCGGCGCCGGGGCTGGGCTGCAGTGGGGGCGGCCAGGTGCAGGTCGAGGGGCTCGCGGGCCGCACGGACGGCCCCCGGGTCCGCGGCCACGTCTGGTTCCCTTCAGGCCACCCCCGGAGCGTCTGGTGCGCCTCTGCCTTCCAGGGACGCCTTCTGGCCGCCTGGCCGCTCAGGCAGGCGGGGAGCGCCCCATCGGACGCTGGCTGCGGTGGGAGGGGCCTGAGGAGGTGGGGCTTGCCGCTGTGCCGGGCGGGGGCGGAGATAGCCGCGAACGGCCGCGAGCGACAAAAGGAGAAGGCGGAGCCGGAGCGGGAGGCGAAAAGCCTAGAGCACCCGGGCTTCCCTAAGAGGTCTCCCATCCAAGTTCTAACCAGGCCCGACCCTGCTTAGCTTCCGCGATCGCGGCGAGATCGGGCCCTTCTAGGCTGCTTCGGCAGTAGATGCCGGCGGGGTGGCGGGCTGCCTCTTGAGGCGCAGCTCAGCAGGCGCTTGGGCCTTACCGTCAGCCCGGCGGCCCGCCCGTCCCGGCAGGGCCCCGCCGCCCGCCTAGGCAGGGGAACGGAGGTCTCGGGCACCTGGGGGTGGCGGAGGTGCTGGCGGCCACCCCGCCCAGGGCGGGCGGGAGCCAGCCAACTTGTGGGAGCTAGGCGCCACGCCCCAGATCCCGCAGGCCGCTCACGCGGAAGTGGCCCAGGAGGCTTCCGGGCCCGGAGACCGCGGGCCCTTGGGCATCCCCCCTGCCCGCCCACGCTGCGCTAGGCGCAGCTCAGACGCAGACCGGACCGGCCCTCCTGCCCGACAGAAGCTGGCCCGAAGCCACTGGGAGCCACCATTGAGTTGGCACGGCCCCTAAGAGCCAGCAACGCCACCCTCGCCCCCACGCCACCGTCCGAGCTCAGGACCCCGCCCCAGGTGGCCGGCAGGCCCGGGGAAGCGGCCTGGGCCCTCGATCCCGCTCCCGCCCCCGGCCACGGCGAAACGGCGGAGGGGCGGCTTTTTCCGTGTGGAGCTGTGGAGAGCCACCCCGGCAGACAGGTGGCGGCGCCGGGGCTGGGCTGCAGTGGGGGCGGCCAGGTGCAGGTCGAGGGGCTCGCGGGCCGCACGGACGGCCCCCGGGTCCGCGGCCACGTCTGGTTCCCTTCAGGCCACCCCCGGAGCGTCTGGTGCGCCTCTGCCTTCCAGGGACGCCTTCTGGCCGCCTGGCCGCTCAGGCAGGCGGGGAGCGCCCCATCGGACGCTGGCTGCGGTGGGAGGGGCCTGAGGAGGTGGGGCTTGCCGCTGTGCCGGGCGGGGGCGGAGATAGCCGCGAACGGCCGCGAGCGACAAAAGGAGAAGGCGGAGCCGGAGCGGGAGGCGAAAAGCCTAGAGCACCCGGGCTTCCCTAAGAGGTCTCCCATCCAAGTTCTAACCAGGCCCGACCCTGCTTAGCTTCCGCGATCGCGGCGAGATCGGGCCCTTCTAGGCTGCTTCGGCAGTAGATGCCGGCGGGGTGGCGGGCTGCCTCTTGAGGCGCAGCTCAGCAGGCGCTTGGGCCTTACCGTCAGCCCGGCGGCCCGCCCGTCCCGGCAGGGCCCCGCCGCCCGCCTAGGCAGGGGAACGGAGGTCTCGGGCACCTGGGGGTGGCGGAGGTGCTGGCGGCCACCCCGCCCAGGGCGGGCGGGAGCCAGCCAACTTGTGGGAGCTAGGCGCCACGCCCCAGATCCCGCAGGCCGCTCACGCGGAAGTGGCCCAGGAGGCTTCCGGGCCCGGAGACCGCGGGCCCTTGGGCATCCCCCCTGCCCGCCCACGCTGCGCTAGGCGCAGCTCAGACGCAGACCGGACCGGCCCTCCTGCCCGACAGAAGCTGGCCCGAAGCCACTGGGAGCCACCATTGAGTTGGCACGGCCCCTAAGAGCCAGCAACGCCACCCTCGCCCCCACGCCACCGTCCG
Source organism: Delphinus delphis (assembly GCF_949987515.2). NCBI lineage: Eukaryota > Metazoa > Chordata > Mammalia > Artiodactyla > Delphinidae > Delphinus > Delphinus delphis. The sequence continues at coordinate 249,583 of NW_027192826.1, forward strand.
AGCTCAGGACCCCGCCCCAGGTGGCCGGCAGGCCCGGGGAAGCGGCCTGGGCCCTCGATCCCGCTCCCGCCCCCGGCCACGGCGAAACGGCGGAGGGGCGGCTTTTTCCGTGTGGAGCTGTGGAGAGCCACCCCGGCAGACAGGTGGCGGCGCCGGGGCTGGGCTGCAGTGGGGGCGGCCAGGTGCAGGTCGAGGGGCTCGCGGGCCGCACGGACGGCCCCCGGGTCCGCGGCCACGTCTGGTTCCCTTCAGGCCACCCCCGGAGCGTCTGGTGCGCCTCTGCCTTCCAGGGACGCCTTCTGGCCGCCTGGCCGCTCAGGCAGGCGGGGAGCGCCCCATCGGACGCTGGCTGCGGTGGGAGGGGCCTGAGGAGGTGGGGCTTGCCGCTGTGCCGGGCGGGGGCGGAGATAGCCGCGAACGGCCGCGAGCGACAAAAGGAGAAGGCGGAGCCGGAGCGGGAGGCGAAAAGCCTAGAGCACCCGGGCTTCCCTAAGAGGTCTCCCATCCAAGTTCTAACCAGGCCCGACCCTGCTTAGCTTCCGCGATCGCGGCGAGATCGGGCCCTTCTAGGCTGCTTCGGCAGTAGATGCCGGCGGGGTGGCGGGCTGCCTCTTGAGGCGCAGCTCAGCAGGCGCTTGGGCCTTACCGTCAGCCCGGCGGCCCGCCCGTCCCGGCAGGGCCCCGCCGCCCGCCTAGGCAGGGGAACGGAGGTCTCGGGCACCTGGGGGTGGCGGAGGTGCTGGCGACCACCCCGCCCAGGGCGGGCGGGAGCCAGCCAACTTGTGGGAGCTAGGCGCCACGCCCCAGATCCCGCAGGCCGCTCACGCGGAAGTGGCCCAGGAGGCTTCCGGGCCCGGAGACCGCGGGCCCTTGGGCATCCCCCCTGCCCGCCCACGCTGCGCTAGGCGCAGCTCAGACGCAGACCGGACCGGCCCTCCTGCCCGACAGAAGCTGGCCCGAAGCCACTGGGAGCCACCATTGAGTTGGCTCGGCCCCTAAGAGCCAGCAACGCCACCCTCGCCCCCACGCCACCGTCCGAGCTCAGGACCCCGCCCCAGGTGGCCGGCAGGCCCGGGGAAGCGGCCTGGGCCCTCGATCCCGCTCCCGCCCCCGGCCACGGCGAAACGGCGGAGGGGCGGCTTTTTCCGTGTGGAGCTGTGGAGAGCCACCCCGGCAGACAGGTGGCGGCGCCGGGGCTGGGCTGCAGTGGGGGCGGCCAGGTGCAGGTCGAGGGGCTCGCGGGCCGCACGGACGGCCCCCGGGTCCGCGGCCACGTCTGGTTCCCTTCAGGCCACCCCCGGAGCGTCTGGTGCGCCTCTGCCTTCCAGGGACGCCTTCTGGCCGCCTGGCCGCTCAGGCAGGCGGGGAGCGCCCCATCGGACGCTGGCTGCGGTGGGAGGGGCCTGAGGAGGTGGGGCTTGCCGCTGTGCCGGGCGGGGGCGGAGATAGCTGCGAACGGCCGCGAGCGACAAAAGGAGAAGGCGGAGCCGGAGCGGAGCCGGAGCGGGAGGCGAAAAGCCTAGAGCACCCGGGCTTCCCTAAGAGGTCTCCCATCCAAGTTCTAACCAGGCCCGACCCTGCTTAGCTTCCGCGATCGCGGCGAGATCGGGCCCTTCTAGGCTGCTTCGGCAGTAGATGCCGGCGGGGTGGCGGGCTGCCTCTTGAGGCGCAGCTCAGCAGGCGCTTGGGCCTTACCGTCAGCCCGGCGGCCCGCCCGTCCCGGCAGGGCCCCGCCGCCCGCCTAGGCAGGGGAACGGAGGTCTCGGGCACCTGGGGGTGGCGGAGGTGCTGGCGACCACCCCGCCCAGGGCGGGCGGGAGCCAGCCAACTTGTGGGAGCTAGGCGCCACGCCCCAGATCCCGCAGGCCGCTCACGCGGAAGTGGCCCAGGAGGCTTCCGGGCCCGGAGACCGCGGGCCCTTGGGCATCCCCCCTGCCCGCCCACGCTGCGCTAGGCGCAGCTCAGACGCAGACCGGACCGGCCCTCCTGCCCGACAGAAGCTGGCCCGAAGCCACTGGGAGCCACCATTGAGTTGGCACGGCCCCTAAGAGCCAGCAACGCCACCCTCGCCCCCACGCCACCGTCCGAGCTCAGGACCCCGCCCCAGGTGGCCGGCAGGCCCGGGGAAGCGGCCTGGGCCCTCGATCCCGCTCCCGCCCCCGGCCACGGCGAAACGGCGGAGGGGCGGCTTTTTCCGTGTGGAGCTGTGGAGAGCCACCCCGGCAGACAGGTGGCGGCGCCGGGGCTGGGCTGCAGTGGGGGCGGCCAGGTGCAGGTCGAGGGGCTCGCGGGCCGCACGGACGGCCCCCGGGTCCGCGGCCACGTCTGGTTCCCTTCAGGCCACCCCCGGAGCGTCTGGTGCGCCTCTGCCTTCCAGGGACGCCTTCTGGCCGCCTGGCCGCTCAGGCAGGCGGGGAGCGCCCCATCGGACGCTGGCTGCGGTGGGAGGGGCCTGAGGAGGTGGGGCTTGCCGCTGTGCCGGGCGGGGGCGGAGATAGCCGCGAACGGCCGCGAGCGACAAAAGGAGAAGGCGGAGCCGGAGCGGGAGGCGAAAAGCCTAGAGCACCCGGGCTTCCCTAAGAGGTCTCCCATCCAAGTTCTAACCAGGCCCGACCCTGCTTAGCTTCCGCGATCGCGGCGAGATCGGGCCCTTCTAGGCTGCTTCGGCAGTAGATGCCGGCGGGGTGGCGGGCTGCCTCTTGAGGCGCAGCTCAGCAGGCGCTTGGGCCTTACCGTCAGCCCAGCGGCCCGCCCGTCCCGGCAGGGCCCCGCCGCCCGCCTAGGCAGGGGAACGGAGGTCTCGGGCACCTGGGGGTGGCGGAGGTGCTGGCGGCCACCCCGCCCAGGGCGGGCGGGAGCCAGCCAACTTGTGGGAGCTAGGCGCCACGCCCCAGATCCCGCAGGCCGCTCACGCGGAAGTGGCCCAGGAGGCTTCCGGGCCCGGAGACCGCGGGCCCTTGGGCATCCCCCCTGCCCGCCCACGCTGCGCTAGGCGCAGCTCAGACGCAGACCGGACCGGCCCTCCTGCCCGACAGAAGCTGGCCCGAAGCCACTGGGAGCCACCATTGAGTTGGCACGGCCCCTAAGAGCCAGCAACGCCACCCTCGCCCCCACGCCACCGTCCGAGCTCAGGACCCCGCCCCAGGTGGCCGGCAGGCCCGGGGAAGCGGCCTGGGCCCTCGATCCCGCTCCCGCCCCCGGCCACGGCGAAACGGCGGAGGGGCGGCTTTTTCCGTGTGGAGCTGTGGAGAGCCACCCCGGCAGACAGGTGGCGGCGCCGGGGCTGGGCTGCAGTGGGGGCGGCCAGGTGCAGGTCGAGGGGCTCGCGGGCCGCACGGACGGCCCCCGGGTCCGCGGCCACGTCTGGTTCCCTTCAGGCCACCCCCGGAGCGTCTGGTGCGCCTCTGCCTTCCAGGGACGCCTTCTGGCCGCCTGGCCGCTCAGGCAGGCGGGGAGCGCCCCATCGGACGCTGGCTGCGGTGGGAGGGGCCTGAGGAGGTGGGGCTTGCCGCTGTGCCGGGCGGGGGCGGAGATAGCCGCGAACGGCCGCGAGCGACAAAAGGAGAAGGCGGAGCCGGAGCGGGAGGCGAAAAGCCTAGAGCACCCGGGCTTCCCTAAGAGGTCTCCCATCCAAGTTCTAACCAGGCCCGACCCTGCTTAGCTTCCGCGATCGCGGCGAGATCGGGCCCTTCTAGGCTGCTTCGGCAGTAGATGCCGGCGGGGTGGCGGGCTGCCTCTTGAGGCGCAGCTCAGCAGGCGCTTGGGCCTTACCGTCAGCCCGGCGGCCCGCCCGTCCCGGCAGGGCCCCGCCGCCCGCCTAGGCAGGGGAACGGAGGTCTCGGGCACCTGGGGGTGGCGGAGGTGCTGGCGACCACCCCGCCCAGGGCGGGCGGGAGCCAGCCAACTTGTGGGAGCTAGGCGCCACGCCCCAGATCCCGCAGGCCGCTCACGCGGAAGTGGCCCAGGAGGCTTCCGGGCCCGGAGACCGCGGGCCCTTGGGCATCCCCCCTGCCCGCCCACGCTGCGCTAGGCGCAGCTCAGACGCAGACCGGACCGGCCCTCCTGCCCGACAGAAGCTGGCCCGAAGCCACTGGGAGCCACCATTGAGTTGGCACGGCCCCTAAGAGCCAGCAACGCCACCCTCGCCCCCACGCCACCGTCCGAGCTCAGGACCCCGCCCCAGGTGGCCGGCAGGCCCGGGGAAGCGGCCTGGGCCCTCGATCCCGCTCCCGCCCCCGGCCACGGCGAAACGGCGGAGGGGCGGCTTTTTCCGTGTGGAGCTGTGGAGAGCCACCCCGGCAGACAGGTGGCGGCGCCGGGGCTGGGCTGCAGTGGGGGCGGCCAGGTGCAGGTCGAGGGGCTCGCGGGCCGCACGGACGGCCCCCGGGTCCGCGGCCACGTCTGGTTCCCTTCAGGCCACCCCCGGAGCGTCTGGTGCGCCTCTGCCTTCCAGGGACGCCTTCTGGCCGCCTGGCCGCTCAGGCAGGCGGGGAGCGCCCCATCGGATGCTGGCTGCGGTGGGAGGGGCCTGAGGAGGTGGGGCTTGCCGCTGTGCCGGGCGGGGGCGGAGATAGCCGCGAACGGCCGCGAGCGACAAAAGGAGAAGGCGGAGCCGGAGCGGGAGGCGAAAAGCCTAGAGCACCCGGGCTTCCCTAAGAGGTCTCCCATCCAAGTTCTAACCAGGCCCGACCCTGCTTAGCTTCCGCGATCGCGGCGAGATCGGGCCCTTCTAGGCTGCTTCGGCAGTAGATGCCGGTGGGGTGGCGGGCTGCCTCTTGAGGCGCAGCTCAGCAGGCGCTTGGGCCTTACCGTCAGCCCGGCGGCCCGCCCGTCCCGGCAGGGCCCCGCCGCCCGCCTAGGCAGGGGAACGGAGGTCTCGGGCACCTGGGGGTGGCGGAGGTGCTGGCGACCACCCCGCCCAGGGCGGGCGGGAGCCAGCCAACTTGTGGGAGCTAGGCGCCACGCCCCAGATCCCGCAGGCCGCTCACGCGGAAGTGGCCCAGGAGGCTTCCGGGCCCGGAGACCGCGGGCCCTTGGGCATCCCCCCTGCCCGCCCACGCTGCGCTAGGCGCAGCTCAGACGCAGACCGGACCGGCCCTCCTGCCCGACAGAAGCTGGCCCGAAGCCACTGGGAGCCACCATTGAGTTGGCTCGGCCCCTAAGAGCCAGCAACGCCACCCTCGCCCCCACGCCACCGTCCGAGCTCAGGACCCCGCCCCAGGTGGCCGGCAGGCCCGGGGAAGCGGCCTGGGCCCTCGATCCCGCTCCCGCCCCCGGCCACGGCGAAACGGCGGAGGGGCGGCTTTTTCCGTGTGGAGCTGTGGAGAGCCACCTCGGCAGACAGGTGGCGGCGCCGGGGCTGGGCTGCAGTGGGGGCGGCCAGGTGCAGGTCGAGGGGCTCGCGGGCCGCACGGACGGCCCCCGGGTCCGCGGCCACGTCTGGTTCCCTTCAGGCCACCCCCGGAGCGTCTGGTGCGCCTCTGCCTTCCAGGGACGCCTTCTGGCCGCCTGGCCGCTCAGGCAGGCGGGGAGCGCCCCATCGGACGCTGGCTGCGGTGGGAGGGGCCTGAGGAGGTGGGGCTTGCCGCTGTGCCGGGCGGGGGCGGAGATAGCCGCGAACGGCCGCGAGCGACAAAAGGAGAAGGCGGAGCCGGAGCGGGAGGCGAAAAGCCTAGAGCACCCGGGCTTCCCTAAGAGGTCTCCCATCCAAGTTCTAACCAGGCCCGACCCTGCTTAGCTTCCGCGATCGCGGCGAGATCGGGCCTTTCTAGGCTGCTTCGGCAGTAGATGCCGGCGGGGTGGCGGGCTGCCTCTTGAGGCGCAGCTCAGCAGGCGCTTGGGCCTTACCGTCAGCCCGGCGGCCCGCCCGTCCCGGCAGGGCCCCGCCGCCCGCCTAGGCAGGGGAACGGAGGTCTCGGGCACCTGGGGGTGGCGGAGGTGCTGGCGACCACCCCGCCCAGGGCGGGCGGGAGCCAGCCAACTTGTGGGAGCTAGGCGCCACGCCCCAGATCCCGCAGGCCGCTCACGCGGAAGTGGCCCAGGAGGCTTCCGGGCCCGGAGACCGCGGGCCCTTGGGCATCCCCCCTGCCCGCCCACGCTGCGCTAGGCGCAGCTCAGACGCAGACCGGACCGGCCCTCCTGCCCGACAGAAGCTGGCCCGAAGCCACTGGGAGCCACCATTGAGTTGGCTCGGCCCCTAAGAGCCAGCAACGCCACCCTCGCCCCCACGCCACCGTCCGAGCTCAGGACCCCGCCCCAGGTGGCCGGCAGGCCCGGGGAAGCGGCCTGGGCCCTCGATCCCGCTCCCGCCCCCGGCCACGGCGAAACGGCGGAGGGGCGGCTTTTTCCGTGTGGAGCTGTGGAGAGCCACCCCGGCAGACAGGTGGCGGCGCCGGGGCTGGGCTGCAGTGGGGGCGGCCAGGTGCAGGTCGAGGGGCTCGCGGGCCGCACGGACGGCCCCCGGGTCCGCGGCCACGTCTGGTTCCCTTCAGGCCACCCCCGGAGCGTCTGGTGCGCCTCTGCCTTCCAGGGACGCCTTCTGGCCGCCTGGCCGCTCAGGCAGGCGGGGAGCGCCCCATCGGACGCTGGCTGCGGTGGGAGGGGCCTGAGGAGGTGGGGCTTGCCGCTGTGCCGGGCGGGGGCGGAGATAGCCGCGAACGGCCGCGAGCGACAAAAGGAGAAGGCGGAGCCGGAGCGGGAGGCGAAAAGCCTAGAGTACCCGGGCTTCCCTAAGAGGTCTCCCATCCAAGTTCTAACCAGGCCCGACCCTGCTTAGCTTCCGCGATCGCGGCGAGATCGGGCCCTTCTAGGCTGCTTCGGCAGTAGATGCCGGCGGGGTGGCGGGCTGCCTCTTGAGGCGCAGCTCAGCAGGCGCTTGGGCCTTACCGTCAGCCCGGCGGCCCGCCCGTCCCGGCAGGGCCCCGCCGCCCGCCTAGGCAGGGGAACGGAGGTCTCGGGCACCTGGGGGTGGCGGAGGTGCTGGCGACCACCCCGCCCAGGGCGGGCGGGAGCCAGCAAACTTGTGGGAGCTAGGCGCCACGCCCCAGATCCCGCAGGCCGCTCACGCGGAAGTGGCCCAGGAGGCTTCCGGGCCCGGAGACCGCGGGCCCTTGGGCATCCCCCCTGCCCGCCCACGCTGCGCTAGGCGCAGCTCAGACGCAGACCGGACCGGCCCTCCTGCCCGACAGAAGCTGGCCCGAAGCCACTGGGAGCCACCATTGAGTTGGCACGGCCCCTAAGAGCCAGCAACGCCACCCTCGCCCCCACGCCACCGTCCGAGCTCAGGACCCCGCCCCAGGTGGCCGGCAGGCCCGGGGAAGCGGCCTGGGCCCTCGATCCCGCTCCCGCCCCCGGCCACGGCGAAACGGCGGAGGGGCGGCTTTTTCCGTGTGGAGCTGTGGAGAGCCACCCCGGCAGACAGGTGGCGGCGCCGGGGCTGGGCTGCAGTGGGGGCGGCCAGGTGCAGGTCGAGGGGCTCGCGGGCCGCACGGACGGCCCCCGGGTCCGCGGCCACGTCTGGTTCCCTTCAGGCCACCCCCGGAGCGTCTGGTGCGCCTCTGCCTTCCAGGGACGCCTTCTGGCCGCCTGGCCGCTCAGGCAGGCGGGGAGCGCCCCATCGGACGCTGGCTGCGGTGGGAGGGGCCTGAGGAGGTGGGGCTTGCCGCTGTGCCGGGCGGGGGCGGAGATAGCTGCGAACGGCCGCGAGCGACAAAAGGAGAAGGCGGAGCCGGAGCGGGAGGCGAAAAGCCTAGAGCACCCGGGCTTCCCTAAGAGGTCTCCCATCCAAGTTCTAACCAGGCCCGACCCTGCTTAGCTTCCGCGATCGCGGCGAGATCGGGCCCTTCTAGGCTGCTTCGGCAGTAGATGCCGGCGGGGTGGCGGGCTGCCTCTTGAGGCGCAGCTCAGCAGGCGCTTGGGCCTTACCGTCAGCCCGGCGGCCCGCCCGTCCCGGCAGGGCCCCGCCGCCCGCCTAGGCAGGGGAACGGAGGTCTCGGGCACCTGGGGGTGGCGGAGGTGCTGGCGACCACCCCGCCCAGGGCGGGCGGGAGCCAGCCAACTTGTGGGAGCTAGGCGCCACGCCCCAGATCCCGCAGGCCGCTCACGCGGAAGTGGCCCAGGAGGCTTCCGGGCCCGGAGACCGCGGGCCCTTGGGCATCCCCCCTGCCCGCCCACGCTGCGCTAGGCGCAGCTCAGACGCAGACCGGACCGGCCCTCCTGCCCGACAGAAGCTGGCCCGAAGCCACTGGGAGCCACCATTGAGTTGGCACGGCCCCTAAGAGCCAGCAACGCCACCCTCGCCCCCACGCCACCGTCCGAGCTCAGGACCCCGCCCCAGGTGGCCGGCAGGCCCGGGGAAGCGGCCTGGGCCCTCGATCCCGCTCCCGCCCCCGGCCACGGCGAAACGGCGGAGGGGCGGCTTTTTCCGTGTGGAGCTGTGGAGAGCCACCCCGGCAGACAGGTGGCGGCGCCGGGGCTGGGCTGCAGTGGGGGCGGCCAGGTGCAGGTCGAGGGGCTCGCGGGCCGCACGGACGGCCCCCGGGTCCGCGGCCACGTCTGGTTCCCTTCAGGCCACCCCCGGAGCGTCTGGTGCGCCTCTGCCTTCCAGGGACGCCTTCTGGCCGCCTGGCCGCTCAGGCAGGCGGGGAGCGCCCCATCGGACGCTGGCTGCGGTGGGAGGGGCCTGAGGAGGTGGGGCTTGCCGCTGTGCCGGGCGGGGGCGGAGATAGCCGCGAACGGCCGCGAGCGACAAAAGGAGAAGGCGGAGCCGGAGCGGGAGGCGAAAAGCCTAGAGCACCCGGGCTTCCCTAAGAGGTCTCCCATCCAAGTTCTAACCAGGCCCGACCCTGCTTAGCTTCCGCGATCGCGGCGAGATCGGGCCCTTCTAGGCTGCTTCGGCAGTAGATGCCGGCGGGGTGGCGGGCTGCCTCTTGAGGCGCAGCTCAGCAGGCGCTTGGGCCTTACCGTCAGCCCAGCGGCCCGCCCGTCCCGGCAGGGCCCCGCCGCCCGCCTAGGCAGGGGAACGGAGGTCTCGGGCACCTGGGGGTGGCGGAGGTGCTGGCGGCCACCCCGCCCAGGGCGGGCGGGAGCCAGCCAACTTGTGGGAGCTAGGCGCCACGCCCCAGATCCCGCAGGCCGCTCACGCGGAAGTGGCCCAGGAGGCTTCCGGGCCCGGAGACCGCGGGCCCTTGGGCATCCCCCCTGCCCGCCCACGCTGCGCTAGGCGCAGCTCAGACGCAGACCGGACCGGCCCTCCTGCCCGACAGAAGCTGGCCCGAAGCCACTGGGAGCCACCATTGAGTTGGCACGGCCCCTAAGAGCCAGCAACGCCACCCTCGCCCCCACGCCACCGTCCGAGCTCAGGACCCCGCCCCAGGTGGCCGGCAGGCCCGGGGAAGCGGCCTGGGCCCTCGATCCCGCTCCCGCCCCCGGCCACGGCGAAACGGCGGAGGGGCGGCTTTTTCCGTGTGGAGCTGTGGAGAGCCACCCCGGCAGACAGGTGGCGGCGCCGGGGCTGGGCTGCAGTGGGGGCGGCCAGGTGCAGGTCGAGGGGCTCGCGGGCCGCACGGACGGCCCCCGGGTCCGCGGCCACGTCTGGTTCCCTTCAGGCCACCCCCGGAGCGTCTGGTGCGCCTCTGCCTTCCAGGGACGCCTTCTGGCCGCCTGGCCGCTCAGGCAGGCGGGGAGCGCCCCATCGGACGCTGGCTGCGGTGGGAGGGGCCTGAGGAGGTGGGGCTTGCCGCTGTGCCGGGCGGGGGCGGAGATAGCCGCGAACGGCCGCGAGCGACAAAAGGAGAAGGCGGAGCCGGAGCGGGAGGCGAAAAGCCTAGAGCACCCGGGCTTCCCTAAGAGGTCTCCCATCCAAGTTCTAACCAGGCCCGACCCTGCTTAGCTTCCGCGATCGCGGCGAGATCGGGCCCTTCTAGGCTGCTTCGGCAGTAGATGCCGGCGGGGTGGCGGGCTGCCTCTTGAGGCGCAGCTCAGCAGGCGCTTGGGCCTTACCGTCAGCCCGGCGGCCCGCCCGTCCCGGCAGGGCCCCGCCGCCCGCCTAGGCAGGGGAACGGAGGTCTCGGGCACCTGGGGGTGGCGGAGGTGCTGGCGACCACCCCGCCCAGGGCGGGCGGGAGCCAGCCAACTTGTGGGAGCTAGGCGCCACGCCCCAGATCCCGCAGGCCGCTCACGCGGAAGTGGCCCAGGAGGCTTCCGGGCCCGGAGACCGCGGGCCCTTGGGCATCCCCCCTGCCCGCCCACGCTGCGCTAGGCGCAGCTCAGACGCAGACCGGACCGGCCCTCCTGCCCGACAGAAGCTGGCCCGAAGCCACTGGGAGCCACCATTGAGTTGGCACGGCCCCTAAGAGCCAGCAACGCCACCCTCGCCCCCACGCCACCGTCCGAGCTCAGGACCCCGCCCCAGGTGGCCGGCAGGCCCGGGGAAGCGGCCTGGGCCCTCGATCCCGCTCCCGCCCCCGGCCACGGCGAAACGGCGGAGGGGCGGCTTTTTCCGTGTGGAGCTGTGGAGAGCCACCCCGGCAGACAGGTGGCGGCGCCGGGGCTGGGCTGCAGTGGGGGCGGCCAGGTGCAGGTCGAGGGGCTCGCGGGCCGCACGGACGGCCCCCGGGTCCGCGGCCACGTCTGGTTCCCTTCAGGCCACCCCCGGAGCGTCTGGTGCGCCTCTGCCTTCCAGGGACGCCTTCTGGCCGCCTGGCCGCTCAGGCAGGCGGGGAGCGCCCCATCGGATGCTGGCTGCGGTGGGAGGGGCCTGAGGAGGTGGGGCTTGCCGCTGTGCCGGGCGGGGGCGGAGATAGCCGCGAACGGCCGCGAGCGACAAAAGGAGAAGGCGGAGCCGGAGCGGGAGGCGAAAAGCCTAGAGCACCCGGGCTTCCCTAAGAGGTCTCCCATCCAAGTTCTAACCAGGCCCGACCCTGCTTAGCTTCCGCGATCGCGGCGAGATCGGGCCCTTCTAGGCTGCTTCGGCAGTAGATGCCGGTGGGGTGGCGGGCTGCCTCTTGAGGCGCAGCTCAGCAGGCGCTTGGGCCTTACCGTCAGCCCGGCGGCCCGCCCGTCCCGGCAGGGCCCCGCCGCCCGCCTAGGCAGGGGAACGGAGGTCTCGGGCACCTGGGGGTGGCGGAGGTGCTGGCGACCACCCCGCCCAGGGCGGGCGGGAGCCAGCCAACTTGTGGGAGCTAGGCGCCACGCCCCAGATCCCGCAGGCCGCTCACGCGGAAGTGGCCCAGGAGGCTTCCGGGCCCGGAGACCGCGGGCCCTTGGGCATCCCCCCTGCCCGCCCACGCTGCGCTAGGCGCAGCTCAGACGCAGACCGGACCGGCCCTCCTGCCCGACAGAAGCTGGCCCGAAGCCACTGGGAGCCACCATTGAGTTGGCTCGGCCCCTAAGAGCCAGCAACGCCACCCTCGCCCCCACGCCACCGTCCGAGCTCAGGACCCCGCCCCAGGTGGCCGGCAGGCCCGGGGAAGCGGCCTGGGCCCTCGATCCCGCTCCCGCCCCCGGCCACGGCGAAACGGCGGAGGGGCGGCTTTTTCCGTGTGGAGCTGTGGAGAGCCACCTCGGCAGACAGGTGGCGGCGCCGGGGCTGGGCTGCAGTGGGGGCGGCCAGGTGCAGGTCGAGGGGCTCGCGGGCCGCACGGACGGCCCCCGGGTCCGCGGCCACGTCTGGTTCCCTTCAGGCCACCCCCGGAGCGTCTGGTGCGCCTCTGCCTTCCAGGGACGCCTTCTGGCCGCCTGGCCGCTCAGGCAGGCGGGGAGCGCCCCATCGGACGCTGGCTGCGGTGGGAGGGGCCTGAGGAGGTGGGGCTTGCCGCTGTGCCGGGCGGGGGCGGAGATAGCCGCGAACGGCCGCGAGCGACAAAAGGAGAAGGCGGAGCCGGAGCGGGAGGCGAAAAGCCTAGAGCACCCGGGCTTCCCTAAGAGGTCTCCCATCCAAGTTCTAACCAGGCCCGACCCTGCTTAGCTTCCGCGATCGCGGCGAGATCGGGCCCTTCTAGGCTGCTTCGGCAGTAGATGCCGGCGGGGTGGCGGGCTGCCTCTTGAGGCGCAGCTCAGCAGGCGCTTGGGCCTTACCGTCAGCCCGGCGGCCCGCCCGTCCCGGCAGGGCCCCGCCGCCCGCCTAGGCAGGGGAACGGAGGTCTCGGGCACCTGGGGGTGGCGGAGGTGCTGGCGACCACCCCGCCCAGGGCGGGCGGGAGCCAGCCAACTTGTGGGAGCTAGGCGCCACGCCCCAGATCCCGCAGGCCGCTCACGCGGAAGTGGCCCAGGAGGCTTCCGGGCCCGGAGACCGCGGGCCCTTGGGCATCCCCCCTGCCCGCCCACGCTGCGCTAGGCGCAGCTCAGACGCAGACCGGACCGGCCCTCCTGCCCGACAGAAGCTGGCCCGAAGCCACTGGGAGCCACCATTGAGTTGGCTCGGCCCCTAAGAGCCAGCAACGCCACCCTCGCCCCCACGCCACCGTCCGAGCTCAGGACCCCGCCCCAGGTGGCCGGCAGGCCCGGGGAAGCGGCCTGGGCCCTCGATCCCGCTTCCGCCCCCGGCCACGGCGAAACGGCGGAGGGGCGGCTTTTTCCGTGTGGAGCTGTGGAGAGCCACCCCGGCAGACAGGTGGCGGCGCCGGGGCTGGGCTGCAGTGGGGGCGGCCAGGTGCAGGTCGAGGGGCTCGCGGGCCGCACGGACGGCCCCCGGGTCCGCGGCCACGTCTGGTTCCCTTCAGGCCACCCCCGGAGCGTCTGGTGCGCCTCTGCCTTCCAGGGACGCCTTCTGGCCGCCTGGCCGCTCAGGCAGGCGGGGAGCGCCCCATCGGACGCTGGCTGCGGTGGGAGGGGCCTGAGGAGGTGGGGCTTGACGCTGTGCCGGGCGGGGGCGGAGATAGCCGCGAACGGCCGCGAGCGACAAAAGGAGAAGGCGGAGCCGGAGCGGGAGGCGAAAAGCCTAGAGCACCCGGGCTTCCCTAAGAGGTCTCCCATCCAAGTTCTAACCAGGCCCGACCCTGCTTAGCTTCCGCGATCGCGGCGAGATCGGGCCCTTCTAGGCTGCTTCGGCAGTAGATGCCGGCGGGGTGGCGGGCTGCCTCTTGAGGCGCAGCTCAGCAGGCGCTTGGGCCTTACCGTCAGCCCGGCGGCCCGCCCGTCCCGGCAGGGCCCCGCCGCCCGCCTAGGCAGGGGAACGGAGGTCTCGGGCACCTGGGGGTGGCGGAGGTGCTGGCGGCCACCCCGCCCAGGGCGGGCGGGAGCCAGCCAACTTGTGGGAGCTAGGCGCCACGCCCCAGATCCCGCAGGCCGCTCACGCGGAAGTGGCCCAGGAGGCTTCCGGGCCCGGAGACCGCGGGCCCTTGGGCATCCCCCCTGCCCGCCCACGCTGCGCTAGGCGCAGCTCAGACGCAGACCGGACCGGCCCTCCTGCCCGACAGAAGCTGGCCCGAAGCCACTGGGAGCCACCATTGAGTTGGCACGGCCCCTAAGAGCCAGCAACGCCACCCTCGCCCCCACGCCACCGTCCGAGCTCAGGACCCCGCCCCAGGTGGCCGGCAGGCCCGGGGAAGCGGCCTGGGCCCTCGATCCCGCTCCCGCCCCCGGCCACGGCGAAACGGCGGAGGGGCGGCTTTTTCCGTGTGGAGCTGTGGAGAGCCACCCCGGCAGACAGGTGGCGGCGCCGGGGCTGGGCTGCAGTGGGGGCGGCCAGGTGCAGGTCGAGGGGCTCGCGGGCCGCACGGACGGCCCCCGGGTCCGCGGCCACGTCTGGTTCCCTTCAGGCCACCCCCGGAGCGTCTGGTGCGCCTCTGCCTTCCAGGGACGCCTTCTGGCCGCCTGGCCGCTCAGGCAGGCGGGGAGCGCCCCATCGGACGCTGGCTGCGGTGGGAGGGGCCTGAGGAGGTGGGGCTTGCCGCTGTGCCGGGCGGGGGCGGAGATAGCCGCGAACGGCCGCGAGCGACAAAAGGAGAAGGCGGAGCCGGAGCGGGAGGCGAAAAGCCTAGAGCACCCGGGCTTCCCTAAGAGGTCTCCCATCCAAGTTCTAACCAGGCCCGACCCTGCTTAGCTTCCGCGATCGCGGCGAGATCGGGCCCTTCTAGGCTGCTTCGGCAGTAGATGCCGGCGGGGTGGCGGGCTGCCTCTTGAGGCGCAGCTCAGCAGGCGCTTGGGCCTTACCGTCAGCCCGGCGGCCCGCCCGTCCCGGCAGGGCCCCGCCGCCCGCCTAGGCAGGGGAACGGAGGTCTCGGGCACCTGGGGGTGGCGGAGGTGCTGGCGACCACCCCGCCCAGGGCGGGCGGGAGCCAGCCAACTTGTGGGAGCTAGGCGCCACGCCCCAGATCCCGCAGGCCGCTCACGCGGAAGTGGCCCAGGAGGCTTCCGGGCCCGGAGACCGCGGGCCCTTGGGCATCCCCCCTGCCCGCCCACGCTGCGCTAGGCGCAGCTCAGACGCAGACCGGACCGGCCCTCCTGCCCGACAGAAGCTGGCCCGAAGCCACTGGGAGCCACCATTGAGTTGGCTCGGCCCCTAAGAGCCAGCAACGCCACCCTCGCCCCCACGCCACCGTCCGAGCTCAGGACCCCGCCCCAGGTGGCCGGCAGGCCCGGGGAAGCGGCCTGGGCCCTCGATCCCGCTCCCGCCCCCGGCCACGGCGAAACGGCGGAGGGGCGGCTTTTTCCGTGTGGAGCTGTGGAGAGCCACCCCGGCAGACAGGTGGCGGCGCCGGGGCTGGGCTGCAGTGGGGGCGGCCAGGTGCAGGTCGAGGGGCTCGCGGGCCGCACGGACGGCCCCCGGGTCCGCGGCCACGTCTGGTTCCCTTCAGGCCACCCCCGGAGCGTCTGGTGCGCCTCTGCCTTCCAGGGACGCCTTCTGGCCGCCTGGCCGCTCAGGCAGGCGGGGAGCGCCCCATCGGACGCTGGCTGCGGTGGGAGGGGCCTGAGGAGGTGGGGCTTGCCGCTGTGCCGGGCGGGGGCGGAGATAGCCGCGAACGGCCGCGAGCGACAAAAGGAGAAGGCGGAGCCGGAGCGGGAGGCGAAAAGCCTAGAGTACCCGGGCTTCCCTAAGAGGTCTCCCATCCAAGTTCTAACCAGGCCCGACCCTGCTTAGCTTCCGCGATCGCGGCGAGATCGGGCCCTTCTAGGCTGCTTCGGCAGTAGATGCCGGCGGGGTGGCGGGCTGCCTCTTGAGGCGCAGCTCAGCAGGCGCTTGGGCCTTACCGTCAGCCCGGCGGCCCGCCCGTCCCGGCAGGGCCCCGCCGCCCGCCTAGGCAGGGGAACGGAGGTCTCGGGCACCTGGGGGTGGCGGAGGTGCTGGCGACCACCCCGCCCAGGGCGGGCGGGAGCCAGCAAACTTGTGGGAGCTAGGCGCCACGCCCCAGATCCCGCAGGCCGCTCACGCGGAAGTGGCCCAGGAGGCTTCCGGGCCCGGAGACCGCGGGCCCTTGGGCATCCCCCCTGCCCGCCCACGCTGCGCTAGGCGCAGCTCAGACGCAGACCGGACCGGCCCTCCTGCCCGACAGAAGCTGGCCCGAAGCCACTGGGAGCCACCATTGAGTTGGCACGGCCCCTAAGAGCCAGCAACGCCACCCTCGCCCCCACGCCACCGTCCGAGCTCAGGACCCCGCCCCAGGTGGCCGGCAGGCCCGGGGAAGCGGCCTGGGCCCTCGATCCCGCTCCCGCCCCCGGCCACGGCGAAACGGCGGAGGGGCGGCTTTTTCCGTGTGGAGCTGTGGAGAGCCACCCCGGCAGACAGGTGGCGGCGCCGGGGCTGGGCTGCAGTGGGGGCGGCCAGGTGCAGGTCGAGGGGCTCGCGGGCCGCACGGACGGCCCCCGGGTCCGCGGCCACGTCTGGTTCCCTTCAGGCCACCCCCGGAGCGTCTGGTGCGCCTCTGCCTTCCAGGGACGCCTTCTGGCCGCCTGGCCGCTCAGGCAGGCGGGGAGCGCCCCATCGGACGCTGGCTGCGGTGGGAGGGGCCTGAGGAGGTGGGGCTTGCCGCTGTGCCGGGCGGGGGCGGAGATAGCTGCGAACGGCCGCGAGCGACAAAAGGAGAAGGCGGAGCCGGAGCGGGAGGCGAAAAGCCTAGAGCACCCGGGCTTCCCTAAGAGGTCTCCCATCCAAGTTCTAACCAGGCCCGACCCTGCTTAGCTTCCGCGATCGCGGCGAGATCGGGCCCTTCTAGGCTGCTTCGGCAGTAGATGCCGGCGGGGTGGCGGGCTGCCTCTTGAGGCGCAGCTCAGCAGGCGCTTGGGCCTTACCGTCAGCCCGGCGGCCCGCCCGTCCCGGCAGGGCCCCGCCGCCCGCCTAGGCAGGGGAACGGAGGTCTCGGGCACCTGGGGGTGGCGGAGGTGCTGGCGACCACCCCGCCCAGGGCGGGCGGGAGCCAGCCAACTTGTGGGAGCTAGGCGCCACGCCCCAGATCCCGCAGGCCGCTCACGCGGAAGTGGCCCAGGAGGCTTCCGGGCCCGGAGACCGCGGGCCCTTGGGCATCCCCCCTGCCCGCCCACGCTGCGCTAGGCGCAGCTCAGACGCAGACCGGACCGGCCCTCCTGCCCGACAGAAGCTGGCCCGAAGCCACTGGGAGCCACCATTGAGTTGGCACGGCCCCTAAGAGCCAGCAACGCCACCCTCGCCCCCACGCCACCGTCCGAGCTCAGGACCCCGCCCCAGGTGGCCGGCAGGCCCGGGGAAGCGGCCTGGGCCCTCGATCCCGCTCCCGCCCCCGGCCACGGCGAAACGGCGGAGGGGCGGCTTTTTCCGTGTGGAGCTGTGGAGAGCCACCCCGGCAGACAGGTGGCGGCGCCGGGGCTGGGCTGCAGTGGGGGCGGCCAGGTGCAGGTCGAGGGGCTCGCGGGCCGCACGGACGGCCCCCGGGTCCGCGGCCACGTCTGGTTCCCTTCAGGCCACCCCCGGAGCGTCTGGTGCGCCTCTGCCTTCCAGGGACGCCTTCTGGCCGCCTGGCCGCTCAGGCAGGCGGGGAGCGCCCCATCGGACGCTGGCTGCGGTGGGAGGGGCCTGAGGAGGTGGGGCTTGCCGCTGTGCCGGGCGGGGGCGGAGATAGCCGCGAACGGCCGCGAGCGACAAAAGGAGAAGGCGGAGCCGGAGCGGGAGGCGAAAAGCCTAGAGCACCCGGGCTTCCCTAAGAGGTCTCCCATCCAAGTTCTAACCAGGCCCGACCCTGCTTAGCTTCCGCGATCGCGGCGAGATCGGGCCCTTCTAGGCTGCTTCGGCAGTAGATGCCGGCGGGGTGGCGGGCTGCCTCTTGAGGCGCAGCTCAGCAGGCGCTTGGGCCTTACCGTCAGCCCAGCGGCCCGCCCGTCCCGGCAGGGCCCCGCCGCCCGCCTAGGCAGGGGAACGGAGGTCTCGGGCACCTGGGGGTGGCGGAGGTGCTGGCGGCCACCCCGCCCAGGGCGGGCGGGAGCCAGCCAACTTGTGGGAGCTAGGCGCCACGCCCCAGATCCCGCAGGCCGCTCACGCGGAAGTGGCCCAGGAGGCTTCCGGGCCCGGAGACCGCGGGCCCTTGGGCATCCCCCCTGCCCGCCCACGCTGCGCTAGGCGCAGCTCAGACGCAGACCGGACCGGCCCTCCTGCCCGACAGAAGCTGGCCCGAAGCCACTGGGAGCCACCATTGAGTTGGCACGGCCCCTAAGAGCCAGCAACGCCACCCTCGCCCCCACGCCACCGTCCGAGCTCAGGACCCCGCCCCAGGTGGCCGGCAGGCCCGGGGAAGCGGCCTGGGCCCTCGATCCCGCTCCCGCCCCCGGCCACGGCGAAACGGCGGAGGGGCGGCTTTTTCCGTGTGGAGCTGTGGAGAGCCACCCCGGCAGACAGGTGGCGGCGCCGGGGCTGGGCTGCAGTGGGGGCGGCCAGGTGCAGGTCGAGGGGCTCGCGGGCCGCACGGACGGCCCCCGGGTCCGCGGCCACGTCTGGTTCCCTTCAGGCCACCCCCGGAGCGTCTGGTGCGCCTCTGCCTTCCAGGGACGCCTTCTGGCCGCCTGGCCGCTCAGGCAGGCGGGGAGCGCCCCATCGGACGCTGGCTGCGGTGGGAGGGGCCTGAGGAGGTGGGGCTTGCCGCTGTGCCGGGCGGGGGCGGAGATAGCCGCGAACGGCCGCGAGCGACAAAAGGAGAAGGCGGAGCCGGAGCGGGAGGCGAAAAGCCTAGAGCACCCGGGCTTCCCTAAGAGGTCTCCCATCCAAGTTCTAACCAGGCCCGACCCTGCTTAGCTTCCGCGATCGCGGCGAGATCGGGCCCTTCTAGGCTGCTTCGGCAGTAGATGCCGGCGGGGTGGCGGGCTGCCTCTTGAGGCGCAGCTCAGCAGGCGCTTGGGCCTTACCGTCAGCCCGGCGGCCCGCCCGTCCCGGCAGGGCCCCGCCGCCCGCCTAGGCAGGGGAACGGAGGTCTCGGGCACCTGGGGGTGGCGGAGGTGCTGGCGACCACCCCGCCCAGGGCGGGCGGGAGCCAGCCAACTTGTGGGAGCTAGGCGCCACGCCCCAGATCCCGCAGGCCGCTCACGCGGAAGTGGCCCAGGAGGCTTCCGGGCCCGGAGACCGCGGGCCCTTGGGCATCCCCCCTGCCCGCCCACGCTGCGCTAGGCGCAGCTCAGACGCAGACCGGACCGGCCCTCCTGCCCGACAGAAGCTGGCCCGAAGCCACTGGGAGCCACCATTGAGTTGGCACGGCCCCTAAGAGCCAGCAACGCCACCCTCGCCCCCACGCCACCGTCCGAGCTCAGGACCCCGCCCCAGGTGGCCGGCAGGCCCGGGGAAGCGGCCTGGGCCCTCGATCCCGCTCCCGCCCCCGGCCACGGCGAAACGGCGGAGGGGCGGCTTTTTCCGTGTGGAGCTGTGGAGAGCCACCCCGGCAGACAGGTGGCGGCGCCGGGGCTGGGCTGCAGTGGGGGCGGCCAGGTGCAGGTCGAGGGGCTCGCGGGCCGCACGGACGGCCCCCGGGTCCGCGGCCACGTCTGGTTCCCTTCAGGCCACCCCCGGAGCGTCTGGTGTGCCTCTGCCTTCCAGGGACGCCTTCTGGCCGCCTGGCCGCTCAGGCAGGCGGGGAGCGCCCCATCGGATGCTGGCTGCGGTGGGAGGGGCCTGAGGAGGTGGGGCTTGCCGCTGTGCCGGGCGGGGGCGGAGATAGCCGCGAACGGCCGCGAGCGACAAAAGGAGAAGGCGGAGCCGGAGCGGGAGGCGAAAAGCCTAGAGCACCCGGGCTTCCCTAAGAGGTCTCCCATCCAAGTTCTAACCAGGCCCGACCCTGCTTAGCTTCCGCGATCGCGGCGAGATCGGGCCCTTCTAGGCTGCTTCGGCAGTAGATGCCGGTGGGGTGGCGGGCTGCCTCTTGAGGCGCAGCTCAGCAGGCGCTTGGGCCTTACCGTCAGCCCAGCGGCCCGCCCGTCCCGGCAGGGCCCCGCCGCCCGCCTAGGCAGGGGAACGGAGGTCTCGGGCACCTGGGGGTGGCGGAGGTGCTGGCGACCACCCCGCCCAGGGCGGGCGGGAGCCAGCCAACTTGTGGGAGCTAGGCGCCACGCCCCAGATCCCGCAGGCCGCTCACGCGGAAGTGGCCCAGGAGGCTTCCGGGCCCGGAGACCGCGGGCCCTTGGGCATCCCCCCTGCCCGCCCACGCTGCGCTAGGCGCAGCTCAGACGCAGACCGGACCGGCCCTCCTGCCCGACAGAAGCTGGCCCGAAGCCACTGGGAGCCACCATTGAGTTGGCTCGGCCCCTAAGAGCCAGCAACGCCACCCTCGCCCCCACGCCACCGTCCGAGCTCAGGACCCCGCCCCAGGTGGCCGGCAGGCCCGGGGAAGCGGCCTGGGCCCTCGATCCCGCTCCCGCCCCCGGCCACGGCGAAACGGCGGAGGGGCGGCTTTTTCCGTGTGGAGCTGTGGAGAGCCACCTCGGCAGACAGGTGGCGGCGCCGGGGCTGGGCTGCAGTGGGGGCGGCCAGGTGCAGGTCGAGGGGCTCGCGGGCCGCACGGACGGCCCCCGGGTCCGCGGCCACGTCTGGTTCCCTTCAGGCCACCCCCGGAGCGTCTGGTGCGCCTCTGCCTTCCAGGGACGCCTTCTGGCCGCCTGGCCGCTCAGGCAGGCGGGGAGCGCCCCATCGGACGCTGGCTGCGGTGGGAGGGGCCTGAGGAGGTGGGGCTTGCCGCTGTGCCGGGCGGGGGCGGAGATAGCCGCGAACGGCCGCGAGCGACAAAAGGAGAAGGCGGAGCCGGAGCGGGAGGCGAAAAGCCTAGAGCACCCGGGCTTCCCTAAGAGGTCTCCCATCCAAGTTCTAACCAGGCCCGACCCTGCTTAGCTTCCGCGATCGCGGCGAGATCGGGCCCTTCTAGGCTGCTTCGGCAGTAGATGCCGGCGGGGTGGCGGGCTGCCTCTTGAGGCGCAGCTCAGCAGGCGCTTGGGCCTTACCGTCAGCCCGGCGGCCCGCCCGTCCCGGCAGGGCCCCGCCGCCCGCCTAGGCAGGGGAACGGAGGTCTCGGGCACCTGGGGGTGGCGGAGGTGCTGGCGACCACCCCGCCCAGGGCGGGCGGGAGCCAGCAAACTTTTGGGAGCTAGGCGCCACGCCCCAGATCCCGCAGGCCGCTCACGGGGAAGTGGCCCAGGAGGCTTCCGGGCCCGGAGACCGCGGGCCCTTGGGCATCCCACCTGCCCGCCCACGCTGCGCTAGGCGCAGCTCAGACGCAGACCGGACCGGCCCTCCCGCCCGACAGAAGCTGGCCCGAAGCCACTGGGAGCCACCATTGAGTTGGCACGGCCCCTAAGAGCCAGCAACGCCACCCTCGCCCCCACGCCACCGTCCGAGCTCAGGACCCCGCCCCAGGTGGCCGGCAGGCCCGGGGAAGCGGCCTGGGCCCTCGATCCCGCTCCCGCCCCCGGCCACGGCGAAACGGCGGAGGGGCGGCTTTTTCCGTGTGGAGCTGTGGAGAGCCACCCCGGCAGACAGGTGGCGGCGCCGGGGCTGGGCTGCAGTGGGGGCGGCCAGGTGCAGGTCGAGGGGCTCGCGGGCCGCACGGACGGCCCCCGGGTCCGCGGCCACGTCTGGTTCCCTTCAGGCCACCCCCGGAGCGTCTGGTGTGCCTCTGCCTTCCAGGGACGCCTTCTGGCCGCCTGGCCGCTCAGGCAGGCGGGGAGCGCCCCATCAGACGCTGGCTGTGGTGGGAGGGGCCTGAGGAGGTGGGGCTTGCAGCTGTGCCGGGCGGGGGCGGAGATAGCCGCGAACGCCGCGAGCGACAAAAGGAGAAGGCGGAGCGGGAGGCGAAAAGCCTAGAGCACCCGGGCTTCCCTAAGAGGTCTCCCATCCAAGTTCTAACCAGGCCCGACCCTGCCTAGCTTCCGCGATCGCGGCGAGATCGGGCCCTTCTAGGCTGCTTCGGCAGTAGATGCCGGCGGGGTGGCGGGCTGCCTCTTGAGGCGCAGCTCAGCAGGCGCTTGGGCCTTACCGTCAGCCCGGCGGCCCGCCCGTCCCGGCAGGGCCCCGCCGCCCGCCTAGGCAGGGGAACGGAGGTCTCGGGCACCTGGGGGTGGCGGAGGTGCTGGCGACCACCCCGCCCAGGGCGGGCGGGAGCCAGCAAACTTGTGGGAGCTAGGCGCCACGCCCCAGATCCCGCAGGCCGCTCACGGGGAAGTGGCCCAGGAGGCTTCCGGGCCCGGAGACCGCGGGCCCTTGGGCATCCCCCCTGCCCGCCCACGCTGCGCTAGGCGCAGCTCAGACGCAGACCGGACCGGCCCTCCCGCCCGACAGAAGCTGGCCCGAAGCCACTGGGAGCCACCATTGAGTTGGCACGGCCCCTAAGACCCAGCAACGCCACCCTCGCCCCCACGCCACCGTCCGAGCTCAGGACCCTGCCCCAGGTGGCCGGCAGGCCCGGGGAAGCGGCCTGGGCCCTCGATCCCGCTCCCGCCCCCGGTCACCGCGAAACGGCGGAGGGGCGGCTTTTTCCGTGTGGAGCTGTGGAGAGCCACCCCGGCAGACAGGTGGCGGCGCCGGGGCTGGGCTGCAGTGGGGGCGGCCAGGTGCAGGTCGAGGGGCTCGCGGGCCGCACGGACGGCCCCCGGGTCCGCGGCCACGTCTGGTTCCCTTCAGGCCACCCCCGGAGCGTCTGGTGTGCCTCTGCCTTCCAGGGACGCCTTCTGGCCGCCTGGCCACTCAGGCAGGCGGGGAGCGCCCCATCAGACGCTGGCTGTGGTGGGAGGGGCCTGAGGAGGTGGGGCTTGCAGCTGTGCCGGGCGGGGGCGGAGATAGCCGCGAACGACAAAAGGAGAAGGCGGAGCGGGAGGCGAAAAGCCTAGAGCACCCGGGCTTCCCTAAGAGGTCTCCCATCCAAGTTCTAACCAGGCCCGACCCTGCTTAGCTTCCGCGATCGCGGCGAGATCGGGCCCTTCTAGGCTGCTTCGGCAGTAGATGCCGGCGGGGTGGCGGGCTGCCTCTTGAGGCGCAGCTCAGCAGGCGCTTGGGCCTTACCGTCAGCCCAGCGGCCCGCCCGTCCCGGCAGGGCCCCGCCGCCCGCCTAGGCAGGCGAACGGAGGTCTCGGGCACCTGGGGGTGGCGGAGGTGCTGGCGACCACCCCGCCCAGGGCGGGCGGGAGCCAGCAAACTTTTGGGAGCTAGGCGCCACGCCCCAGATCCCGCAGGCCGCTCACGGGGAAGTGGCCCAGGAGGCTTCCGGGCCCGGAGACCGCGGGCCCTTGGGCATCCCCCCTGCCCGCCCACGCTGCGCTAGGCGCAGCTCAGACGCAGACCGGACCGGCCCTCCCGCCCGACAGAAGCTGGCCCGAAGCCACTGGGAGCCACCATTGAGTTGGCACGGCCCCTAAGACCCAGCAACGCCACCCTCGCCCCCACGCCACCGTCCGAGCTCAGGACCCCGCCCCAGGTGGCCGGCAGGCCCGGGGAAGCGGCCTGGGCCCTCGATCTCGCTCCCGCCCCCGGCCTTGGCGAAACGGCGGAGGGGCGGCTTTTTCCGTATGGAGCTGTGGAGGGCCACCCCGGCAGACAGGTGGCGGCGCCGGGGCTGGGCTGCAGTGGGGGCGGCCAGGTGCAGGTCGAGGGGCTCGCGGGCCGCACGGACGGCCCCCGGGTCCGCGGCCACGTCTGGTTCCCTTCAGGCCACCCCCGGAGCGTCTGGTGTGCCTCTGCCTTCCAGGGACGCCTTCTGGCCGCCTGGCTGCTCAGGCAGGCGGGGAGCGCCCCATCAGACGCTGGCTGTGGTGGGAGGGGCCTGAGGAGGTGGGGCTTGCAGCTGTGCCGGGCGGGGGTGGAGATAGCCGCGAACGCCGCGAGCGACAAAAGGAGAAGGCGGAGCGGGAGGCGAAAAGCCTAGAGCACCCGGGCTTCCCTAAGAGGTCTCCCATCCAAGTTCTAACCAGGCCCGACCCTGCTTAGCTTCCGCGATCGCGGCGAGATCGGGCCCTTCTAGGCTGCTTCGGCAGTAGATGCCGGCGGGGTGGCGGGCTGCCTCTTGAGGCGCAGCTCAGCAGGCGCTTGGGCCTTACCGTCAGCCCGGCGGCCCGCCCGTCCCGGCAGGGCCCCGCCGCCCGCCTAGGCAGGGGAACGGAGGTCTCGGGCACCTGGGGGTGGCGGAGGTGCTGGCGGCCACCCCGCCCAGGGCGGGCGGGAGCCAGCCAACTTGTGGGAGCTAGGCGCCACGCCCCAGATCCCGCAGGCCGCTCACGCGGAAGTGGCCCAGGAGGCTTCCGGGCCCGGAGACCGCGGGCCCTTGGGCATCCCCCCTGCCCGCCCACGCTGCGCTAGGCGCAGCTCAGACGCAGACCGGACCGGCCCTCCTGCCCGACAGAAGCTGGCCCGAAGCCACTGGGAGCCACCATTGAGTTGGCTCGGCCCCTAAGAGCCAGCAACGCCACCCTCGCCCCCACGCCACCGTCCGAGCTCAGGACCCCGCCCCAGGTGGCCGGCAGGCCCGGGGAAGCGGCCTGGGCCCTCGATCCCGCTCCCGCCCCCGGCCACGGCGAAACGGCGGAGGGGCGGCTTTTTCCGTGTGGAGCTGTGGAGAGCCACCCCGGCAGACAGGTGGCGGCGCCGGGGCTGGGCTGCAGTGGGGGCGGCCAGGTGCAGGTCGAGGGGCTCGCGGGCCGCACGGACGGCCCCCGGGTCCGCGGCCACGTCTGGTTCCCTTCAGGCCACCCCCGGAGCGTCTGGTGCGCCTCTGCCTTCCAGGGACGCCTTCTGGCCGCCTGGCCGCTCAGGCAGGCGGGGAGCGCCCCATCGGACGCTGGCTGCGGTGGGAGGGGCCTGAGGAGGTGGGGCTTGCCGCTGTGCCGGGCGGGGGCGGAGATAGCTGCGAACGGCCGCGAGCGACAAAAGGAGAAGGCGGAGCCGGAGCGGGAGGCGAAAAGCCTAGAGCACCCGGGCTTCCCTAAGAGGTCTCCCATCCAAGTTCTAACCAGGCCCGACCCTGCTTAGCTTCCGCGATCGCGGCGAGATCGGGCCCTTCTAGGCTGCTTCGGCAGTAGATGCCGGCGGGGTGGCGGGCTGCCTCTTGAGGCGCAGCTCAGCAGGCGCTTGGGCCTTACCGTCAGCCCGGCGGCCCGCCCGTCCCGGCAGGGCCCCGCCGCCCGCCTAGGCAGGGGAACGGAGGTCTCGGGCACCTGGGGGTGGCGGAGGTGCTGGCGACCACCCCGCCCAGGGCGGGCGGGAGCCAGCCAACTTGTGGGAGCTAGGCGCCACGCCCCAGATCCCGCAGGCCGCTCACGCGGAAGTGGCCCAGGAGGCTTCCGGGCCCGGAGACCGCGGGCCCTTGGGCATCCCCCCTGCCCGCCCACGCTGCGCTAGGCGCAGCTCAGACGCAGACCGGACCGGCCCTCCTGCCCGACAGAAGCTGGCCCGAAGCCACTGGGAGCCACCATTGAGTTGGCACGGCCCCTAAGAGCCAGCAACGCCACCCTCGCCCCCACGCCACCGTCCGAGCTCAGGACCCCGCCCCAGGTGGCCGGCAGGCCCGGGGAAGCGGCCTGGGCCCTCGATCCCGCTCCCGCCCCCGGCCACGGCGAAACGGCGGAGGGGCGGCTTTTTCCGTGTGGAGCTGTGGAGAGCCACCCCGGCAGACAGGTGGCGGCGCCGGGGCTGGGCTGCAGTGGGGGCGGCCAGGTGCAGGTCGAGGGGCTCGCGGGCCGCACGGACGGCCCCCGGGTCCGCGGCCACGTCTGGTTCCCTTCAGGCCACCCCCGGAGCGTCTGGTGCGCCTCTGCCTTCCAGGGACGCCTTCTGGCCGCCTGGCCGCTCAGGCAGGCGGGGAGCGCCCCATCGGACGCTGGCTGCGGTGGGAGGGGCCTGAGGAGGTGGGGCTTGCCGCTGTGCCGGGCGGGGGCGGAGATAGCCGCGAACGGCCGCGAGCGACAAAAGGAGAAGGCGGAGCCGGAGCGGGAGGCGAAAAGCCTAGAGCACCCGGGCTTCCCTAAGAGGTCTCCCATCCAAGTTCTAACCAGGCCCGACCCTGCTTAGCTTCCGCGATCGCGGCGAGATCGGGCCCTTCTAGGCTGCTTTGGCAGGAGATGCCGGCGGGGTGGCGGGCTGCCTCTTGAGGCGCAGCTCAGCAGGCGCTTGGGCCTTACCGTCAGCCCAGCGGCCCGCCCGTCCCGGCAGGGCCCCGCCGCCCGCCTAGGCAGGGGAACGGAGGTCTCGGGCACCTGGGGGTGGCGGAGGTGCTGGCGGCCACCCCGCCCAGGGCGGGCGGGAGCCAGCCAACTTGTGGGAGCTAGGCGCCACGCCCCAGATCCCGCAGGCCGCTCACGCGGAAGTGGCCCAGGAGGCTTCCGGGCCCGGAGACCGCGGGCCCTTGGGCATCCCCCCTGCCCGCCCACGCTGCGCTAGGCGCAGCTCAGACGCAGACCGGACCGGCCCTCCTGCCCGACAGAAGCTGGCCCGAAGCCACTGGGAGCCACCATTGAGTTGGCACGGCCCCTAAGAGCCAGCAACGCCACCCTCGCCCCCACGCCACCGTCCGAGCTCAGGACCCCGCCCCAGGTGGCCGGCAGGCCCGGGGAAGCGGCCTGGGCCCTCGATCCCGCTCCCGCCCCCGGCCACGGCGAAACGGCGGAGGGGCGGCTTTTTCCGTGTGGAGCTGTGGAGAGCCACCCCGGCAGACAGGTGGCGGCGCCGGGGCTGGGCTGCAGTGGGGGCGGCCAGGTGCAGGTCGAGGGGCTCGCGGGCCGCACGGACGGCCCCCGGGTCCGCGGCCACGTCTGGTTCCCTTCAGGCCACCCCCGGAGCGTCTGGTGCGCCTCTGCCTTCCAGGGACGCCTTCTGGCCGCCTGGCCGCTCAGGCAGGCGGGGAGCGCCCCATCGGACGATGGCTGCGGTGGGAGGGGCCTGAGGAGGTGGGGCTTGCCGCTGTGCCGGGCGGGGGCGGAGATAGCCGCGAACGGCCGCGAGCGACAAAAGGAGAAGGCGGAGCCGGAGCGGGAGGCGAAAAGCCTAGAGCACCCGGGCTTCCCTAAGAGGTCTCCCATCCAAGTTCTAACCAGGCCCGACCCTGCTTAGCTTCCGCGATCGCGGCGAGATCGGGCCCTTCTAGGCTGCTTCGGCAGTAGATGCCGGCGGGGTGGCGGGCTGCCTCTTGAGGCGCAGCTCAGCAGGCGCTTGGGCCTTACCGTCAGCCCGGCGGCCCGCCCGTCCCGGCAGGGCCCCGCCGCCCGCCTAGGCAGGGGAACGGAGGTCTCGGGCACCTGGGGGTGGCGGAGGTGCTGGCGACCACCCCGCCCAGGGCGGGCGGGAGCCAGCCAACTTGTGGGAGCTAGGCGCCACGCCCCAGATCCCGCAGGCCGCTCACGCGGAAGTGGCCCAGGAGGCTTCCGGGCCCGGAGACCGCGTGCCCTTGGGCATCCCCCCTGCCCGCCCACGCTGCGCTAGGCGCAGCTCAGACGCAGACCGGACCGGCCCTCCTGCCCGACAGAAGCTGGCCCGAAGCCACTGGGAGCCACCATTGAGTTGGCACGGCCCCTAAGAGCCAGCAACGCCACCCTCGCCCCCACGCCACCGTCCGAGCTCAGGACCCCGCCCCAGGTGGCCGGCAGGCCCGGGGAAGCGGCCTGGGCCCTCGATCCCGCTCCCGCCCCCGGCCACGGCGAAACGGCGGAGGGGCGGCTTTTTCCGTGTGGAGCTGTGGAGAGCCACCCCGGCAGACAGGTGGCGGCGCCGGGGCTGGGCTGCAGTGGGGGCGGCCAGGTGCAGGTCGAGGGGCTCGCGGGCCGCACGGACGGCCCCCGGGTCCGCGGCCACGTCTGGTTCCCTTCAGGCCACCCCCGGAGCGTCTGGTGCGCCTCTGCCTTCCAGGGACGCCTTCTGGCCGCCTGGCCGCTCAGGCAGGCGGGGAGCGCCCCATCGGATGCTGGCTGCGGTGGGAGGGGCCTGAGGAGGTGGGGCTTGCCGCTGTGCCGGGCGGGGGCGGAGATAGCCGCGAACGGCCGCGAGCGACAAAAGGAGAAGGCGGAGCCGGAGCGGGAGGCGAAAAGCCTAGAGCACCCGGGCTTCCCTAAGAGGTCTCCCATCCAAGTTCTAACCAGGCCCGACCCTGCCTAGCTTCCGCGATCGCGGCGAGATCGGGCCCTTCTAGGCTGCTTCGGCAGTAGATGCCGGCGGGGTGGCGGGCTGCCTCTTGAGGCGCAGCTCAGCAGGCGCTTGGGCCTTACCGTCAGCCCGGCGGCCCGCCCGTCCCGGCAGGGCCCCGCCGCCCGCCTAGGCAGGGGAACGGAGGTCTCGGGCACCTGGGGGTGGCGGAGGTGCTGGCGACCACCCCGCCCAGGGCGGGCGGGAGCCAGCAAACTTGTGGGAGCTAGGCGCCACGCCCCAGATCCCGCAGGCCGCTCACGGGGAAGTGGCCCAGGAGGCTTCCGGGCCCGGAGACCGCGGGCCCTTGGGCATCCCACCTGCCCGCCCACGCTGCGCTAGGCGCAGCTCAGACGCAGACCGGACCGGCCCTCCCGCCCGACAGAAGCTGGCCCGAAGCCACTGGGAGCCACCATTGAGTTGGCACGGCCCCTAAGAGCCAGCAACGCCACCCTCGCCCCCACGCCACCGTCCGAGCTCAGGACCCCGCCCCAGGTGGCCGGCAGGCCCGGGGAAGCGGCCTGGGCCCTCGATCCCGCTCCCGCCCCCGGCCACGGCGAAACGGCGGAGGGGCGGCTTTTTCCGTGTGGAGCTGTGGAGAGCCACCCCGGCAGACAGGTGGCGGCGCCGGGGCTGGGCTGCAGTGGGGGCGGCCAGGTGCAGGTCGAGGGGCTCGCGGGCCGCACGGACGGCCCCCGGGTCCGCGGCCACGTCTGGTTCCCTTCAGGCCACCCCCGGAGCGTCTGGTGTGCCTCTGCCTTCCAGGGACGCCTTCTGGCCGCCTGGCCGCTCAGGCAGGCGGGGAGCGCCCCATCAGACGCTGGCTGTGGTGGGAGGGGCCTGAGGAGGTGGGGCTTGCAGCTGTGCCGGGCGGGGGCGGAGATAGCCGCGAACGCCGCGAGCGACAAAAGGAGAAGGCGGAGCCGGAGCGGGAGGCGAAAAGCCTAGAGCACCCGGGCTTCCCTAAGAGGTCTCCCATCCAAGTTCTAACCAGGCCCGACCCTGCTTAGCTTCCGCGATCGCGGCGAGATCGGGCCCTTCTAGGCTGCTTCGGCAGTAGATGCCGGCGGGGTGGCGGGCTGCCTCTTGAGGCGCAGCTCAGCAGGCGCTTGGGCCTTACCGTCAGCCCGGCGGCCCGCCCGTCCCGGCAGGGCCCCGCCGCCCGCCTAGGCAGGGGAACGGAGGTCTCGGGCACCTGGGGGTGGCGGAGGTGCTGGCGACCACCCCGCCCAGGGCGGGCGGGAGCCAGCAAACTTTTGGGAGCTAGGCGCCACGCCCCAGATCCCGCAGGCCGCTCACGGGGAAGTGGCCCAGGAGGCTTCCGGGCCCGGAGACCGCGGGCCCTTGGGCATCCCACCTGCCCGCCCACGCTGCGCTAGGCGCAGCTCAGACGCAGACCGGACCGGCCCTCCCGCCCGACAGAAGCTGGCCCGAAGCCACTGGGAGCCACCATTGAGTTGGCACGGCCCCTAAGAGCCAGCAACGCCACCCTCGCCCCCACGCCACCGTCCGAGCTCAGGACCCCGCCCCAGGTGGCCGGCAGGCCCGGGGAAGCGGCCTGGGCCCTCGATCCCGCTCCCGCCCCCGGCCACGGCGAAACGGCGGAGGGGCGGCTTTTTCCGTGTGGAGCTGTGGAGAGCCACCCCGGCAGACAGGTGGCGGCGCCGGGGCTGGGCTGCAGTGGGGGCGGCCAGGTGCAGGTCGAGGGGCTCGCGGGCCGCACGGACGGCCCCCGGGTCCGCGGCCACGTCTGGTTCCCTTCAGGCCACCCCCGGAGCGTCTGGTGTGCCTCTGCCTTCCAGGGACGCCTTCTGGCCGCCTGGCCGCTCAGGCAGGCGGGGAGCGCCCCATCAGACGCTGGCTGTGGTGGGAGGGGCCTGAGGAGGTGGGGCTTGCAGCTGTGCCGGGCGGGGGCGGAGATAGCCGCGAACGCCGCGAGCGACAAAAGGAGAAGGCGGAGCGGGAGGCGAAAAGCCTAGAGCACCCGGGCTTCCCTAAGAGGTCTCCCATCCAAGTTCTAACCAGGCCCGACCCTGCCTAGCTTCCGCGATCGCGGCGAGATCGGGCCCTTCTAGGCTGCTTCGGCAGTAGATGCCGGCGGGGTGGCGGGCTGCCTCTTGAGGCGCAGCTCAGCAGGCGCTTGGGCCTTACCGTCAGCCCGGCGGCCCGCCCGTCCCGGCAGGGCCCCGCCGCCCGCCTAGGCAGGGGAACGGAGGTCTCGGGCACCTGGGGGTGGCGGAGGTGCTGGCGACCACCCCGCCCAGGGCGGGCGGGAGCCAGCAAACTTGTGGGAGCTAGGCGCCACGCCCCAGATCCCGCAGGCCGCTCACGGGGAAGTGGCCCAGGAGGCTTCCGGGCCCGGAGACCGCGGGCCCTTGGGCATCCCCCCTGCCCGCCCACGCTGCGCTAGGCGCAGCTCAGACGCAGACCGGACCGGCCCTCCCGCCCGACAGAAGCTGGCCCGAAGCCACTGGGAGCCACCATTGAGTTGGCACGGCCCCTAAGACCCAGCAACGCCACCCTCGCCCCCACGCCACCGTCCGAGCTCAGGACCCTGCCCCAGGTGGCCGGCAGGCCCGGGGAAGCGGCCTGGGCCCTCGATCCCGCTCCCGCCCCCGGTCACCGCGAAACGGCGGAGGGGCGGCTTTTTCCGTGTGGAGCTGTGGAGAGCCACCCCGGCAGACAGGTGGCGGCGCCGGGGCTGGGCTGCAGTGGGGGCGGCCAGGTGCAGGTCGAGGGGCTCGCGGGCCGCACGGACGGCCCCCGGGTCCGCGGCCACGTCTGGTTCCCTTCAGGCCACCCCCGGAGCGTCTGGTGTGCCTCTGCCTTCCAGGGACGCCTTCTGGCCGCCTGGCCACTCAGGCAGGCGGGGAGCGCCCCATCAGACGCTGGCTGTGGTGGGAGGGGCCTGAGGAGGTGGGGCTTGCAGCTGTGCCGGGCGGGGGCGGAGATAGCCGCGAACGACAAAAGGAGAAGGCGGAGCGGGAGGCGAAAAGCCTAGAGCACCCGGGCTTCCCTAAGAGGTCTCCCATCCAAGTTCTAACCAGGCCCGACCCTGCTTAGCTTCCGCGATCGCGGCGAGATCGGGCCCTTCTAGGCTGCTTCGGCAGTAGATGCCGGCGGGGTGGCGGGCTGCCTCTTGAGGCGCAGCTCAGCAGGCGCTTGGGCCTTACCGTCAGCCCAGCGGCCCGCCCGTCCCGGCAGGGCCCCGCCGCCCGCCTAGGCAGGCGAACGGAGGTCTCGGGCACCTGGGGGTGGCGGAGGTGCTGGCGACCACCCCGCCCAGGGCGGGCGGGAGCCAGCAAACTTTTGGGAGCTAGGCGCCACGCCCCAGATCCCGCAGGCCGCTCACGGGGAAGTGGCCCAGGAGGCTTCCGGGCCCGGAGACCGCGGGCCCTTGGGCATCCCCCCTGCCCGCCCACGCTGCGCTAGGCGCAGCTCAGACGCAGACCGGACCGGCCCTCCCGCCCGACAGAAGCTGGCCCGAAGCCACTGGGAGCCACCATTGAGTTGGCACGGCCCCTAAGACCCAGCAACGCCACCCTCGCCCCCACGCCACCGTCCGAGCTCAGGACCCCGCCCCAGGTGGCCGGCAGGCCCGGGGAAGCGGCCTGGGCCCTCGATCTCGCTCCCGCCCCCGGCCTTGGCGAAACGGCGGAGGGGCGGCTTTTTCCGTATGGAGCTGTGGAGGGCCACCCCGGCAGACAGGTGGCGGCGCCGGGGCTGGGCTGCAGTGGGGGCGGCCAGGTGCAGGTCGAGGGGCTCGCGGGCCGCACGGACGGCCCCCGTGTCCGCGGCCACGTCTGGTTCCCTTCAGGCCACCCCCGGAGCGTCTGGTGTGCCTCTGCCTTCCAGGGACGCCTTCTGGCCGCCTGGCTGCTCAGGCAGGCGGGGAGCGCCCCATCAGACGCTGGCTGTGGTGGGAGGGGCCTGAGGAGGTGGGGCTTGCAGCTGTGCCGGGCGGGGGCGGAGATAGCCGCGAACGCCGCGAGCGACAAAAGGAGAAGGCGGAGCGGGAGGCGAAAAGCCTAGAGCACCCGGGCTTCCCTAAGAGGTCTCCCATCCAAGTTCTAACCAGGCCCGACCCTGCTTAGCTTCCGCGATCGCGGCGAGATCGGGCCCTTCTAGGCTGCTTCGGCAGTAGATGCCGGCGGGGTGGCGGGCTGCCTCTTGAGGCGCAGCTCAGCAGGCGCTTGGGCCTTACCGTCAGCCCGGCGGCCCGCCCGTCCCGGCAGGGCCCCGCCGCCCGCCTAGGCAGGGGAACGGAGGTCGCGGGCACCTGGGGGTGGCGGAGGTGCTGGCGACCACCCCGCCCAGGGCGGGCGGGAGCCAGCCAACTTGTGGGAGCTAGGCGCCACGCCCCAGATCCCGCAGGCCACTCACGGGGAAGTGGCCCAGGAGGCTTCCGGGCCCGGAGACCGCGGGCCCTTGGGCATCCCCCCTGCCCGCCCACGCTGCGCTAGGCGCAGCTCAGACGCAGACCGGACCGGCCCTCCCGCCCGACAGAAGCTGGCCCGAAGCCACTGGGAGCCACCATTGAGTTGGCACGGCCCCTAAGACCCAGCAACGCCACCCTCGCCCCCACGCCACCGTCCGAGCTCAGGACCCCGCCCCAGGTGGCCGGCAGGCCCGGGGAAGCGGCCTGGGCCCTCGATCCCGCTCCCGCCCCCGGCCACGGCGAAACGGCGGAGGGGCGGCTTTTTCCGTATGGAGCTGTGGAGGGCCACCCCGGCAGACAGGTGGCGGCGCCGGGGCTGGGCTGCAGTGGGGGCGGCCAGGTGCAGGTCGAGGGGCTCGCGGGCCGCACGGACGGCCCCCGGGTCCGCGGCCACGTCTGGTTCCCTTCAGGCCACCCCCGGAGCGTCTGGTGTGCCTCTGCCTTCCAGGGACGCCTTCTGGCCGCCTGGCCGCTCAGGCAGGCGGGGAGCGCCCCATCAGACGCTGGCTGTGGTGGGAGGGGCCTGAGGAGGTGGGGCTTGCAGCTGTGCCGGGCGGGGGCGGAGATAGCCGCGAACGACAAAAGGAGAAGGCGGAGCGGGAGGCGAAAAGCCTAGAGCACCCGGGCTTCCCTAAGAGGTCTCCCATCCAAGTTCTAACCAGGCCCGACCCTGCCTAGCTTCCGCGATCGCGGCGAGATCGGGCCCTTCTAGGCTGCTTCGGCAGTAGATGCCGGCGGGGTGGCGGGCTGCCTCTTGAGGCGCAGCTCAGCAGGCGCTTGGGCCTTACCGTCAGCCCGGCGGCCCGCCCGTCCCGGCAGGGCCCCGCCGCCCGCCTAGGCAGGGGAACGGAGGTCTCGGGCACCTGGGGGTGGCGGAGGTGCTGGCGACCACCCCGCCCAGGGCGGGCGGGAGCCAGCCAACTTGTGGGAGCTAGGCGCCACGCCCCAGATCCCGCAGGCCGCTCACGGGGAAGTGGCCCAGGAGGCTTCCGGGCCCGGAGACCGCGGGCCCTTGGGCATCCCACCTGCCCGCCCACGCTGCGCTAGGCGCAGCTCAGACGCAGACCGGACCGGCCCTCCCGCCCGACAGAAGCTGGCCCGAAGCCACTGGGAGCCACCATTGAGTTGGCACGGCCCCTAAGAGCCAGCAACGCCACCCTCGCCCCCACGCCACCGTCCGAGCTCAGGACCCCGCCCCAGGTGGCCGGCAGGCCCGGGGAAGCGGCCTGGGCCCTCGATCCCGCTCCCGCCCCCGGCCACGGCGAAACGGCGGAGGGGCGGCTTTTTCCGTGTGGAGCTGTGGAGAGCCACCCCGGCAGACAGGTGGCGGCGCCGGGGCTGGGCTGCAGTGGGGGCGGCCAGGTGCAGGTCGAGGGGCTCGCGGGCCGCACGGACGGCCCCCGGGTCCGCGGCCACGTCTGGTTCCCTTCAGGCCACCCCCGGAGCGTCTGGTGTGCCTCTGCCTTCCAGGGACGCCTTCTGGCCGCCTGGCCGCTCAGGCAGGCGGGGAGCGCCCCATCAGACGCTGGCTGTGGTGGGAGGGGCCTGAGGAGGTGGGGCTTGCAGCTGTGCCGGGCGGGGGCGGAGATAGCCGCGAACGCCGCGAGCGACAAAAGGAGAAGGCGGAGCGGGAGGCGAAAAGCCTAGAGCACCCGGGCTTCCCTAAGAGGTCTCCCATCCAAGTTCTAACCAGGCCCGACCCTGCTTAGCTTCCGCGATCGCGGCGAGATCGGGCCCTTCTAGGCTGCTTCGGCAGTAGATGCCGGCGGGGTGGCGGGCTGCCTCTTGAGGCGCAGCTCAGCAGGCGCTTGGGCCTTACCGTCAGCCCGGCGGCCCGCCCGTCCCGGCAGGGCCCCGCCGCCCGCCTAGGCAGGGGAACGGAGGTCTCGGGCACCTGGGGGTGGCGGAGGTGCTGGCGACCACCCCGCCCAGGGCGGGCGGGAGCCAGCAAACTTGTGGGAGCTAGGCGCCACGCCCCAGATCCCGCAGGCCGCTCACGGGGAAGTGGCCCAGGAGGCTTCCGGGCCCGGAGACCGCGGGCCCTTGGGCATCCCACCTGCCCGCCCACGCTGCGCTAGGCGCAGCTCAGACGCAGACCGGACCGGCCCTCCCGCCCGACAGAAGCTGGCCCGAAGCCACTGGGAGCCACCATTGAGTTGGCACGGCCCCTAAGAGCCAGCAACGCCACCCTCGCCCCCACGCCACCGTCCGAGCTCAGGACCCCGCCCCAGGTGGCCGGCAGGCCCGGGGAAGCGGCCTGGGCCCTCGATCCCGCTCCCGCCCCCGGCCACGGCGAAACGGCGGAGGGGCGGCTTTTTCCGTGTGGAGCTGTGGAGAGCCACCCCGGCAGACAGGTGGCGGCGCCGGGGCTGGGCTGCAGTGGGGGCGGCCAGGTGCAGGTCGAGGGGCTCGCGGGCCGCACGGACGGCCCCCGGGTCCGCGGCCACGTCTGGTTCCCTTCAGGCCACCCCCGGAGCGTCTGGTGTGCCTCTGCCTTCCAGGGACGCCTTCTGGCCGCCTGGCCGC
The DNA here is from genome assembly GCF_949987515.2 of Delphinus delphis. NCBI lineage: Eukaryota > Metazoa > Chordata > Mammalia > Artiodactyla > Delphinidae > Delphinus > Delphinus delphis. Next base: position 284,079 of record NW_027192826.1, read on the forward strand.
TCAGGCAGGCGGGGAGCGCCCCATCAGACGCTGGCTGTGGTGGGAGGGGCCTGAGGAGGTGGGGCTTGCAGCTGTGCCGGGCGGGGGCGGAGATAGCCGCGAACGCCGCGAGCGACAAAAGGAGAAGGCGGAGCGGGAGGCGAAAAGCCTAGAGCACCCGGGCTTCCCTAAGAGGTCTCCCATCCAAGTTCTAACCAGGCCCGACCCTGCTTAGCTTCCGCGATCGCGGCGAGATCGGGCCCTTCTAGGCTGCTTCGGCAGTAGATGCCGGCGGGGTGGCGGGCTGCCTCTTGAGGCGCAGCTCAGCAGGCGCTTGGGCCTTACCGTCAGCCCAGCGGCCCGCCCGTCCCGGCAGGGCCCCGCCGCCCGCCTAGGCAGGCGAACGGAGGTCTCGGGCACCTGGGGGTGGCGGAGGTGCTGGCGACCACCCCGCCCAGGGCGGGCGGGAGCCAGCAAACTTTTGGGAGCTAGGCGCCACGCCCCAGATCCCGCAGGCCGCTCACGGGGAAGTGGCCCAGGAGGCTTCCGGGCCCGGAGACCGCGGGCCCTTGGGCATCCCCCCTGCCCGCCCACGCTGCGCTAGGCGCAGCTCAGACGCAGACCGGACCGGCCCTCCCGCCCGACAGAAGCTGGCCCGAAGCCACTGGGAGCCACCATTGAGTTGGCACGGCCCCTAAGACCCAGCAACGCCACCCTCGCCCCCACGCCACCGTCCGAGCTCAGGACCCCGCCCCAGGTGGCCGGCAGGCCCGGGGAAGCGGCCTGGGCCCTCGATCTCGCTCCCGCCCCCGGCCTTGGCGAAACGGCGGAGGGGCGGCTTTTTCCGTATGGAGCTGTGGAGGGCCACCCCGGCAGACAGGTGGCGGCGCCGGGGCTGGGCTGCAGTGGGGGCGGCCAGGTGCAGGTCGAGGGGCTCGCGGGCCGCACGGACGGCCCCCGGGTCCGCGGCCACGTCTGGTTCCCTTCAGGCCACCCCCGGAGCGTCTGGTGTGCCTCTGCCTTCCAGGGACGCCTTCTGGCCGCCTGGCTGCTCAGGCAGGCGGGGAGCGCCCCATCAGACGCTGGCTGTGGTGGGAGGGGCCTGAGGAGGTGGGGCTTGCAGCTGTGCCGGGCGGGGGCGGAGATAGCCGCGAACGCCGCGAGCGACAAAAGGAGAAGGCGGAGCGGGAGGCGAAAAGCCTAGAGCACCCGGGCTTCCCTAAGAGGTCTCCCATCCAAGTTCTAACCAGGCCCGACCCTGCTTAGCTTCCGCGATCGCGGCGAGATCGGGCCCTTCTAGGCTGCTTCGGCAGTAGATGCCGGCGGGGTGGCGGGCTGCCTCTTGAGGCGCAGCTCAGCAGGCGCTTGGGCCTTACCGTCAGCCCGGCGGCCCGCCCGTCCCGGCAGGGCCCCGCCGCCCGCCTAGGCAGGGGAACGGAGGTCGCGGGCACCTGGGGGTGGCGGAGGTGCTGGCGACCACCCCGCCCAGGGCGGGCGGGAGCCAGCCAACTTGTGGGAGCTAGGCGCCACGCCCCAGATCCCGCAGGCCACTCACGGGGAAGTGGCCCAGGAGGCTTCCGGGCCCGGAGACCGCGGGCCCTTGGGCATCCCCCCTGCCCGCCCACGCTGCGCTAGGCGCAGCTCAGACGCAGACCGGACCGGCCCTCCCGCCCGACAGAAGCTGGCCCGAAGCCACTGGGAGCCACCATTGAGTTGGCACGGCCCCTAAGACCCAGCAACGCCACCCTCGCCCCCACGCCACCGTCCGAGCTCAGGACCCCGCCCCAGGTGGCCGGCAGGCCCGGGGAAGCGGCCTGGGCCCTCGATCCCGCTCCCGCCCCCGGCCACGGCGAAACGGCGGAGGGGCGGCTTTTTCCGTATGGAGCTGTGGAGGGCCACCCCGGCAGACAGGTGGCGGCGCCGGGGCTGGGCTGCAGTGGGGGCGGCCAGGTGCAGGTCGAGGGGCTCGCGGGCCGCACGGACGGCCCCCGGGTCCGCGGCCACGTCTGGTTCCCTTCAGGCCACCCCCGGAGCGTCTGGTGTGCCTCTGCCTTCCAGGGACGCCTTCTGGCCGCCTGGCCGCTCAGGCAGGCGGGGAGCGCCCCATCAGACGCTGGCTGTGGTGGGAGGGGCCTGAGGAGGTGGGGCTTGCAGCTGTGCCGGGCGGGGGCGGAGATAGCCGCGAACGACAAAAGGAGAATGCGGAGCGGGAGGCGAAAAGCCTAGAGCACCCGGGCTTCCCTAAGAGGTCTCCCATCCAAGTTCTAACCAGGCCCGACCCTGCCTAGCTTCCGCGATCGCGGCGAGATCGGGCCCTTCTAGGCTGCTTCGGCAGTAGATGCCGGCGGGGTGGCGGGCTGCCTCTTGAGGCGCAGCTCAGCAGGCGCTTGGGCCTTACCGTCAGCCCGGCGGCCCGCCCGTCCCGGCAGGGCCCCGCCGCCCGCCTAGGCAGGGGAACGGAGGTCTCGGGCACCTGGGGGTGGCGGAGGTGCTGGCGACCACCCCGCCCAGGGCGGGCGGGAGCCAGCAAACTTGTGGGAGCTAGGCGCCACGCCCCAGATCCCGCAGGCCGCTCACGGGGAAGTGGCCCAGGAGGCTTCCGGGCCCGGAGACCGCGGGCCCTTGGGCATCCCACCTGCCCGCCCACGCTGCGCTAGGCGCAGCTCAGACGCAGACCGGACCGGCCCTCCCGCCCGACAGAAGCTGGCCCGAAGCCACTGGGAGCCACCATTGAGTTGGCACGGCCCCTAAGAGCCAGCAACGCCACCCTCGCCCCCACGCCACCGTCCGAGCTCAGGACCCCGCCCCAGGTGGCCGGCAGGCCCGGGGAAGCGGCCTGGGCCCTCGATCCCGCTCCCGCCCCCGGCCACGGCGAAACGGCGGAGGGGCGGCTTTTTCCGTGTGGAGCTGTGGAGAGCCACCCCGGCAGACAGGTGGCGGCGCCGGGGCTGGGCTGCAGTGGGGGCGGCCAGGTGCAGGTCGAGGGGCTCGCGGGCCGCACGGACGGCCCCCGGGTCCGCGGCCACGTCTGGTTCCCTTCAGGCCACCCCCGGAGCGTCTGGTGTGCCTCTGCCTTCCAGGGACGCCTTCTGGCCGCCTGGCCGCTCAGGCAGGCGGGGAGCGCCCCATCAGACGCTGGCTGTGGTGGGAGGGGCCTGAGGAGGTGGGGCTTGCAGCTGTGCCGGGCGGGGGCGGAGATAGCCGCGAACGCCGCGAGCGACAAAAGGAGAAGGCGGAGCGGGAGGCGAAAAGCCTAGAGCACCCGGGCTTCCCTAAGAGGTCTCCCATCCAAGTTCTAACCAGGCCCGACCCTGCTTAGCTTCCGCGATCGCGGCGAGATCGGGCCCTTCTAGGCTGCTTCGGCAGTAGATGCCGGCGGGGTGGCGGGCTGCCTCTTGAGGCGCAGCTCAGCAGGCGCTTGGGCCTTACCGTCAGCCCGGCGGCCCGCCCGTCCCGGCAGGGCCCCGCCGCCCGCCTAGGCAGGGGAACGGAGGTCTCGGGCACCTGGGGGTGGCGGAGGTGCTGGCGACCACCCCGCCCAGGGCGGGCGGGAGCCAGCAAACTTGTGGGAGCTAGGCGCCACGCCCCAGATCCCGCAGGCCGCTCACGGGGAAGTGGCCCAGGAGGCTTCCGGGCCCGGAGACCGCGGGCCCTTGGGCATCCCACCTGCCCGCCCACGCTGCGCTAGGCGCAGCTCAGACGCAGACCGGACCGGCCCTCCCGCCCGACAGAAGCTGGCCCGAAGCCACTGGGAGCCACCATTGAGTTGGCACGGCCCCTAAGAGCCAGCAACGCCACCCTCGCCCCCACGCCACCGTCCGAGCTCAGGACCCCGCCCCAGGTGGCCGGCAGGCCCGGGGAAGCGGCCTGGGCCCTCGATCCCGCTCCCGCCCCCGGCCACGGCGAAACGGCGGAGGGGCGGCTTTTTCCGTGTGGAGCTGTGGAGAGCCACCCCGGCAGACAGGTGGCGGCGCCGGGGCTGGGCTGCAGTGGGGGCGGCCAGGTGCAGGTCGAGGGGCTCGCGGGCCGCACGGACGGCCCCCGGGTCCGCGGCCACGTCTGGTTCCCTTCAGGCCACCCCCGGAGCGTCTGGTGTGCCTCTGCCTTCCAGGGACGCCTTCTGGCCGCCTGGCCGCTCAGGCAGGCGGGGAGCGCCCCATCAGACGCTGGCTGTGGTGGGAGGGGCCTGAGGAGGTGGGGCTTGCAGCTGTGCCGGGCGGGGGCGGAGATAGCCGCGAACGCCGCGAGCGACAAAAGGAGAAGGCGGAGCGGGAGGCGAAAAGCCTAGAGCACCCGGGCTTCCCTAAGAGGTCTCCCATCCAAGTTCTAACCAGGCCCGACCCTGCTTAGCTTCCGCGATCGCGGCGAGATCGGGCCCTTCTAGGCTGCTTCGGCAGTAGATGCCGGCGGGGTGGCGGGCTGCCTCTTGAGGCGCAGCTCAGCAGGCGCTTGGGCCTTACCGTCAGCCCGGCGGCCCGCCCGTCCCGGCAGGGCCCCGCCGCCCGCCTAGGCAGGGGAACGGAGGTCTCGGGCACCTGGGGGTGGCGGAGGTGCTGGCGACCACCCCGCCCAGGGCGGGCGGGAGCCAGCCAACTTGTGGGAGCTAGGCGCCACGCCCCAGATCCCGCAGGCCGCTCACGGGGAAGTGGCCCAGGAGGCTTCCGGGCCCGGAGACCGCGGGCCCTTGGGCATCCCCCCTGCCCGCCCACGCTGCGCTAGGCGCAGCTCAGACGCAGACCGGACCGGCCCTCCTGCCCGACAGAAGCTGGCCCGAAGCCACTGGGAGCCACCATTGAGTTGGCACGGCCCCTAAGAGCCAGCAACGCCACCCTCGCCCCCACGCCACCGTCCGAGCTCAGGACCCCGCCCCAGGTGGCCGGCAGGCCCGGGGAAGCGGCCTGGGCCCTCGATCCCGCTCCCGCCCCCGGCCACGGCGAAACGGCGGAGGGGCGGCTTTTTCCGTGTGGAGCTGTGGAGAGCCACCCCGGCAGACAGGTGGCGGCGCCGGGGCTGGGCTGCAGTGGGGGCGGCCAGGTGCAGGTCGAGGGGCTCGCGGGCCGCACGGACGGCCCCCGGGTCCGCGGCCACGTCTGGTTCCCTTCAGGCCACCCCCGGAGCGTCTGGTGCGCCTCTGCCTTCCAGGGACGCCTTCTGGCCGCCTGGCCGCTCAGGCAGGCGGGGAGCGCCCCATCGGACGCTGGCTGCGGTGGGAGGGGCCTGAGGAGGTGGGGCTTGCCGCTGTGCCGGGCGGGGGCGGAGATAGCCGCGAACGGCCGCGAGCGACAAAAGGAGAAGGCGGAGCCGGAGCGGGAGGCGAAAAGCCTAGAGCACCCGGGCTTCCCTAAGAGGTCTCCCATCCAAGTTCTAACCAGGCCCGACCCTGCTTAGCTTCCGCGATCGCGGCGAGATCGGGCCCTTCTAGGCTGCTTCGGCAGTAGATGCCGGCGGGGTGGCGGGCTGCCTCTTGAGGCGCAGCTCAGCAGGCGCTTGGGCCTTACCGTCAGCCCGGCGGCCCGCCCGTCCCGGCAGGGCCCCGCCGCCCGCCTAGGCAGGGGAACGGAGGTCTCGGGCACCTGGGGGTGGCGGAGGTGCTGGCGGCCACCCCGCCCAGGGCGGGCGGGAGCCAGCCAACTTGTGGGAGCTAGGCGCCACGCCCCAGATCCCGCAGGCCGCTCACGCGGAAGTGGCCCAGGAGGCTTCCGGGCCCGGAGACCGCGGGCCCTTGGGCATCCCCCCTGCCCGCCCACGCTGCGCTAGGCGCAGCTCAGACGCAGACCGGACCGGCCCTCCTGCCCGACAGAAGCTGGCCCGAAGCCACTGGGAGCCACCATTGAGTTGGCTCGGCCCCTAAGAGCCAGCAACGCCACCCTCGCCCCCACGCCACCGTCCGAGCTCAGGACCCCGCCCCAGGTGGCCGGCAGGCCCGGGGAAGCGGCCTGGGCCCTCGATCCCGCTCCCGCCCCCGGCCACGGCGAAACGGCGGAGGGGCGGCTTTTTCCGTGTGGAGCTGTGGAGAGCCACCCCGGCAGACAGGTGGCGGCGCCGGGGCTGGGCTGCAGTGGGGGCGGCCAGGTGCAGGTCGAGGGGCTCGCGGGCCGCACGGACGGCCCCCGGGTCCGCGGCCACGTCTGGTTCCCTTCAGGCCACCCCCGGAGCGTCTGGTGCGCCTCTGCCTTCCAGGGACGCCTTCTGGCCGCCTGGCCGCTCAGGCAGGCGGGGAGCGCCCCATCGGACGCTGGCTGCGGTGGGAGGGGCCTGAGGAGGTGGGGCTTGCCGCTGTGCCGGGCGGGGGCGGAGATAGCTGCGAACGGCCGCGAGCGACAAAAGGAGAAGGCGGAGCCGGAGCGGGAGGCGAAAAGCCTAGAGCACCCGGGCTTCCCTAAGAGGTCTCCCATCCAAGTTCTAACCAGGCCCGACCCTGCTTAGCTTCCGCGATCGCGGCGAGATCGGGCCCTTCTAGGCTGCTTCGGCAGTAGATGCCGGCGGGGTGGCGGGCTGCCTCTTGAGGCGCAGCTCAGCAGGCGCTTGGGCCTTTCCGTCAGCCCGGCGGCCCGCCCGTCCCGGCAGGGCCCCGCCGCCCGCCTAGGCAGGGGAACGGAGGTCTCGGGCACCTGGGGGTGGCGGAGGTGCTGGCGACCACCCCGCCCAGGGCGGGCGGGAGCCAGCCAACTTGTGGGAGCTAGGCGCCACGCCCCAGATCCCGCAGGCCGCTCACGCGGAAGTGGCCCAGGAGGCTTCCGGGCCCGGAGACCGCGGGCCCTTGGGCATCCCCCCTGCCCGCCCACGCTGCGCTAGGCGCAGCTCAGACGCAGACCGGACCGGCCCTCCTGCCCGACAGAAGCTGGCCCGAAGCCACTGGGAGCCACCATTGAGTTGGCACGGCCCCTAAGAGCCAGCAACGCCACCCTCGCCCCCACGCCACCGTCCGAGCTCAGGACCCCGCCCCAGGTGGCCGGCAGGCCCGGGGAAGCGGCCTGGGCCCTCGATCCCGCTCCCGCCCCCGGCCACGGCGAAACGGCGGAGGGGCGGCTTTTTCCGTGTGGAGCTGTGGAGAGCCACCCCGGCAGACAGGTGGCGGCGCCGGGGCTGGGCTGCAGTGGGGGCGGCCAGGTGCAGGTCGAGGGGCTCGCGGGCCGCACGGACGGCCCCCGGGTCCGCGGCCACGTCTGGTTCCCTTCAGGCCACCCCCGGAGCGTCTGGTGCGCCTCTGCCTTCCAGGGACGCCTTCTGGCCGCCTGGCCGCTCAGGCAGGCGGGGAGCGCCCCATCGGACGCTGGCTGCGGTGGGAGGGGCCTGAGGAGGTGGGGCTTGCCGCTGTGCCGGGCGGGGGCGGAGATAGCCGCGAACGGCCGCGAGCGACAAAAGGAGAAGGCGGAGCCGGAGCGGGAGGCGAAAAGCCTAGAGCACCCGGGCTTCCCTAAGAGGTCTCCCATCCAAGTTCTAACCAGGCCCGACCCTGCTTAGCTTCCGCGATCGCGGCGAGATCGGGCCCTTCTAGGCTGCTTTGGCAGGAGATGCCGGCGGGGTGGCGGGCTGCCTCTTGAGGCGCAGCTCAGCAGGCGCTTGGGCCTTACCGTCAGCCCAGCGGCCCGCCCGTCCCGGCAGGGCCCCGCCGCCCGCCTAGGCAGGGGAACGGAGGTCTCGGGCACCTGGGGGTGGCGGAGGTGCTGGCGGCCACCCCGCCCAGGGCGGGCGGGAGCCAGCCAACTTGTGGGAGCTAGGCGCCACGCCCCAGATCCCGCAGGCCGCTCACGCGGAAGTGGCCCAGGAGGCTTCCGGGCCCGGAGACCGCGGGCCCTTGGGCATCCCCCCTGCCCGCCCACGCTGCGCTAGGCGCAGCTCAGACGCAGACCGGACCGGCCCTCCTGCCCGACAGAAGCTGGCCCGAAGCCACTGGGAGCCACCATTGAGTTGGCACGGCCCCTAAGAGCCAGCAACGCCACCCTCGCCCCCACGCCACCGTCCGAGCTCAGGACCCCGCCCCAGGTGGCCGGCAGGCCCGGGGAAGCGGCCTGGGCCCTCGATCCCGCTCCCGCCCCCGGCCACGGCGAAACGGCGGAGGGGCGGCTTTTTCCGTGTGGAGCTGTGGAGAGCCACCCCGGCAGACAGGTGGCGGCGCCGGGGCTGGGCTGCAGTGGGGGCGGCCAGGTGCAGGTCGAGGGGCTCGCGGGCCGCACGGACGGCCCCCGGGTCCGCGGCCACGTCTGGTTCCCTTCAGGCCACCCCCGGAGCGTCTGGTGCGCCTCTGCCTTCCAGGGACGCCTTCTGGCCGCCTGGCCGCTCAGGCAGGCGGGGAGCGCCCCATCGGACGATGGCTGCGGTGGGAGGGGCCTGAGGAGGTGGGGCTTGCCGCTGTGCCGGGCGGGGGCGGAGATAGCCGCGAACGGCCGCGAGCGACAAAAGGAGAAGGCGGAGCCGGAGCGGGAGGCGAAAAGCCTAGAGCACCCGGGCTTCCCTAAGAGGTCTCCCATCCAAGTTCTAACCAGGCCCGACCCTGCTTAGCTTCCGCGATCGCGGCGAGATCGGGCCCTTCTAGGCTGCTTCGGCAGTAGATGCCGGCGGGGTGGCGGGCTGCCTCTTGAGGCGCAGCTCAGCAGGCGCTTGGGCCTTACCGTCAGCCCGGCGGCCCGCCCGTCCCGGCAGGGCCCCGCCGCCCGCCTAGGCAGGGGAACGGAGGTCTCGGGCACCTGGGGGTGGCGGAGGTGCTGGCGACCACCCCGCCCAGGGCGGGCGGGAGCCAGCCAACTTGTGGGAGCTAGGCGCCACGCCCCAGATCCCGCAGGCCGCTCACGCGGAAGTGGCCCAGGAGGCTTCCGGGCCCGGAGACCGCGGGCCCTTGGGCATCCCCCCTGCCCGCCCACGCTGCGCTAGGCGCAGCTCAGACGCAGACCGGACCGGCCCTCCTGCCCGACAGAAGCTGGCCCGAAGCCACTGGGAGCCACCATTGAGTTGGCACGGCCCCTAAGAGCCAGCAACGCCACCCTCGCCCCCACGCCACCGTCCGAGCTCAGGACCCCGCCCCAGGTGGCCGGCAGGCCCGGGGAAGCGGCCTGGGCCCTCGATCCCGCTCCCGCCCCCGGCCACGGCGAAACGGCGGAGGGGCGGCTTTTTCCGTGTGGAGCTGTGGAGAGCCACCCCGGCAGACAGGTGGCGGCGCCGGGGCTGGGCTGCAGTGGGGGCGGCCAGGTGCAGGTCGAGGGGCTCGCGGGCCGCACGGACGGCCCCCGGGTCCGCGGCCACGTCTGGTTCCCTTCAGGCCACCCCCGGAGCGTCTGGTGCGCCTCTGCCTTCCAGGGACGCCTTCTGGCCGCCTGGCCGCTCAGGCAGGCGGGGAGCGCCCCATCGGATGCTGGCTGCGGTGGGAGGGGCCTGAGGAGGTGGGGCTTGCCGCTGTGCCGGGCGGGGGCGGAGATAGCCGCGAACGGCCGCGAGCGACAAAAGGAGAAGGCGGAGCCGGAGCGGGAGGCGAAAAGCCTAGAGCACCCGGGCTTCCCTAAGAGGTCTCCCATCCAAGTTCTAACCAGGCCCGACCCTGCTTAGCTTCCGCGATCGCGGCGAGATCGGGCCCTTCTAGGCTGCTTCGGCAGTAGATGCCGGCGGGGTGGCGGGCTGCCTCTTGAGGCGCAGCTCAGCAGGCGCTTGGGCCTTACCGTCAGCCCGGCGGCCCGCCCGTCCCGGCAGGGCCCCGCCGCCCGCCTAGGCAGGGGAACGGAGGTCTCGGGCACCTGGGGGTGGCGGAGGTGCTGGCGACCACCCCGCCCAGGGCGGGCGGGAGCCAGCCAACTTGTGGGAGCTAGGCGCCACGCCCCAGATCCCGCAGGCCGCTCACGCGGAAGTGGCCCAGGAGGCTTCCGGGCCCGGAGACCGCGGGCCCTTGGGCATCCCCCCTGCCCGCCCACGCTGCGCTAGGCGCAGCTCAGACGCAGACCGGACCGGCCCTCCTGCCCGACAGAAGCTGGCCCGAAGCCACTGGGAGCCACCATTGAGTTGGCTCGGCCCCTAAGAGCCAGCAACGCCACCCTCGCCCCCACGCCACCGTCCGAGCTCAGGACCCCGCCCCAGGTGGCCGGCAGGCCCGGGGAAGCGGCCTGGGCCCTCGATCCCGCTCCCGCCCCCGGCCACGGCGAAACGGCGGAGGGGCGGCTTTTTCCGTGTGGAGCTGTGGAGAGCCACCCCGGCAGACAGGTGGCGGCGCCGGGGCTGGGCTGCAGTGGGGGCGGCCAGGTGCAGGTCGAGGGGCTCGCGGGCCGCACGGACGGCCCCCGGGTCCGCGGCCACGTCTGGTTCCCTTCAGGCCACCCCCGGAGCGTCTGGTGCGCCTCTGCCTTCCAGGGACGCCTTCTGGCCGCCTGGCCGCTCAGGCAGGCGGGGAGCGCCCCATCGGACGCTGGCTGCGGTGGGAGGGGCCTGAGGAGGTGGGGCTTGCCGCTGTGCCGGGCGGGGGCGGAGATAGCCGCGAACGGCCGCGAGCGACAAAAGGAGAAGGCGGAGCCGGAGCGGGAGGCGAAAAGCCTAGAGCACCCGGGCTTCCCTAAGAGGTCTCCCATCCAAGTTCTAACCAGGCCCGACCCTGCTTAGCTTCCGCGATCGCGGCGAGATCGGGCCCTTCTAGGCTGCTTCGGCAGTAGATGCCGGCGGGGTGGCGGGCTGCCTCTTGAGGCGCAGCTCAGCAGGCGCTTGGGCCTTACCGTCAGCCCGGCGGCCCGCCCGTCCCGGCAGGGCCCCGCCGCCCGCCTAGGCAGGGGAACGGAGGTCTCGGGCACCTGGGGGTGGCGGAGGTGCTGGCGACCACCCCGCCCAGGGCGGGCGGGAGCCAGCCAACTTGTGGGAGCTAGGCGCCACGCCCCAGATCCCGCAGGCCGCTCACGCGGAAGTGGCCCAGGAGGCTTCCGGGCCCGGAGACCGCGGGCCCTTGGGCATCCCCCCTGCCCGCCCACGCTGCGCTAGGCGCAGCTCAGACGCAGACCGGACCGGCCCTCCTGCCCGACAGAAGCTGGCCCGAAGCCACTGGGAGCCACCATTGAGTTGGCTCGGCCCCTAAGAGCCAGCAACGCCACCCTCGCCCCCACGCCACCGTCCGAGCTCAGGACCCCGCCCCAGGTGGCCGGCAGGCCCGGGGAAGCGGCCTGGGCCCTCGATCCCGCTCCCGCCCCCGGCCACGGCGAAACGGCGGAGGGGCGGCTTTTTCCGTGTGGAGCTGTGGAGAGCCACCCCGGCAGACAGGTGGCGGCGCCGGGGCTGGGCTGCAGTGGGGGCGGCCAGGTGCAGGTCGAGGGGCTCGCGGGCCGCACGGACGGCCCCCGGGTCCGCGGCCACGTCTGGTTCCCTTCAGGCCACCCCCGGAGCGTCTGGTGCGCCTCTGCCTTCCAGGGACGCCTTCTGGCCGCCTGGCCGCTCAGGCAGGCGGGGAGCGCCCCATCGGACGCTGGCTGCGGTGGGAGGGGCCTGAGGAGGTGGGGCTTGCCGCTGTGCCGGGCGGGGGCGGAGATAGCCGCGAACGGCCGCGAGCGACAAAAGGAGAAGGCGGAGCCGGAGCGGGAGGCGAAAAGCCTAGAGCACCCGGGCTTCCCTAAGAGGTCTCCCATCCAAGTTCTAACCAGGCCCGACCCTGCTTAGCTTCCGCGATCGCGGCGAGATCGGGCCCTTCTAGGCTGCTTCGGCAGTAGATGCCGGCGGGGTGGCGGGCTGCCTCTTGAGGCGCAGCTCAGCAGGCGCTTGGGCCTTACCGTCAGCCCGGCGGCCCGCCCGTCCCGGCAGGGCCCCGCCGCCCGCCTAGGCAGGGGAACGGAGGTCTCGGGCACCTGGGGGTGGCGGAGGTGCTGGCGACCACCCCGCCCAGGGCGGGCGGGAGCCAGCCAACTTGTGGGAGCTAGGCGCCACGCCCCAGATCCCGCAGGCCGCTCACGCGGAAGTGGCCCAGGAGGCTTCCGGGCCCGGAGACCGCGGGCCCTTGGGCATCCCCCCTGCCCGCCCACGCTGCGCTAGGCGCAGCTCAGACGCAGACCGGACCGGCCCTCCTGCCCGACAGAAGCTGGCCCGAAGCCACTGGGAGCCACCATTGAGTTGGCACGGCCCCTAAGAGCCAGCAACGCCACCCTCGCCCCCACGCCACCGTCCGAGCTCAGGATCCCGCCCCAGGTGGCCGGCAGGCCCGGGGAAGCGGCCTGGGCCCTCGATCCCGCTCCCGCCCCCGGCCACGGCGAAACGGCGGAGGGGCGGCTTTTTCCGTGTGGAGCTGTGGAGAGCCACCCCGGCAGACAGGTGGCGGCGCCGGGGCTGGGCTGCAGTGGGGGCGGCCAGGTGCAGGTCGAGGGGCTCGCGGGCCGCACGGACGGCCCCCGGGTCCGCGGCCACGTCTGGTTCCCTTCAGGCCACCCCCGGAGCGTCTGGTGCGCCTCTGCCTTCCAGGGACGCCTTCTGGCCGCCTGGCCGCTCAGGCAGGCGGGGAGCGCCCCATCGGATGCTGGCTGCGGTGGGAGGGGCCTGAGGAGGTGGGGCTTGCCGCTGTGCCGGGCGGGGGCGGAGATAGCCGCGAACGGCCGCGAGCGACAAAAGGAGAAGGCGGAGCCGGAGCGGGAGGCGAAAAGCCTAGAGCACCCGGGCTTCCCTAAGAGGTCTCCCATCCAAGTTCTAACCAGGCCCGACCCTGCTTAGCTTCCGCGATCGCGGCGAGATCGGGCCCTTCTAGGCTGCTTCGGCAGTAGATGCCGGTGGGGTGGCGGGCTGCCTCTTGAGGCGCAGCTCAGCAGGCGCTTGGGCCTTACCGTCAGCCCAGCGGCCCGCCCGTCCCGGCAGGGCCCCGCCGCCCGCCTAGGCAGGGGAACGGAGGTCTCGGGCACCTGGGGGTGGCGGAGGTGCTGGCGACCACCCCGCCCAGGGCGGGCGGGAGCCAGCCAACTTGTGGGAGCTAGGCGCCACGCCCCAGATCCCGCAGGCCGCTCACGCGGAAGTGGCCCAGGAGGCTTCCGGGCCCGGAGACCGCGGGCCCTTGGGCATCCCCCCTGCCCGCCCACGCTGCGCTAGGCGCAGCTCAGACGCAGACCGGACCGGCCCTCCTGCCCGACAGAAGCTGGCCCGAAGCCACTGGGAGCCACCATTGAGTTGGCTCGGCCCCTAAGAGCCAGCAACGCCACCCTCGCCCCCACGCCACCGTCCGAGCTCAGGACCCCGCCCCAGGTGGCCGGCAGGCCCGGGGAAGCGGCCTGGGCCCTCGATCCCGCTCCCGCCCCCGGCCACGGCGAAACGGCGGAGGGGCGGCTTTTTCCGTGTGGAGCTGTGGAGAGCCACCTCGGCAGACAGGTGGCGGCGCCGGGGCTGGGCTGCAGTGGGGGCGGCCAGGTGCAGGTCGAGGGGCTCGCGGGCCGCACGGACGGCCCCCGGGTCCGCGGCCACGTCTGGTTCCCTTCAGGCCACCCCCGGAGCGTCTGGTGCGCCTCTGCCTTCCAGGGACGCCTTCTGGCCGCCTGGCCGCTCAGGCAGGCGGGGAGCGCCCCATCGGACGCTGGCTGCGGTGGGAGGGGCCTGAGGAGGTGGGGCTTGCCGCTGTGCCGGGCGGGGGCGGAGATAGCCGCGAACGGCCGCGAGCGACAAAAGGAGAAGGCGGAGCCGGAGCGGGAGGCGAAAAGCCTAGAGCACCCGGGCTTCCCTAAGAGGTCTCCCATCCAAGTTCTAACCAGGCCCGACCCTGCTTAGCTTCCGCGATCGCGGCGAGATCGGGCCCTTCTAGGCTGCTTCGGCAGTAGATGCCGGCGGGGTGGCGGGCTGCCTCTTGAGGCGCAGCTCAGCAGGCGCTTGGGCCTTACCGTCAGCCCGGCGGCCCGCCCGTCCCGGCAGGGCCCCGCCGCCCGCCTAGGCAGGGGAACGGAGGTCTCGGGCACCTGGGGGTGGCGGAGGTGCTGGCGACCACCCCGCCCAGGGCGGGCGGGAGCCAGCAAACTTTTGGGAGCTAGGCGCCACGCCCCAGATCCCGCAGGCCGCTCACGGGGAAGTGGCCCAGGAGGCTTCCGGGCCCGGAGACCGCGGGCCCTTGGGCATCCCACCTGCCCGCCCACGCTGCGCTAGGCGCAGCTCAGACGCAGACCGGACCGGCCCTCCCGCCCGACAGAAGCTGGCCCGAAGCCACTGGGAGCCACCATTGAGTTGGCACGGCCCCTAAGAGCCAGCAACGCCACCCTCGCCCCCACGCCACCGTCCGAGCTCAGGACCCCGCCCCAGGTGGCCGGCAGGCCCGGGGAAGCGGCCTGGGCCCTCGATCCCGCTCCCGCCCCCGGCCACGGCGAAACGGCGGAGGGGCGGCTTTTTCCGTGTGGAGCTGTGGAGAGCCACCCCGGCAGACAGGTGGCGGCGCCGGGGCTGGGCTGCAGTGGGGGCGGCCAGGTGCAGGTCGAGGGGCTCGCGGGCCGCACGGACGGCCCCCGGGTCCGCGGCCACGTCTGGTTCCCTTCAGGCCACCCCCGGAGCGTCTGGTGTGCCTCTGCCTTCCAGGGACGCCTTCTGGCCGCCTGGCCGCTCAGGCAGGCGGGGAGCGCCCCATCAGACGCTGGCTGTGGTGGGAGGGGCCTGAGGAGGTGGGGCTTGCAGCTGTGCCGGGCGGGGGCGGAGATAGCCGCGAACGCCGCGAGCGACAAAAGGAGAAGGCGGAGCGGGAGGCGAAAAGCCTAGAGCACCCGGGCTTCCCTAAGAGGTCTCCCATCCAAGTTCTAACCAGGCCCGACCCTGCCTAGCTTCCGCGATCGCGGCGAGATCGGGCCCTTCTAGGCTGCTTCGGCAGTAGATGCCGGCGGGGTGGCGGGCTGCCTCTTGAGGCGCAGCTCAGCAGGCGCTTGGGCCTTACCGTCAGCCCGGCGGCCCGCCCGTCCCGGCAGGGCCCCGCCGCCCGCCTAGGCAGGGGAACGGAGGTCTCGGGCACCTGGGGGTGGCGGAGGTGCTGGCGACCACCCCGCCCAGGGCGGGCGGGAGCCAGCAAACTTGTGGGAGCTAGGCGCCACGCCCCAGATCCCGCAGGCCGCTCACGGGGAAGTGGCCCAGGAGGCTTCCGGGCCCGGAGACCGCGGGCCCTTGGGCATCCCCCCTGCCCGCCCACGCTGCGCTAGGCGCAGCTCAGACGCAGACCGGACCGGCCCTCCCGCCCGACAGAAGCTGGCCCGAAGCCACTGGGAGCCACCATTGAGTTGGCACGGCCCCTAAGACCCAGCAATGCCACCCTCGCCCCCACGCCACCGTCCGAGCTCAGGACCCTGCCCCAGGTGGCCGGCAGGCCCGGGGAAGCGGCCTGGGCCCTCGATCCCGCTCCCGCCCCCGGTCACCGCGAAACGGCGGAGGGGCGGCTTTTTCCGTGTGGAGCTGTGGAGAGCCACCCCGGCAGACAGGTGGCGGCGCCGGGGCTGGGCTGCAGTGGGGGCGGCCAGGTGCAGGTCGAGGGGCTCGCGGGCCGCACGGACGGCCCCCGGGTCCGCGGCCACGTCTGGTTCCCTTCAGGCCACCCCCGGAGCGTCTGGTGTGCCTCTGCCTTCCAGGGACGCCTTCTGGCCGCCTGGCCACTCAGGCAGGCGGGGAGCGCCCCATCAGACGCTGGCTGTGGTGGGAGGGGCCTGAGGAGGTGGGGCTTGCAGCTGTGCCGGGCGGGGGCGGAGATAGCCGCGAACGACAAAAGGAGAAGGCGGAGCGGGAGGCGAAAAGCCTAGAGCACCCGGGCTTCCCTAAGAGGTCTCCCATCCAAGTTCTAACCAGGCCCGACCCTGCTTAGCTTCCGCGATCGCGGCGAGATCGGGCCCTTCTAGGCTGCTTCGGCAGTAGATGCCGGCGGGGTGGCGGGCTGCCTCTTGAGGCGCAGCTCAGCAGGCGCTTGGGCCTTACCGTCAGCCCGGCGGCCCGCCCGTCCCGGCAGGGCCCCGCCGCCCGCCTAGGCAGGGGAACGGAGGTCTCGGGCACCTGGGGGTGGCGG